>NW_020954590.1:50121403-50353385 GCF_900497805.2 Vombatus ursinus | reverse complement strand
CACACACACACACACACACACACACACACACACACACACACACACACTCACTCACCAACCACTGGATATAAATACAAAAGTCCTTGTCCTCAAAGAGCTTATATTCTAATAGACAGCAACAAGACAAAGGGGAGAAGTGGACAGAAATGGGGGATGGTAAGGAGAACAATAGGTAGAGGAAATGGTGGTAATGATCTGATTAAAATATTTAGGGTAAAAAGTAGAAAGATAGAGGGAGAAGTAAGGAGAATATGTATGGAGCAAGCCAATCAGATAACAGCTGGGGTAAACAAGCATGGTCTGAGTTCAAGGCTGACTGGAGTTCTGATGTCTTTCAAAGCTATTTTTATTTACATTATTTTAGTTATTTTGTAAGTTATCTTCCTGATTCTGCTCACTAACGTCTGCAATCCATTCATGATCCTTTCAAAATTTCATTATTTCTCACATTTATTTACAACAATATCTTTGGCTATTTCAGAATGGACGGGCAACTACTTTTAATCATTCAACCAACAAACATTTACATGCCAGGCATTGCGGTAAGCACTTCGCAGTATTTTGCTAACACAAAAGGTGCTACTAAAAACATTTTTGTACATGTGCGATGGGGACAGGTTATATAAGACACAGAGGTGGAACTAAGTACTAAAAACTTTAGGCAGGTCTGGCTGAAATATTAAGAATCATGCTTTAAGTAATGAGTTTTAGGAAAGTTTCCCTGAATACCTAAGGAAAAGAACAGCATGTTTACAATCAAAACTTTCATCTAAAGCCTTAGAGAAAGTTTAAACATCTTCCATTTTACTAACATTTCACAGAACAGACTTCCATCCCAAAGCATCTGTATAATCAGGACAGCTGAATTCATAATGGATTTCCTAATGGGATGCAAACTGACAGAAGGATATAAGAAAAGGAGGAAGATAAAACAACACATTAGGGTCTATTTTTATTACTCTTCCCTTCCCCAGCCCAACATTCTTAACATTTGTATTTTTTCCCAGCTTACCATGCCCTCAAAGCCAACTCTGTAAAGGTTCTTAGCACCATTGTCCCATAGAACATATGCTGCACTGTGTGGACTAGATGCACTCCAGTCCTGAATTTCAGTTACCTAATAGATTTTAAGGGAAAAAAAAAAACAGTAAGAGGGAAAACAAAGTTAGCTCTTTTAACAAAGTTTAGTTCTTTTGGCTAATAAAATCTCCTTTTGTTTTTTTTGGTTTTGTTTTGTTTTTGTTAGGCAATGGGGTTAAGTGACTTGCCCAGGCTCACACAGCTAGTAAGTGTCAAGTGTCTGGGGCCAAATCTGAACTCTGGTCCTCCTGACTCCAGGGCCAGTGCTCTATCTATTGCACCACCCAGCTGCCCCCTTAATCTCCTTCTGTTAATTGTCACCATCTTCTATTAATGATTCATTTTATTCCAACATCAATCCTAAAGTATCAAGGGACCAACTGGAGTAAGGCCTTTCCTATATCATCATTCAAAAAAAAAAAATGCATTATGTGGGCAGCTAGGTGGCTCAGTGGATAGAGCACCAGCCCTGAAGTCAGGAGGACCTGCATTCAAATCCAGCCTCAGACCAAATACTTGACATCTACTAGCTGTGTGACCCTGGGCAAGTCACTTAACCCCAATTGCCTAAAAAAAAAAAAGAAAAACACATTATGGCAGTCAATCAATCACTCAAGCATCTTTAAAGCCTTTACCTGGTCCCCCCAGCACTGAGCCAGGCCCTGGGGATACAAACAAAAATAAAAGACTCTGACCCCAAGGAGCTTAATTTTACTTAATTATGAGGATATCACATCTGCTCCACTATTTGATAACTGTCATAGACAAGTCTAGCTCCAGAAGGCAGAACCAGGAGCAATGGACAGAAATTTCAGAGACAGACTTTAGACTCGCTATAGAGGACATCATCCTAACAATTAGAGCTGACCCAAGAGCAACAGGATGCTTCAGGAAGTAGGATTCCCTTTCTTGGAGGTCTTCAGACAGAGAGGTTGGATGTCCACTTGTCAGTATATAACAGGAAGGATTATTTTCTGGTATGGGTTGATCAAATGGCTAGTTACTTCCAATTCTGAAATTCTATGAAGAATGCCACTTAAAAAAATAAAATACTATCTTCTCAAATTGTGATGCAAATTTTGATTTTAATCTTGGCAAATTATAATAGATTCACTTAAACTGAATCTATCCTGGTTTTAGACAACTTGAGCTGAGTACCCAAATGACAAGTTAAGCAGTATCAAACTGAACTCTTTCAGTTGATAAAATTGTCCTTGTCTTACCACTGATCCCCTTAGCTGCCACTATCTTCCCTTCTAAAGCTGTCTTGGATCTAATCTGTATGTATCCATTTATATACATGTCATCTGAAAGGTTATCACTCGGAAGAGGGATTAAACTTTTTCTGACTCCAAAGGCGAAAACAAGGAGGAACTAACAGAAGCTGCAAAGAAGCAAACTTAAGCTAGATATAAGAAAAACTTTAACAATTAAATCTATTCAAATGTAGAGTATATTGCCTTAGGAGACACCCCTCCACCCCCCCCACCAGACAAGTAGGCAGGATGACTAATAGTCTGGTGTGTTCTAGTGCAGATTCTTTTCAGGGATGGGTTAACTGCTTAGGTTACTTCCAACTCTGTGATTTATCCAAAGCACATGCATAAACAACTCCACTCAAAGTACTTAATGGTCCATCCCACATCAAAAAATTCACCACCTACTGATTAAGCCTCCAGGTAATAAGCCTCTACACTCACGCTGGATCTCAAACAGAAAATGTAATCTGCAACCATGCTGATAGTCAAAATTTTCCCTGCATGGTAGGACTTGCTGGTTTATTCTCTGTTGTTACATACAGCTTTTAAAAACTAAAAAGTCTCTGCAGCAGAACGAGGCAACAGAAAGTGACTTTTGATTCCTTTTTTTTTTTTTTAACAAAAGCTCCTTTCATTCTTATGCTTTCTAGTGTTTTTAACTGGAATGCATGTTTTATTTTGTCAAAAGATGTTTCTGAATCTATTGATATAATCATATGATTTTTGTTGTTTTTGTTATTGATATGGTTAATTATGCTTACAGTTTTCCTAATAATGAAGCAGCCCTACATTCCTGGCAAAAATCCAAGCTGGTCATAGTGTATGATCTTTGTGATATGCTGTTGTGATCTCCTTGCCAGTGTTTTATTTAGAATTTTTTGCATAGATATTCATTAGCGAAATTGGTCTATAGTTTTCTCACTTTGTTCTTGCTCTCTGGTTTAGGTATCAAAACTGTATTTGTGTCATAAAAGGAATTTGGTAGGACTCTATTTTTCAGTTTACATTGTATTAGAATTAAATGTTTGGTAGAATTCATCTGTAAATTCCTCTGGTTTTGGGAATTTTTCTTAGCAAGCTCATTTATGGTTTGTTCGATTTCTTTTTTCCCAAGATAGAGTTATTTAAATATTCTATTTCCTCTTCTAATAATATGGGCAACTTAAATTTTTTTAACTATCCATCCATTTCATTTAGATTGTCAGTTTTATTGGCATAAAGTTACTAATAATTGCTTTAATTTCATCTTCCTTGTGCATTCATTCTTTTCATTTCTGTTACTGGTAATTTGGTTTTTTTAAAGCACTGTTTATCTATTTTACTGGGTTTTTTCATAAAATCAACTCCTAGTTTCATTTATTAGTTCAATGTTTGTTTTTTAAAACTTCCTATTTTATCAATCTCTCCTTTCATTTTCAGGATTTCTATTTTAGTGTTTAGTTGGGAGATTCTTGATTTGTTGTTTTTCTAGTTTTTTTAGTTTTTTAATTCCATGCCAAGAAAGGTTTTTATATTTTTAAATAAAGTTTTATTGTATTTTAAAATACAAAAACCATTCAGGCAAGGAGCAGATCAACTTCCTAGAGCGTGAAGAACCTCCCAAGAGAGGACAGAACCAAGTCGGGTATTACAGCAGAAGTCCTGGGCTTTCCCAAAACAATTTTGTGTAAGGTTGCATATACTGCTTTTTGTAAAGACTTTTCCTTCTAGAAAAAAGAGTTATCACAGTTTTAGGACCTCTATCATCTATTCAACTCTCAAATTGTCTCATCATAGCAAGGTAGTGATCCGGGGTTCTCCAAAGTTAATTTAGTGGAGGACAAATTCTGGCCAATCTTCTCAAGCAAATGCCCTTGAATATGGATGTGATAACAAAAAGTTATGTCTACTACCCAAGATCAACCTTGCTAATATTTGGAAAGGCTCATCACCAAAAAGATGACCATTAAGTGATTTTTTTCATCCAAAGCAACTCACAAAGACTGTTTAATCTTAAGTACAGAAAGGCAAAAATCTCTACTAGTGAGGGGAATATCCTTAACCAATGAAATAAAAGATCCCTTAAGAGCTGAAATAACAAAACAATAACAAAGTATTCATTTTTAAAAAGACTCCCTTACCTTCCCTCTTCTTCCATTTCCACCATCTTGATCTTCCCATTGCCAATCTACTCCTCGAACCACTCTGGCACCTGCAAAGATTCCTCTGGCTGTAATTTTTTTTGATTTCCGACGAGATTCTAAAAGTACCCTAAAGATAAAAATATATATATTGATATGCTTGATTCAGTAAGAAGAGATCTAATTGGTTCACAAGTCATTTAAAATTTAAGGATAACAAGAACATATATATATATATATATATATATATATATATATATATATATATGTATATGATCTCAAAGTTTCCCCTCCCTGGATTTTTTTTTTTTTGCCAACATAGAATGAGGAAGAATAGCATAACAGCATCTTTTATCACCAAGAAGTACTCTGTAATTCCAGAGTGAATTGCTAATCCAAAACCACTCAAAAATTAAAACTGTAGTCATGCAGCTAGGTGGCACAGTGAACAGAGCACTGGCTCTGGAGTCAGGAAGACCTGAGTTCAAATATGACTTCCGACACTTACTCGCTATGTCACCATCACCAAGTCACTTAACCTTGATTACCTCCCCACCCCTCAAAATCAAACTATAGCCAAACCAGTTAAGTTTTTTGGCTAAATTTTTTCCTCAACACATACTCCAAAAAATATTTTCATACCAACACATAGGAAGATTTCATAGGGAGCCAGTCAAAGTCATAACTAGGTAGACCAGTAATGAAAAACCAGTAAGGTTTTGTCCCAGGGCTGTAAATTTAAAGAGTTAGCACTTGTATTCTTATAAGGATAAAGTCTGGTAGAAGAGCAGGAGTTGAGTTCTGGAAGGGCCAGGGAGCCAGTGACAGGATGATGAAAATAGGAACAGGCATGGGAGTAGGCCTCTGCTAGGGACCTAGTAGTTATCTGCAATGGCAGTCTCTCAGCACCACTGGCTCTGACATATTTCAGGCAGGGCAGGGCATGTCATGAGACTAGAGCCTATGCTCTGCAATGGCTGGGAAACAAAAAGGGGCGGGGGGAGGTGAGAGGGAGGAGGGTAAAAGGGAGGTTGTACAAAATGGTTTCCACAGGTCCCTTTCAGGTCTAAAGGTAAGTGATAGGAGATTTGGACTCCCATTTGACTCTACCTCAGCTCAATCTCAATTTCATTAAAAATTGAATGAGCCTTCCTCTCTGATCTTAGTTTCCTCCATTATAAAGCAAAGGCAATGAACCAATGACCTCTTAAGGTCCCTTGCAGATCTAACACAGTAATTTGAGGGTTCAGAAGGTATTGGCACCAAGTCCTCTTTCAGCCCCTCTCTCCAAAAGAAACCATCTGCTTGTTTTCAGTTTTTTTCCCCTCAATTCCTATCCTTCAGTAAACAGGTTTCTAGAATGCCAAATGTGAAATAACTGATCTTAGAACCTAGTTATCAAAAATAATTAGTTAAAATAGTAAGCTATAAACTGGCTGACTTCCTGAGGCTCTACGTAGAGGTACAACCTTCTCAGCAGCAGTTCCTGGGGATTCTATGTCCTTTCTATGGCAGGGTCCATTCCCACATAACCAAGGGTACCTTTTCTTGATGTTTGTCCCACACATAATTTAAGGTGTTTCTCCCCCAACTCCTCCCCAGGAAAAATTCCTGGTTACTTCTCTAGTAAGGGACAGAGAACATCTGTTCAGGAAAAAAAAGAAAAATATGTCCTCTTCTAAAAAAACTATTCTTTATGATTACTGATAATGTCAATGTATGAAAATCTAAATTAACATTTAAAAAAAAGATAAGATGAGATTCACATCTCAAAGAAGGATTTAATTTTTTTTTAATTCCCTTTCAAAAGGAATTATAGGATTTCCTTCAGTGGCAAGTAGTTCAATACAGTAAAAGGATTTAATTCAGCAATGTTCCGATTAGATACCACTTTCCAGGAATGGCACACTACTGCATACAGTGAGGTAGATCAGTAATGAGAAACTAATAATTCTCTAAACTGCATCCCTCCTTCAATTCAATTTCACATAACTGTAACTTCCACCCACCAAATAGAACATTTTCCCTGAATGTATCCTTGCATCTGTGATTTCATCAATGCAAGTGTTCCTTCCACAGATGGTGATTCCAATCCACTTACACCTCCTTAACGAATGTTACTCTTTTCCAGAGTTTGGTACAGAAACACATCAAATTTAACAGAGAAACAGGCAAGAAGAATAGGAAGAGATTAGATTTAAGAGGGAAGATAAAACTGGTAAGGAAAAGATGCAAGCAAAAACAACTTAAGCTTTGAAAAGTGGACCCTAAATGAAGGATTTCGAGAGGGAAAAAAAAAGAGAAAACCAAAGAACTAGAACTAAGGAGGTACCCATCAATGGGGACGGCTGAACAAATTAACTTACGATTGTAATGGAATATTATTGAATCATAAGAAATTAAACAACTTCAAAAAAATTTAGGCAAGTATATGAACCAAATGGAATGAGAAAAACCAGGAAAACATTTTATGCAATAACATTTTACAGAAAAACAACTTTGAAAGATTTAAGATCAAAAATCGGTCTTAGAAAAGAGAGAGAGCTATGATAATGGCAAACAGAGAAAAAGAAAAAAGGATAACAAACACTTTTAAAGGCACAGAAGAGAAGGAAGTTCACAAGGAAGCACAGACAAGAACTTTAAAAGGGATATGTTAGTTATATACCTTTCTAAAAAAAATTTTTTTTATCCTGAACTTGAGAAATAAAACAAGCACTTCCATAACAAAGTAAATGGAAACAAAGAGGGATTGCACAAGAAACTGCAAATCTATTATGCACAACTCGCTTTTCCTTTTAAATATATATTATCATGTAACTTTGTTTTTTATTTCTTTCCCTCCCTTCCCTCTGCCTCGCCCTAGAGACAGCTACCATTAGACATAAGTGTGTGTGTGTACACACACATGTAAAACCATACTATACATACTTCTATTTATCAGTTCTTTCTCTGGATGCAGATGGCATCTTCCTTCATAGGTCCTTTGAAGTTAATTCAGGTATTTAATAATACTCAAAATGACCTGGTTGCTCAAAGTTGTTCTTAAAACAATATTGCTATTACTATATACAATGTCCTCTTGGTTCTGCTGGTTTTACTCCTCATTATTTTGTGTTCTAAAATTATCGAGTTCATCATTTGTTTTTGTTTTTGTTTTTTAAGGCAATTGGGGTTAAGTGACTTGCCCAGGGTCACACAGCTAGTAAGCGTCAAGTGTTTGGTCTTAGGCCGAATTTGAACTCAGGTCCTCCTGACTTCAGGGTTGGTGCTCTATCCACTGCGCCACCTAGCTGCCCCCATCATTTCTTATAGCACTTCTTTCACAGTTATTCCATCAAAATTATACACCACAACTTGTTCAGCCATTCTCCCACTGACAAGCATCCCTACAATTTCTAGTTCTTTGACACCACAAAGAGAGTTGCTCTAAATATTTTAGAACATATAGGTTCTTTTCCTTTTTCCCTAATCATCTTGGGAAATAAACCTTATAGTGGCATTGCTGGGTCAAAGGGTATAAGCAGTTTTATAACTTTTTGCACATAATTCCAGATTGTTCTCCAAAATGGTTGGATTCACAGTTCCACCAGTGAATTAGTGTCCTATTTTTTTTCCACATCACTTCCAACCCTTGTCATTTTCCACTTCTAGCATTTTATCCAATTTGATGGGTATAGAATGATATCTCAAGGTTGTTCTAATTTGCATTTCTCTAATCAATGATTTACAGCATTTTCCATATGGCTATATAAATTGTTTTGATTTCTTCATTGGAAAACTGCCTGTTCATATACTATTTACCAACTGAGGAATGACTTATATTCTTATAGATTTGACAAAGTTCTTTATATAGTTGAGATGAGACCTTTACCTGAGAAACTGTATATAAAAATTCTTCCAATTGTCTGTTTTCCTTCTGATACATTAGATTACATTGGATACATTAGTTTTCTCTATTATTTGACTTCTGAAGTCCTTTTTAAATTCTTCCAACAGTTCTTTTTGGACTTGTGACCATTTGAAGTTTCTCTTTGAAAAATGAGTGGCTTTTTTTACTTCACTATCTTCCTCTGAATATGAACCCAGGTTTTCTCTATCCCTACAGTAGCTATCTATGGTCAGGTTCTTTTCTCCTATGCTTATTCATTTTTATTATTATTTTGTTTTATTTTATTTTTAGCAGCTTTATCTCAGGTTCTGGTCCCGAAGTGTGGGTAATGGTGCCCCAGGTTTCAGATCCTTCTTACTATTATTTTCTGAACTCTGTGTATGGGTAGGGTGTGAGTGGGGTGGTGAGTAACAATCTCAGGCACTCCTCTCTACCCCTAAGACAAAGCAAGGGCCTCTGGCCATGCTGTCCTGCAAATTCTCTTGCTCTCTGTGGTCCTTCCAGCAGCTGGAAATTTCAGCTCTCCCCTCTGCCTTGGAACTGAAACCAGGGACTCGACTCTCCTGCAAACGCACACAGCCAGCAGGGTCCCTGCCCCTCTATCCCTCTGTTACTATACTCACTGGGTATGTGATAGCTCCTTCTTACCTGCAGCCCAGGACTGCATCTGGTAGGACAGCTGTGCCTGGCATCTGGAGGCAGCAGGGGGTCTTTCAATCTTCCCCTACTTGGCCACCAGACCCCCACACTGTCCTGGTGAGGTGAAAGTTCCTGAAGCCCAGGCTGCTTCCAGACCCAGCTGCCCCCAGGGCTTGCTGCCTGTTGATTTAACAGAGTGGGCCTGGAGGTGTTTTTATTTCACTAGGGCCAAACTTTCACCCATGGAGATCTGAGTCTTTGCTGAGGTCCTCTCAAGTTGTCTTAGGAGGGCAACTACTTTACCCCGACTTTGTGTTTATTTTTGCCACTTTACATTCACTTTAAGATGATGTTCTGTCTTGTTTGTGGAGGAAATCTGGGAACCTAGAATTTTCTGTCCTACTCTGCCATCTTAAAAAGATCTCCCTAGGTAACATTAGGCCAAATCTAATAAGAAGAAATATGACATGGAAAATGTAATCATATATTTGGGTTAAAATTTGAAATTCACAAGTACAAGATGGGGCTGCCATGGCTAGACAGATATACTTCAGCAAAAGATCTAGGAGATAAAAGGATCAGCAAATTTAATACAAGTAAACAATGTGACAAGGCAGCCAAAAGCTTACACAAATTTAGCTTTGATTAAAAAAAGATTACAGTGTTCGAGACTATAGAGAACAAAAAAAGTCCTAATTCTTTCTTTGTTTTATTGAGTTGTTTTCCAGTCAGGTCCAATTCTTCAAGAACCCATCTGGGTTTTCTTGGCAAAATACTGAAGTGGTTTGCCATTTCCTTCTTCACATCATTTTACAGAAGAGGAACAAAGGCAAACAGGATTAAGTGACTTGCCCAAGGTCACACTGCTAGTAAGTATCTCAGACCACATTTGAACTCAAGAAGATGAGTCTTCCTGATTCCAGGCCTGTCGCTCTTTCCACTGTGCACCTAGCTGCCTTCCTTAGAGCTGTCCAAATATGGAATGGCCTGTTTTGGTAAAGGTAGATTCTCTCTCACTTATTAGCAAAGGTTGGATGACCATTTGTCAGATATGTTAGAAAATGGATTCTCATTTCAGGTATCATTTAGACCTAGATGACTTCTAAGGTTCCCTTTAACTTTGAGATTCAGAAATTTTCTCTTTCCTACTTCTGTCAACCCTGTCCAAAATTATGCTAGAAATTGTTATTAACAGTAAAATAACAGCTCATGATTTTTCTAATTTCATTTATAAGACTGAATCCATTTTCAATATATAAGGAACTTACATGTGTAAAATTAAGATTTATTTCCTACCTTTCACTTCCTGGTGTGGTAATTCTGTAAAAACGATGCCTTAAGTGATGTTTGTCCCCATGATAACAGACTGTGCACAAATCATAATTTGTACACTCAGCACACTTCCATCGGATACCAATGATTGGCTGTTGGCGACAGGTATCACACATGGTTCCATCATGTTTGATGCCTATTTTAAAAAGAACACATACTTACATTTTTCAAAGTTTTATAATATATTTTGATTACTTGACAAAAGCTACTGAAAATAAGTAAAACAAAACATATTTAAAGAATTTTTAACAAA
Source organism: Vombatus ursinus (assembly GCF_900497805.2). NCBI lineage: Eukaryota > Metazoa > Chordata > Mammalia > Diprotodontia > Vombatidae > Vombatus > Vombatus ursinus. The sequence continues at coordinate 50,342,810 of NW_020954590.1, read as the reverse complement.
TTATATGGGGAAATAAGAGTATTTAGTCTCCTTAAAGCTTAAAGATAAAAGGTTAATAATAGACTTCCATTATTTTAATTAATACAAACCACAATGTTGTTTTCCTTCTCAACTCACTGATTAAAAGAAGATGCTACTGTTCATCACTTTTTTCCTTATATACATAAAATTGACCTCAGGTGGCAGTTTCATTTAGAGGAATAAGGAAGACAAAAAAATACTTAAACAAACCACAATTTTCAGTTATTTCAACATTTGAATACTTGAAACCTCTCTTGTAATTTCAACTGGTGCTCAACTATGATAAGTGACAAATCAAAGCACAGAGAATTTTATCTTGGCTACAGAAACCAAGATGCATAGTATTCTTCCCAGGTTTAACTGTTTTCTCCAAAGAATAGAAAAAAAAAATTGTAGTCCATTCAAGTGACAGTAAGAGTGAGAAAGAAAAATTCCTTTCAAAATAATTATAAAATGTATAATAAAATACTTGGGAGTCTACCTGCTAAGACACACACACATAAATTATATGACTATAACTACAAAACACTTTACAGAAATAAAAACAGAGCTAAGCAAATGGAAAAATGTTAATTTTATTAAATTTCAAATAGAAGTAGATCCCTGAAGCCACATATTGATTTGGAAAAACCATAAATTACCATTATCTATGTTACATTGTATTTTTATTTAGTTAAAAATTTCCTAATTACATTTTAATCTGGTCATCCCCTGCCTACAATATATACCAGTATGACATCTCTGATCAAAACAATTTGGCACTGGTGAAAAAAAATGAGAGGGTCAATCAGTGGAACAGATTAGGTAAACAATATACAGATGCAAATGAACACAATAACATAGTGGTCAAGGATCCCAGTTACTGAGCTGACAACTCTGTATTTGACAAAAATGACTGTGAAAACTGGAAAGAAGTCTGGTAGAAAGTAGTTATAGAGCAACATTTTGCATGGTATACCAAATTTAACTCCAAATGGATACATGACAAACATATAGTGACATCACAAACAAATCTGAGGAGCAAGGAAGAAATTACCTTTCAGATCTATGGATAAGGGAAAAGTTCATGACCAAGCAAGAGATAGAAAGGATCACATAAGATAAAAAGGGGCAATTTTTGTTCCATAAAATTAAAAAAGTTTTCTCACAAACAAAACCAATGCAATTAAAATTAGCAGGGAAGCTATTAACTGGAGGAAAAAAATCTGAGCAGCAAATTTCTCTAATAAGAACTCAATAGAAAAACGGCCAAAGGATATCAACAGGCAGTTTTGAAAGGAAGAAATCCAAGCTATCAATAACTGCATTGAAAAATCTCCAAATCATTAGTAATTAAAGTTGACAAAGTTGGCAAAAAGGGAAAATGACAAATGCTGGAGAGGCTTGAGAAAAGAGGTATTATGTATTATTGGTATACCTATGAATGGATTTAGTCATTCTAAAAAGCAATTTTAACTTGCCCCACCTCCCCTCTACCCAGTCACTAAACTATGCATAATACCCTTTGATCCAATGATACTATGGAGGTCTATACCCCAAGAGAGATCACAGAAAGAAGAAAAGGATCCATGAGAACTGATGCACAGATAGAGTGAAAAGAACCAGAGAACAATGTATAACATTATAAAGAAAAACAACTTTGAAAGCTATGACAACTCTGATCAATGCAATGACTAACCATGATTCCAGAGGGCTGATGATGAAAGCATGATACTCATTTTGATGAACTCGAGATTAGGAGTAAGACTTATGTTTTTTTACACAGCCAAAGTAGGAATTTGTTTTGTTTAATTATGCAATGTTTCAAGGGCTTTCTTATTATTTTTTTTTTTAACAGAACAAGGTGGGCTAACAGGAAGAGGGGAAAGAAAAGGCAAAAGAGGGGAAGGAAAGGAGAGGGAAAGGTTATTTAGGCCTTTTTTTTTTTATTCATAAAAGAGAATAGAAAGAAGATCAGAAAGAAGAACTGACAAGTAGGGGAGCTTTTTAAGCCATAGGTTAATTTATCATAGTTTTTTTTTTTTAAAAAGCAAAATATACATAAGAGATCTACAGTTTGTGTGTTTAATATAAAAATAAATATAAATATTTTTTAAAGTACAAACACTTGTACAACTCTTTAAGGTTTATAGAGCCTTTTCCTCAAAACAATTCCTGTGCTACCCTAAACAGGCACCAGCCTCATTCTGGATCAGTTTAAAAAGTAACATACATCAATTTAAAAATATTCACTGCTCTGCAATCTCTTCTGTGACATTCATCTTACTTCTTATCACAGAAAAAGCACTAGACTTGGTGGTAGAATATAAGCCTTTTATTTCTACCTCTGCCACTTACTGTGGCTACTACCTTAGGAAGATGGGATGACCTCTCTGTGCCTCAGTTCTTTTTCAATTGTTGGTTGTCATTTTTCAGTCATGTCCAACTCTTCATAACCCCATTTGGGGTTTTCTTGGCAAAGATACTGAAGTGGTTTGTCATTTCCTTCTCCAGCTTATTTTATAGATGAGGAAACTGAGACAAACAGGGTTAAGTGACTTGCCCAGGGTCACACACTTTGAACTCAGGAAGAGAAGTCTTCCTCATTCCAAGCCCAGTGTTCTATGGCACTGTGCTGACTAAGCTTACTCATATATAAATTAGGTACTGTACCCTACCTCAAATCACCATATAACATTAAGTTGAAGAACTGTATACAATCCTTCCATTTACACGTGTAAAGTAGTATTACTATTATCATGCCAAAACTTGGAAATTTTTAAACCTAGTCTTAAGACTCTCTTTGTATGGAGCATGAAAACTAAAATTTAAGTGACTTGATAGCAGCTGTGCCATTATAAAGCATCAAATCCTAAATTGACTGTGCCTGCCTCTGAGCTTGCCAGTTGACAGGTGAAAAGCATAAGAAAGTAAAACTCAAAAATCATTTATTCAAAAACCTTCATCCAAAAACGTTTTCCACAAATCTCTATTTAAGTATTTTGGTCTCCACACTTTATTCTTCTAGTTCAAACTGAAAGGATGGTAAAATTCATGAATTCAAATAAATGCCCAAACTTCCTTTAAAAACAGCTATTTAAAAAAACACAAAGACAACCGGTAAAATCTTCCATAACTCATGGTTTCAAAGTATAATTCAGGAAAGCAATAGATATACACAATCACATTCAAACCCAATTTTGCTCCCACAACTCAAATGTCAACAAAGCTACTCAACAGCTGTGAAACTGACTAATGCTGACTATTTGAAAGAGTAAACAAAACAACCCATTCAGCTACCAAAATCAACACTACAGAATATAAAACAAAAATACAATTAATTAGCTCTAAAAGAAAATCTGCCTACTTGATGGCATCATAAAACACAATATTAGGGAAATAACGGGTTTAAATATTTTTACTTTTTCCCCCTTTACCCCTTATCACACACATCAATTTCATTCCCATTTACTGTCTTCAGTCCCACTCTGATCCCCTGTGACCCTGCAAAAACTGTTCCCTACAAATTTTACATTTCATACCAGCTGACTGCATCCCTTCCCTTTGACCCAAGTTTATCAGCTCTCCTCATTTCCAAAGCTTCCTATAAATTCTATGATCCCTGGAGGATCTTTGTGCTCTTTCTTTTGCTCAATTTTATGACCACATCTGCCATCTACTTTTCATTGATAAATGAACCACCTATGACAACAGCTTTTGACTCATTCTATTACTACTCAAATCACCATCTGTCCCATGTTTTTAATTTTATCCCAAGCTAAACAATAATTTAAAGAATCTATATAATTGAAGGTCTGAGTGAAAATTTCACAATAGATTAGTAATACATGCTAGTGAGATAAGCAATAAGTTCATAAATAAAATAAATTCAATATATAAAATAATAGTTAATAAATTTCTTCAATAAAGAAAGAAAAAAATTTAAAGTAAAAAGGTAGATCTCAGATCATTAGAAAAAAGAATCAGATTTCTGCCTCCATGAACTAGAGAACTGTATAATATTGTTATCTAACCTTTCGGTGATCTCCATGGATGTCACCATCTTGAAACTTATTAACTTTGACAACTGATCCTAGGTAAAGATTTAATCATTAAAAGGACTTATTTGTGTACTCTTTCTTAACTAAGGTGGTTTTTTTTTTAATTCTGTGTGCACTACTGTAACTGTTTTTAAGATAGTTTCAAAGTTAATTAAATTTTTTAGTAAGGGCAAGGCCTTTGTGACCTGCCAGCTGATTAATACATTCCACATTCATTACTCTTGAGACTTTCAAAAATATATGGTGAACATCAAGACTTTTCCTTAGCTCAGATCAAATATGGTTGCCAGTTATGTGTTAGAGGAATTTCATGCTAACTATTCTGGTCCTCTCAAATCTACACATTTATAAATTGTATCAAAAATTAAATTCTCCATATAAAAAGGAGATGTGAAGGGTTATGTTTTGTTGTTCTGTTGTTTTTTTTTTTTTTAAAGAACATTTCAGGGGAGAGAAATAGAGATAAAATAAACATTCTTTTGAGATAATGTTAATACTCCAGACTTTTAAAATTGTTTCAAACTGCCTATCTTTACAGTACTCTGCCTCACCCCTAAATCTCTTATTTATGCCTAGATTTATCGGCCAAGTCACCCTGCTCTCTTATTCCATTACCTTTTTTCTGGCTTCACTTCTTTCACTTTGCAATCTTATTTTTACAGTTAATGAACTCATCTATACACTGTTCTCTCTCCTCAAATCTCTTTCTGTAATTACACAAGCAAGAAATTGTTTGACAGCTAAGGCAGACATTGCCAAGCATAAGTAGTTTAGTCAGGGGTAAAGTAAGTACAGCTTTCAGCAGAAGGGCTTAATACACACAGGAGGAACACTGTGAAATGAAAGGTTTTCATATAACACCTAAACAGAATTTCTGAGATAAGCAGATAGAGACTTTAAACTTAATTTGCCCAGTATATATTTTGTGAAGTGTTATACAGCCATAGACCAAGATACGGTCAAAATGGGTACATGATTTAGAAATAAATGGTGACATCATAAGCAAATATTACCAGAGCATGGAATATCTTACCTTCCAGAACACAATGCAAATTAAAATTAATTTAAATTTTGCAAGTACAAATTAAAACAACTGAGTACCACCTCAGACCTATCAGACTGACTAATATGACACAAAAAGGAAATGACTAATGTTGGACGGGATGTGAGAAAATTGGGACATTAATGTACTGTTAATGGAGTTGTGAAAGGATCCAACCATTCTGGAGAACAATCTGGAACTATACCCAAAAAGCTATCAAACTGTGCATAACCTTTGACCCAGCAATACATCTACTAAGTCTGTATCCCAAAGAGATCCCCTCCAAAAAAGGAGAAACTATATGTACAAAAATATTTATAGCAGCTCTTTGTGTGGTGGCAATGAATTGAAAATTAAAGGAAAATGGCAGAACAAGATGAAATACTATTGTGCTATTAAGAAATGTCAAGTAAGAAGGTTTCAGAAAAGAGTTACATAAACCGATGCAAAGTAAAGTGAGCAGAACCAGGAAAACATTGTACACAGTAACAGCAATACTGTATGACAATCAACTGTTAATAACATATATTCTCAGCAATACAATGATCCATTTCTGAAGGACTTATGATGAAAAATGCTATCCATCTCCAGAGAAAGAAGTGATAAGAGTCTGAATGCAGACTGAAGCATATTTTTTTTAAAAACTTTATTTTACCTGGGGTTTTTTGTGGGCGTGGTCTGTGTTGTCTTTTACAACATGGCTAATCTGGAAATGTTTTGCATGACTGCACAAGTACAGTCTATATCAAACTGTTTACCTTCTCAAAAAGGGCGAAGATGAGGAAGAGAATTTGGAACTCATAATTTTAAAAAATGAATGTTAGAAATTGTTTTTACAGATAATTGGAAAAAATCAAATATAAAATTTTTTTAAATTAAATTAAAATCTAAAAAAAATGAAAGAAAAGTGTTATATAGCTGAAGGAAACAATACAATGGCAGGGAATGACCAAAAGGTATGGAAACATCAGCAATCTCTCACACTCACACATACACACACACACACACACACACACAATTGTTTGTACTGGCCTTTCAGAAATATGCCTGAGACAGTGATTTACATTTTATGGGGAAATCAATTTAAAAAATTAAATCCAACCAAGTTGCTACAAATATTGCTATAAATATTAACTCATCTGGTCCTCACAATAACCCTGGGAGGTATGTGCTATCATTATCCATGTTTTACAGTTGAGGAAACTGAGGCAAACGAGGACAAGTGACTTTACCAGGGTCACACAGCTAGGAAATATCTGAGGCCAAATTTGAACTCAGGTCTTCCTACCTCCAGTCTCAGAGCTCTATCCTTTGCACATCTATGTGTTCAAGAAAGGGAGGTAGAAAAAGAAACAAAAAGTCAAAATCAAAATTTAATTCTCAGTAGTCTCCTTTGTTTCCTGGATTATCCTGAAAGAAAAGCAACTTAGAATGAAACAACTGAGAGGGATATTTTTGAGGCTGAGGTCTTTTGAATCTGTTATCAGTACGTAAACAGCCTAGGATTCCCCCCACAAACCCTAGTATATAACTAAGCCCTGAGAAACTGGTCTTGGGCCCAAATTACCAACACTGAAACTCACCTCCACTAAGCAGCCTAAGGAAAGACCTGAAAATTACTTTTAACTTCTGATCTCAGAGAAATATAACTGCACTTGCACTGATTCCCTTTCTGTTCCCACCATGACAAACCTTAAGGGAAGTGCACTTGAAAGTATTAGTGGTGTTCCTTTTTCTTTCAGGGTCCCTAGTAGATCTTGTATAATAGTCTGGGAACCTGAGGTTAAGATGAAAAACTGAGGGAAAAGAGTTCACAAAATGTGGAAAATCATCAACACTATTGAAACATGTTTCTGAAATGCCTAAAAGGAGAAAATAGGCATTGTGACAAGGGGAACAACTTTGAAAGTAACAAATTAAATTTATTATATACTTAAAAAAAGAAACAAGATTTTCTTGCAAACAAAATCTGTAGCTTCATGAGCAACCAACCCTCTCTGCTATACTATGTGTAGGAAAACACCTCAAAGAAGGGTGGTAAGAAAGCAAATGCTATGTAAATGTTGGTTATTAATACTATTATTAAGCAAGATTATCTGCTAGTTCTCATCTTCTTCCTTCTCAAAACAAGAATTTTAAGTCAATCAAGATCTTCTTCTATAGGTGAGTGAGAGAACAATAAAAGGTATTTATGGAATTAAGTCTACCTTTGGTTTAAAAAGAAAAAAAAAAGCCCCCATAGTGTGAGAGAGAATACTGCTTTTGAAGTCAGAAGACCCTGATACTGGGTGACTATTACAAAGATGGGGGCAGAAAAAGATAATAGAAATTATAGTTCAAAAAGCAAGAAACAATAGTCTAAAAATCCGATTTGTCCACTACTCAGAAGTCTCACAATTGTCCTTCATAAATATAATATTCAAGGAGAGTCAAAAGACAGAGAGGTGGTGAACACTCAAATGCAATCACTAAAAAAAAAAAAAAAGCCTATTATTTTTTAAAAGATGTTTTGTTTATGCTTTTTCTTTCTCTTTAAAATTTAACTTTTCCAATTAATAAAAATTATTGGCTCTCCCTTCCATTTTTCCCAACCCCACATCCAAATAAGAAGAAGGGGGGAAAAAAAACAACACCCAATAAGAAATAAAATACATAGTCAAGCAAAACAAATTGCTACACTGGTCACATCCAAAAAAAAAAATGTCTCATTAAACACCCTGAATCCACTACCTCTTTGTCAATAGGTGAGTGTCATCATCAGTTCTCTGGAAACATCGTAGGTCAGTGTTCTTGACTATATCTTAACAGACAGGAAATGACTAAGTACAGACATAGCATTCAATGACAGCATTCACTTCACATTAAGCTTTTCTATGTGAAATAAATTCACTGAAAAATTACAGCAAAGGATAGACTTCAGTACCAAATTAGAAGAAAAAAAGGGGGGAGGGAGATGAAATCACAGTAGTAAAGGCTGAAATTACAGTAGTTTAAACCTGACCTGCTTAAACAAGCTTATGACTCCTAAAAGTAGAGACACAGACTATCATTGTTTCTCTGAAGTGTAGCCAACACAAAGAATGGTTGAAAAGAGCGCACAAACCACCTCATCAGGCACTTGATCTTGCTAAGCGGAAAAACATGGCAGCCAGTTAGGAGCACAGACTCATTTGTTGTTGTTTTTTTTTCCCACAAGCTCATTTGTAAGAAGGAGGAAGGTAATCAATTAGCACTTATTAAGTGATTATTATGTGCCAGGCACAGTGCTACACTGGGATACAAAGAGAAAAGGGAAATGAATCTCTGACCTTGAGAAGTTTACATTCTAACAGGAGACTGCATGAACATATATATGCATACATAATACATACAAAATAAATATAAAGTAGGGTGAGGAAGAGATGGAAGAGAAGAAAACAGTTGAGGGAAAAATGCTTCAGAGACCTCTACTTGAGATTCAACTAAGTCATATTAACCCAAGAGCATACGTAGATGAAGCTGAAAGACAGACAAAACAAAAATGATGTAAGATGGAACAGATATCCTAATGTTTCTATAGTCATTTATTCTCATTAACAATGTCAGCAGAATCACACAGCTGGACTCTTTATCATTCCAGTACCAGATGTATCATGAGAAAAATGGCAATGAAACTTAAGATATGAAAGAGCAGTTAGACTTGACCAAATACACATGAAATAAAAATCAGTGCTAGAAAAAATAATTTTAAAATATTATCATTTATAAACAATATTTAGTACTTTTAAAGTTGTACAGCTCTTTCACATACATTATGTACTGTGAACCTAACCACCTTGTAAAGTAAGTACAATGTCTATTATTATACACCTTTTTAGAAGAAACTGAGGCTCAGATTAATTAAACAATTTATCCAAGGTCATGGCCTAGTAAGCGTCAGAAGCAATATTTGAAATTGGCCTTACCAACTCTTAGGTCTGGCACTCTGTCCATTATAACATAGTGCCTCTCCTCTCTTTAATTCAAGGATCAATTTTAAGAATCTACAAATCAGAAAAGATAAACAGTTGAAAAAAAAAATGATGACCAAGAAGCCATCAGCCACTACTGAGATATATGCCCGCTTTTATCATCTCTCTATAAAATCTTTGTGGCAATGGTATATTAATTCACTTAGGATCTCCTCACTCAAAACTCTGAAAAGGGAGAAAGCACGTTTCTGCAAGTGTTCATTTCTTTCCAGGTTGCCTAGGGACTTTCTCTACCATACCCCAGAAACCTCTTCAACTTGAAGTTCACTCCAGTGCAGGAATTCACGTAGGAGGTAACCCTCGGGCCCTGCAGCATCTCCCTCTGACTGGACAGCTCTTCCTAGAACCTCCATTAAATTAAGGAGTCCAGGCCAGTCAAATTTTCATACCTCTCCAGACTCCACTCCAACTTTCTTTTGTTTTGTTTTGTTAGGCAATCAGGGTTAAGTGCCTTGCCCAGGGTCACATAGCTAGTAAGTGTTATATGTCTGAGGCCGGATTTGAACTTGGGTCCTCCTGACTCCAGGCCTGATGCTCTATCCACTGTGCCACCTAGCTGCCCCTCTACTCCAACTTTTCTCTATCATTTCTACTCCTCAGCTTTCCAGTTTCCTTTTATATGTTGTCTTCTCCAATAAAATATAAACTCCTTATTTGTTTTGCATGATTACACATACTTGTAATTTTTTTTGTCTTCTTAATGGGTGAGGGAAGGAGGAGAGGGAAGGAAAGAATTCAAAAATTTTGTTATATTATTTCATTTATTTACCGCAGCTGTTTTTGTGGTGGCTAAGAATTGGAAATCAATCAGAAAAACCTAGACTTACACGAACTGACACAAAGTGAAGTGGGCAGAACCAGGAGAGCATTGTACACAGTAACAGCAACATTGTTCGATGATCAACTATGACTGACTTAGCTGTTCTCAGCAATACAATGATCCAAGATAACTCCAAATGACTCATGATGAAAAATGCTATCCACATCCAAAGAAAGAATTGATGGAGCCTGAATGCATATTGAAGCATATTGTTTTCATTTTTCCTTTTATTCTGTTTCTTCTTTCACAACATAGAATTACTATGGAAATTTCTACATAATTGCACACATGTAATCTATAGTTAAGTGCTTACCATCTTAGGAAGGAAGGAGAGGGAGGGAGAAAATCTGGAATTCAAAATTTTGTTAAACAATGAATGTTAGGGAGAGCCAAGATGGCAGAGTTAAGCAGTGACTTGCTTGAGCTCTCCCTCAAACCCCTCCAAATCCTGTAAGAACTGGCTCTAAACAAATTCTAGAGCAGCAGAACCCACAAAAAGACAGAGTGAAACAAATATCCAGCCCAAGACAACCTGGATGGTTGATGGGAAAGGTCTGTTACTATGGGCTGGGAGAGGAGGGCAGTTCAGCATGGGCCACGTAGACAGAGCAGGCCTCACTAGCAGCTGTAGAGGTTTCCAGACTTCTCAATCCACAAAAGTCAAAGACAACTTAAAAGGTCAGTAGGAAAAATCTGCTGGACCTTGGTGAGAAAGAAGCAAGGTCCAATCTCAGCCCTGGTGCAGCGCCAGGGCGGTAGCTGCTTCCAAAGCTCTCAGCCCACGGGGTTGGTGGGGGGGATGGGTGGGGTGTTGAGTGGCTGATCAGAGGGGGATTGCAGGGATCTTTTTCCTGGGGCTAAGGCATGATTCTCTTGCTTTGCCCATGCTTGGATCTGGGTCACAGTTCTGGGTGGCAGTCCTGGAGCGAGAAGTGCTAGCACAGCAGAACTTGTGGTGGCAGTGGAGAGGGAATCCTACTCACAATTCAAAGGCAGACAAGAGTGCTTCTGGTCACTCACAGACCAGAGCACAGCCCAGGAAAGGAGTAAACACCTCACCTTTGATCATACCACCTTCAAAGAACTGAAAATTTACAGGTCCCTAGATGTATCTCTGAAAACAGTTGCACAAAACCCCTGAAGCTTGGGACAGCACACCCTCCACACTGGAAGCAGAGCCCTACCTTAACAAAGAGTTTAAAAGTCAAGTAACTGTCTGGAAACATGAGCAAACAATGTAAAAAAATCAGACTACAGAATCTTACTTTGGTGACAAAGAAGATCAAAACACACAACCAGAAGAAGACAACAAAGTAAAAGCTCCTACATTCAAAGCCTCCAAGAAAAATATGAATTGGTCTCAGGACATGGAGGAACTCAAAAAGGATTTTGAAAATCAAGTAAGAGAAGTAGAGGAAAAATTGGGAAGAGAAATGAGAGTGATGCAAGAAAACCATGAAAAATGAGTCAACAGCTTGCTAAAGGAGACACAAAAAAATACTGAAGAAAATAACACCTTAAAAAATAGACTGGGGCAGCTAGGTAGTACAGTGAATAGCACTTTGGCCTTAAGAGTCAAGAGGACCTGAGTTCATATCAGGCCTCAAACACTTGACACTTACTAGCTGAGTGACCCTGGGCAATTCACTTAACCCCAATTGCCTCACCAAAAAGCCAATAAAGCCAAAAAGCAAAAAAACACTAGACCATATGGCCAGTGAGGAGAAGAATGCCTTAAAAAGCAGAAATGGCCAAATGGAAAAGCTGAGGAAAATAATTCCTTAAAAATGGAGCAAATGGAAGCTAATGACTCTATGAGAAATCAAGAAATTATAAAACAAAACCAAAAGAATGAAAAAATAAAGGACGATGGGAAATATCTCACTGGATAAACAACTGACCTAGAAAATAGATCTAGGATGACTTAAAAATTATTGGACTAACTGAAAGCCATGATCAAAAAAAAAAAAAAAAAAAAAAGAGTCTAGACATCATCTTTCAAGAAATTATTAAGGAAAACTTCCCTGATATTCTTGAACCAGAGGGTAAAATAGAAATTCAAAGAATCCACTGATCACCTCCTGAAAAAGATCCCAAAAGGAAAACTCCCAAGAATATTATAGCCAAATTCCAGAGTTCCCAGGTCAAGAAGAAAATATTGCAAGCAGCCAGAAAGAAACAATTCAAGTACTGTGAAAACACAATAAGAATAACACAAGGTTTAGCATCTTCTATATTAAAGGATCAGAGGGCTTAGAATATGATATTCTGGAGGTTGGAGGAACTAGGTTAAAACCAAAAATCATCTACCCAGCAAAACTGAGTGTAACCAATGAAGGGAAAAAATTGACATTCAATGACATAGGGGAGTTTAATGCATTCTTGAGAAGCCAGAGTTAAACAGAAAAACTAACTTATACTCAAGAGAAGCATGAAAAGATAAATAGGAAAGAGAAATCATAAGGGACTTATTAAAGTTGAACTGTTTACACTCCTACATGGAAAGATGATATTTGTAACTCAAGACCTTTCTCATTATTAGGGTAGTAGGAGGGAATACACATATGTATGTATGTATGTATATATGTATGTACGTATGTATGTGTGTGTACATATATAGTGAGAGAGGGCACAGGGTGAGTTGAATATAAAGGGATGATAAAAAAAAGAAAAGGGGCAAGAGAGGAATGTACTGGGAGAAGGAGAAAGGGAGAGAAAGAATAGGGTAAATTATCTCACATAAAACAGACAAGAAAAAGCTTTTACAATGGAAGGATGAGAGGGAATGAATCTTACTCTCATCAAATTTGGCCTAAGGAGGGAATAACATATATACTCAATTGGGTATGGAAATCTGGCTTACCCTACAGGAAAATAGGGGGAAAGGGGATAATAGGAGTGGATGATAGAAGGGAGGGCAGATTGGGGGAGGGGGTAATCAGAAGCAAACACTTGAGGAGGGACAAGGTCAAAGGAGAGAATAGAATAAAAGAGGGGCGGGATAAGATGAAGGGAAATACAGTTAGTTTTTCACAACGTGACTATTATGGAAGCGTTTTGCATGACTACACATGTATAGCCTATATCAAGTTGCTTGCCTTCTCAATAAGGGTGGGTGGGGAGGGAGGGAGAGAATTTGGAACCCAAAGTTTTAAAAACAAATGTTAAAAATTGTTTTTACATGCAACTGGGAAATAAGATACAGGCAATGGGGTATAGAGATCTATCCTGCCCTAGAAGGGGAAGGGAATAAGAGGGGAGGCTGATAGAAGAGAGGGCAAATTGGGGGAAGGGGTATTCAGAATGCACACCATCTTGGGGTAAGGAGAGGGGAGAGTTGGGGAGAAAATTTGGAACTCAAAGTCTCGTGGAAGTGAATGTGGAAAACTAAAAATAAATTAATTTAAAAATGAATGTTAAAATTGTTTTTATGTGTAATTGGAAAAAATAAAATACTATTTAAAAAGAAAAAAAACTTTAATTGGAAATCGAAGGGATGCCCATCAATTGAGGAATGGCTAAACAAGTTGTAGTATACGATTGTGATGGAATATTATTGTGCTATAAGAAATGACAAGCAGGATGATTTCAGAAAAAACCTGGAAAGACTTACATGAACTGATGCAAACTGAAGCAAGCAGAAACAAGAAAACATTATACACAGTAACAGCAATATTGCATGGTAAAGAATTGTGAATGATTTAGCTCTTCTCAGCAATACAATGATACAAGATAATTCCAAAGGATTTATGATGAAAAATGCTATCCACCTCCAAAGAAAGAACTGATATTGTCCATATACAGACTGAAACATACTCTCTGTCCCCCCTCTTCTTTATTTCTTGGTCGAGTCTTTTTGTACAAAATGACTAATATGGAAATGTTTTACATGATTGAACATGTATAATCTATGTCAGATTGCTTACCCTCTCAGAGAGGAGTAGGTGAGGAAGGGAGGGAGGGATAATTTGGAACTCAAACTTTTTTTAAAAAAATGTTAAAAAATTGTTTTAGCATGTAATTGGGAAAAGTATGATTTAAAAAAGTTATTTTATTCACAACATAAGCTCCTTGAAAGCAGAAACTTCCTGCTTGTGCTGTATTTATATTCTCGGTGCTTAGCACAATGCCTGACAAATAAGAAATATTTATAAAATGCTTGTTGACTAATTTTGCAGAAAATTTCTTTTACAGAAGAGCACATTTTTGTATAAATCCAACCTGGTTATTGTGAATAATTTCCTGAGTATATTTGTGTAACTAAGTCTACTTTTGGTTAAAAAAAAAAAAAGTACAGTGTGAGAGGAAGAATACTGATTTTAAAGTCATAAGACCTTGATACTGTGTGACTTGCAAAGGTGGGGACAGAAGAAGATAATGAAAAATTATTAGCTTCTTTGCTAATATTTTAGTCTATATTTTTGTGTCATCAATAATTTGTGAAGTGCTTACTATGTGTCAAGCATTATATGAAGTGTAGGGATACAAAATTAGACAAAAACAGTCCTTGCCTTTAAAGAACACACATCATAATGAGAAAGATATATACAAAATATGTACAAAGCAGATGTCAGTCAATAAACATTTACTAAATGTCAGGCACTGTGCTTATCATCAGAGGAAAGGTATCAGAATTAAGAGGGATCAGGAAGGCACAGTGCAAAAAATTGGATTTCAGCCGGGACTTGAAGAAAGCCAGAGAAGATGGGAGGCAGAGTTGAGGAGGGAGAGCCTTCCAGGCATGGGAAACAGCCAGTGAAAATGCCCACAATTGGGAGATTAGAGTGTTTAGTGGGAGGAATAGCAAGGAGGCCAGTGACAATGGATTGCAGAGTACATGGATGTAAAGTGTAAGAAGACCTTTCAGTAGGGGTGGGAGAAGTTATGAAGAGCTCTGAATGCCAAAAAATTTAATCCTAGAGGTAACAGGAAGCCAATAGAGTTAACTGAATTGGGGGTAAGGGGAAGACATATGGTCAGGCATGTACTTTAGGAATCTCAGTTTTGACAGCTGAGTAGAGGACAGACTACAGAGGAGAGACTTGTGGCAGGGAGACCAACCAGTAGACTATAGATCATCTCAGAGGAAGCGGGGTAGGAAGGACAGAGAAGGCTTCAGAGATGGGGAGAGGTGGATAGGAAAGTCGTTCTGCAAAAGATGGAATTTGAGCTGAATCTTAAAAGAATCCAGAAAAGCTAAGAGGCAGGTGAGGAGGGAGAGCATTCCAAGCCTGGAAGAAAGCCTGTACAAAGGCACAAACACAGGAAATACAGTGTAGTGTACAAGAAACAACCAGTAGGCCAGTATAGCTAGAACAAAGAGTATGTGGATTATTAGGTCCAGACCACATAGTCATAGCCACAACACTGAGGTAAGTGGTACAGAGAATATAAACTCCTCTTGAAGTCTATTATTTATTATTTAAAAAGCATCTGACACTGTGAAACAGAAATACCATCTTGAAGGCTTTCCTTTACTAAGGTGTCTAATATGCATACATTACAGTCATATAAGATTCTATGACAGATATTAAAATGGTATGTAACTTTCTTCAATAATCTGAATATCAACTTCAAGAAAAGTGCAGTATAGGGACACTTGTTTACTTAAGGTGCAGACACCAGCATCATAAACAATGTCCAAAGCAGAATCAAAATAGAAGAATTATCTAAATATTTTCAAAATATCTAATACATAATAGCAAGATTTTCCAAGGTCCCAGGGAATTGTGCTAATTTCACTGAGCGTGAAATGTTACAAAACCTCCAAGGTCCTTCAAAAGAGACTGACCAAACCAATTACATGTGGAAACAAAGAAGATAAAAAATTGCAGATGGATTAACACCTGCAAGTGAACAAGCTGTTGGTCTATGTATTTGTCGTGGAGAGAGATTACAGATGGACAATGAGCAGGGCCCAGAAATTAACAGCAGAAACAGACTTAGTTGGACTGCTTTTGGGAAAATAAGTTATACTTTCAACAATCTCAGGCTACTGGCTGCAAAACCCCCTGGCATTTTTTAAACACCAATATTCCCCCAGTGATTCTGTACAGATTGAAGTCACAGAAAAAGTCTTAAAAAAATCAAAATTGGAAGTGACACAAAAAGTCAACAGGAAGATAAACTGCAGATATAGCGATGCTGCAACTTATTACCAATGATGACATATATAAGAAGTTGTGTAAGACATTACCAAGGATGTGTGATGGGAAAAGGAAGTGAACTGATTATGTAGCAAACATGAGAGAAAACAAATAGTCCAAGTGTTGCAAAGGCAACCAAAAAAAAGGTTAAAAGAAATTAAGGAAGGCATCTAGAATGTTGAGGAGATTCTTTATTAGCGATCATCGGAAAGACATGAACAAGAATCACATGGAATAAGAATGCCTGGAAAGGCTGACATCTGAACCAACGGAAGGAGTCCTCACATAGTAAGTTTACAAATTCAGTGAAATATTAATATTTAAGAGGTACACAACATTATAATGTAGTCTGAAGGTTTCATGGAGAAAACGGCATCTGAGCTGGATTTTAAAATATCAGCAGTCTTTGAAAAAGGGGATGGAGGAAGAAGAATGCATTCCAAGCACAGGAATAAATGGAAAGAGAGTTGTAGAACCACCTTGGAAGGGAGGAGGCAGGGTAAGAATGTGAACGTTCAAAAAGTATCTCCTATTTCCTGCATGATGGGTAGGATCCAGAGTATACCTTAAGTCCTCAGAACCACATTCCACAAACAGAATATAGAAGATAGAGTGTTGAATTTATAGTCAGAGAACTTGGGTTGAAATCCCAATCCTTCTTGGCTTAGTGGACACTACTTAAGTCAAACTCTTACCAATTCAAATCCTGCCTCAGACATTTAGTAGCTTTGTGATCATGAGCAAGTTGTTTAACCTTTCAGATCTTCAATTTCTGCATCAATAAAATTGGGATAATACCTGCAAAACAGTTACTGTTTTGGGTCAAGTCTAAATCAGGCTGGTCTGGTGGTTCAAGACTGGAATTGGAAGGAAATGAGGCCTTCACAGAACATCTAACACTTAACACAAAAGAAATTCACCTAATAGCATAAAAAAGATATTCAGAAAGGATACAGAATTGACTCAATTGGGCATAGCTCTCCAGCCTTTGAATTTGCCACAGTATTAGCATCTAGTCAGCAGAATATGGTTACAGCTGAGGGGTCCTAACTTCTCCTGCACTGGGCTTTTATGTTGTGTCCACCAGGAAGCTACATCCACCATGTGGGCCTAAGTCCTCTGAACCAATTAAATCTCCAGGACAGTTTCAATGTCTTTTAGGGAAAAACTAGCTCAGCCTATATGGCAAGGACTTCCCATTCTTTTAAAGACCTTGTTCCTACCACAATTGTGAAGAGGAAACAGCTTTCCAAACGTTAAATTGTTACATAAACATGAGTTATTATTACCTTAGTGAAATGGAGCCAATTTAGGCTTCTGTTCTTTATCTTTAAAATTTTTGAGTTGGACAATATCATTTCTGAGGTGCCTCTTGATCCTGTGACCTTTAGACACAAGAAAAGGCTGGTTTCCTGCTCTTTTGTACTGTTGGAAACAAACAGTTGTTTGTCTCCTCTTGAACTGCTTTCTGCTCTGGGACTTCACAGTTCTGGGGCCTCTTCCTTCATTTCTGGATAGTTCCCCCACTCTCTTCCCTACCCCTCACTGACCAGACTCAATGCTTTGGCAATTTTCTTACCTGCATATAGCCTTCATATAGTAACAAGAGTAACTGACATGTAAGGTTTATGCATATTCTCATTTGATACTCATAACAATGCTTTGAGGTAGGTGCTATTATTGGCCCTATTTTGAGAAGAAGAAACAGGGTCAGAGAAGTTAAAGTCTTCCTCAGAGTCAAACAGCTAATAAGTGTCTGAGGCAGGATTCTACCCACTAAACCAAGCAGGGCTGAAATTTGAGTGCAGGTTCTCTGACTACAAATTCACCATTCTTTCACTATTTCGGTAGTGTGGTGGCCTTGAGAACTACGGGAAGGTGAAAGTGTAGTCTACTACTTCCCAAATTGCAAAATTGCATAGAGTTCAAGGAAATAGGAGATTTCTCTTGAAAGCTCATGTTCTCAGTCAACTGTTCCCTAGTTCCCCCAATACATGCAAGAGAAATGAAATATTGGTAATTCTCCTTTAACTATCCCAAGCTATCTGTCTGCTTTGTTATTGTTGCTCAATCATTTCAGTTGTGTCCAATTCTTTGTGACCCCATTTGGGCTTTTCATGGCAAAGATACTGGAGTGGTTTGCCATTTCTTTCTCCAACTCATTTTATAGATGAGAAAACTGAGACAAACAAGGTTAAATAACTTTCCCAAGATCAAACTGTTAGTAAGTGTCTGAGGTTACATTTGAACTCAGGTCTTCTAACTCCAAGTCTGGTGCTCTATCCATTTTGCCACCCTACCTATCTCACTAAAGGTGCTACAGAACAGCAAAATTACTAAAAGGTAAGAAGCTGGGGTGTGTGGGGGAGACAAAAGGAAAAATATCCACACAACTATCTTGTTCTAAATAATCAACCATACCTCATTTAGATTTTTGTTTTCAATATTTTCATTATCAGCAAACTCAATGAAAGCTCTCCATGGAAAAGGTTTGTTTTAATAATGCTCACTTATACCACTAATTTGTACTAGTGTGGATTAAACCCCATCTGAAAATCATGGTGGCCTGAAGAGTCAAGATAGCAGAGTAGCAGAAAAAAGCAGAGACTAGTTGGCCCACCAAACCTCCTCACATGACTGAATTCAGATAAGGAACCCCAAGAAAAAGTCACAATGAGTCATTTTTCCAGCCCAGGGAGGCTTGGGGAGACAAGAGAGGTCTGCACATACTAGGGATAAGGTGCAGCCAGAAGCATGCTTGGAAATGAAAGAGAGCCGAGCCTAGTCAACAAGGCAGGAAGCAATGGGGTAGAAAGCAATCTAAGGGGATTGCTAAACTAGCACAGGGAGCAGGAACAGGTGCCACTGAGCTTTGTCACCCCCTAAACAGTTTCAAGTCACAGGTCCAGAGCAGAGAGAAGTGATCCGGAGCAGAGAAGTCCAAGGCTCTAGGTGAGTACTAAACAAGGAACAATTTCAAGAATCAAATAATAGCTGTGTGTCTCTGAAACCAGGAGTGGGAACTTGTTTCTAGCCTATACCTCAGGATAGAAGCACACAGCAAAATAAAGAGGGCAGAAATCTCAGACCAGAGAAGCCTGCAGTTCAATCACTGAACCTGCAAAGCCTCCTAGCAGGCTAATGGCTGATTCCAGAAGCAGTCTACTGAAACTCCCAAAGATTACACACTATAACCAGGCTGGATTTATACCAGGAATGCAGGGCTGGTTCAATATTAGGAAAACAATAAACATAATTGACCATAATACTAACAAAACCAACAAATAATCAAAAAAATCACATGGTTATATCAACGGGTACAGAATAAAAGCTTTTGACAAGATACGACACCCATTCCTGTTAAAAATACTAGAAAGATTAGGAATAATTTTCCTTAAAATGATAAAGTATCTATCTAAAACCAAGACCCACCATTATTCGTAATAGAGATAATGGAGAGACCTTTCTAGTAAGATGAGAGTAAAGCAAAGATGGCCATTATCATCATTACTATTCAATATAGTGCTAGAAATGCTAGCTATAGCAATAAGAAAAGAAAAATAAGTTGAGAAAATAAGCATCAACAAAGAGAAAACAAAATGATCACTTTTTGCAGATATATGATAGTTTTTTAGTTGACTAGGGTTCTCTAAGTAAACTAACTGAAAGAGTAACTTTATCACTTAACCCCAATTGCCCTCACAAAAAAAAAAAAGAATAATTCTTGTAAAGTTACAGGATATACAATAAACCCACACAAATCAGCATTTCTGTGTACTGCAAACAAAACCTAGCAGAAGAGATGGAGAAATTCCATTTAAAATAATTACAGGCAATATCAAATATTTTTAAGTATAAATGCCAAGATACACCCAGGAACTATATGAACACAACAGAACACTCTTTACACAAATAAAAGCAGATCTAAATAACTGGAGAAATATTAGTTGTTTAAAAGGAAGCCTAGCAAATATAACAAAAATAACAATGCAACCTAAATTAATCTACTTATTAAGTGCCATATTAATCAAACTACCAAAGGATTACTTTAGAGAGCTAGAAAAATGATTTTTAAAGGAAGCAAAGGTCAAAAATATGAAGGAAATTAAGTGGAAAAAAGGGGGAAAAGGGTGAGCTTGGCAATACTAGATCACAAACTATACTACAAAGCCACAATCATTTAAAAAAATGGTACTGGGTAAGAGATAGATTGATCAGTGGAACAGATTAGGCACACACTGTAGAGACAAATCAGCATAGTAACTTAGTGTTTGATAAATCCAAAGACGCCAGTTACTGGGGCAAGAACTATCTGACAAAAACTGCTGGGAAAACTAGAAAGCAGTGTAGCAGAAACTTGGTACAGACCAACATCTCACAACATACATACCAATCTGAGCTAAATGATACATGCTATAAACAAAAGGGTGACATCATAAACAAATCAAAGAAGCAATGAAGAAACTGCCTGTTAGATCTGTGGATGAGGAAGAGTTCATGACCTAGCAAGAGACAGAAAGGTTCAAAGGAGGTAAAATGAACAATTTTGATTAGATAAAATTAGAAAGTTTTTAGACAAACAAAAACAATACAACTAAAGTTGGAAGAGAAGTGGGAAATTATGGAGTAAAAAAATCCTAGTAGCAAGTTTCTCTGATAAAGTTCTTATTTCTAATCTTTAACTGATTAAAATTTATAAGAGTCATTCACCAAGTGATAAAGGGTCAAAGGATATATATAGATAGAAAGTTTTCAGATGAAAAGTCCAAGTTATCAATAGTCACATTAAAAAAAATTATCAATCACCAATAATTAGAGAAACGCAAATTAAAACAATTCTGAAATACCACCTCCCACACCCACCAGATTGGCTAAATTGATTAAAAAAGGAAAATGATTAATACTGGAAGGGCTATCAGAAAGCAGGTACATTAAGGTGCACTATAGGTGGAGCTATTAACTGATCTAGCCATTCTAGAAAGCAATTTGGAACTACAATATGTCCAAAAAGCTACCGAATTGTACATAGTCTTTGACCCATCAATACCACTACTAGGTCTTTACCCCAAAGAGATCAATGAAAGGTCTCATATGGACAAAAATATTTATAGAAATTCTTTTCATGGTGGTAAAGAACTGCAAACTGAGAGGGTATTGGAGAATTGTTGAATAAGTTGCAGTTTATGTACGTGATGGAATTGTGCTGTAAGAAATGATAAGAGGAATGGTTTTAGAAAAATTCGAGGACTTGTCTGACCTGATGCAAAGTGAACTGAGTAGAACCAGAACAATTTATACAATACAACAGACAAACAACTTTGAAAGACTTGGGTGCTCTGATCGACAAAATGGAAGCAACCATAGTTCCCCAAGGACCCATGATGAAATCTGCTAACCACCTCCACATGGAGAGGTGATATACTCAGGGTGTAAAATGAAGCATTATTTTTTTACATATTTAATGTGGGAGCTGTTTTGTTTGATTATAAGCCTATGTAACAGGTTTTGTTTTACTTACCTTCTCAATAGAGGAGGGGAATGAGAGAGGGAGATAACTCAGAATTAAAAATAAAACTGAATTTTAAAAAATTAAGGTAGTCTGCTTACAAATTATGGAGAAGAAATACAACTCCTAAGCAAGGAGCAATTAAGCAATTAATAAAACAGAATTCCAAAGAAGATGCATAGTAGCACCTATTCATAGGAGCATCCTAAAAAAATTCAAACCAGCAGTCCTAGGTGGCACAATGGATAGAGTGCCGAAGTCAAGAACACTATCTTCCTGAGTTCAAGTCCAGCCTCAGACACTTACTAAGCTTTGTGACTCTAGAAAAGTCACTTACCCCTGTTTGCCTCAGTTCCTCATCTGTAAAAATGAGCTGGAGAAAGAAATATCAAAACACTCCAGTATCTTTGCCAAGAAAACCCCAAAAGGGAACACGAAGTCAAATACGACTGAAAAATGACTAAACATACAAAAAAATGCAAAATATGGGCAATCTTATATATAAAATTCAAAGAACACACTTCAAAGTCTACAGCTTTGTGTGAGCAAGGGGAAAATTAATGAGTCACCATAAGCAACTTTAGTTTTACATCTAGTAGATGTTGCCTCCCACTTCTAGAGTTGAAAGTGATTTCTAAAGGATCCACCACTAATGAAGAATGGTTATAAGAAGAGTGGGTAATCAACTACACCAAATGCTAACAACATCAGGCTTTTCTATTACCTGCCTATCTTGAATCCCTTTTCTGTCTTTCTCCTCATGTTATTATGTTAATATGAGTATGACTGTCTCACAAGATGAGGGAGGCATATAAAGACTGTGATCTGTAATGAGAGGGTGTAATCACAGAAATGAAATGACAGCACAGATCCTTAAAATAATCAAAGGATGACTGTCATAAAATACTGCAAAATATTTAAAATTATTTTGTGTGTGTTTTTGCCCCCGGGAAGAAGTATTAACGTCCTCTGAAACCTTCTAGCACATATGTGCAACCCTCTGATACTCACATTCTCATTTGTATAGTATATCTCCCCTAGACTGTAAGATCCTGGAGCTCCAAGGATTATTTATCTTTATCTTTCACCCAACAGCCTAGGCCCCCAACAAAATTTTATTGAATCATTAAGTCAACTCCAAGATAATATCATATAAATGAATGTCAAATAGGATGACAAGCTCTTTGAGGGCAGCACTGTAAACCTCACGACTTGCAATAAAATGTCAATAGTCTACTGATGCTGGTTTATTTTTCAGATTTATTTCATATTACTACCTTTCAGCACTCTCCATTGCAATTAAAGTATTTTACTTGCTGTTCCCCAAGACCAGCACTCTATCTCAAATCCTCAAATTATCAGGTATTTTACTTAAGTGGTTACATGTTATACACTCCAGTAGAACACTTATTCCTAGAGTGCAGTGTTTTGTTACTTCTTTTCATGGGGGGAGGGGCAAAGGGTGGCAGTATGCCCAACACCTTGGACAGTTCCTTGTATTCAGTAGGCACTTAGTAACTTATTTTTTAAATCAAATTAAAAAGACATCCAATAGTAATATTCAGAACTGTGTGTGTATAAAAAGTGCTCTGACTTGCCAAAATTCTCACATTATCAAGCAAAACTAGGGGTAAAGGTTGGTAATTTCTGTGTTTAAAAAAGAAAAATCCCTGAACAACACTGACATAGAATAAAATGAATGGATGGGCTGAATGGGATCAGTTGCAGAAAATAATACTGAATTATATGCAAAATTAGTCTGTAAATCAAATGAACCATAAAATCCAAAAATATCAGGTAAGGTTCTATCTGAATACTTGTTTTCAGGCAGATATAATTATAATAACCAATATAAGTACAGACTACAAAATGTGCTATACATAATCTTTACAGCTTAGAAAAGCTATACATAATCTTTATAGTTTAGAAAAGCACATCAATACGTGATATTTTAATGACATTGCATTAAGCTGTTATTTAATTTCCCTACAAACTTACAATTATAGCTACATCCCAGGTCCCTCCAAATGGCTGAGCTGTGGTAAGGACATAAATTTGGGCTACCATCAAAATATAATTTCATTTTGTATTTCCTCAAAATTAGTTTATCTGAATAATTTAAAAATATCTATTCCTTGCTGATCACAATATGTCACCACTTCAAGATTCCAAACTATACCCCCGCCTTCCTTGAAGTCTCAGCTAAAATCCCATCTTGTGCAGAAAAGAAGACTTTCTCAGTCCCTTTTAATGCTGATGTTTTCCCTCTGGGATTACCTCCAATTTACCCTACATTCAGTATATCTCCTTTATACATAGTGGTTTGCTTGCTGTCTCCCCCATTAGAATGTGAGTTTCTTAATGACAGTACTATTTTATCTCTTTGGTTTAATGCCTGGGACATAGTAAGCACTTAATAAATGCTTGCTGTATGACTTAGAATAAAACTTAAGCATTGCAATTTAGAACAATCTCATTATTTGGTAAAACTTAAACATTACAATTTAGAACAATCTCATTACTTGAAAAATAGCGGAGAAAAATTTCTCAAAATTTGAAAAAATTTCAAATCTTTGAAAAATAAGTGTAAATTTTATCTTTTTTTCTGACTACTAGAGAACAGGTTGGCAAAGTTATAGCACACAATGAAAAGAGAACGGCTATTATTTCAAGTAAACTCAGTTTCTAAATATTATGTTAACTATTAAAATCCTGTCAGCATAATACATTCTCATATGAAAGGTAGTCGTGTTAAGTACAGAATTTTTTAAAATGGCATTTTTTTAAACAGCCTCACTAATTCTCAGATTTAACAATATTATTTCTGTTGACAAAGACACTGACCAAAAATACCACGCAAAAGGCTACTTGGGATATCAAAACAAGCAAACAAAGAAAAAAAAAAAAGTCGTATCAAAACTCCAAAACTTTTTCAATTCCCACCTCCCCACCCTCCCCAGCCCCAGCATCTCTTGAGATACCAACACTGCATGTAGACAATTCTACAACCTTTCAATAACTATTCAGCCATGAAGCCACTCCTCGAGATGAAGCAGAAAAAAGCTCTATTATCCCAGCAAATCCAGGGTCTCAGCCTACTCCCTTCTTCAGCAAGACTAACAGAAACTAGTCTGCCATATGGTAAAGCAACGCCCCCCCTTCCACACGCTCACATATCAGCGAGTTATCACTGATTAATTCCAAAAGCTTATTTGCATTAGACTGCCTGCTCCTCATCCTCCAGCCCCTTCCCGGGGGAAGGAGGGGGAAATCACGGCCACCTGTCTTTCCAGGAGCTTTGTGTGGTCCGAGCCCGGACGCAGCCGCCCCCCCCGGGGGGGGGGGCATTCTCGGCCACCGCGTGGCTCCCGCCCCCCCCATCCCCGCCGGGCCCCGCCGCCGCTCTCGGGCTCACCTGTGGGGGCACTGTCCAGGATGCGGAGGTCGTAGGCCCCGGAGCAGCGATAGTTGGCGGCGGTGCCGTTGTCCCACACCACCACCACCTCTTCGGGGCTCTCGAAGCTGCGCACGGTGCCCACATGGCCCTCGCCGCCGTCCTGCTTCCCCCACTTCCAGTCCGGGCCCCGGACCACCCGAGCCCCGACCCCTTCCACCATCACCCGGTTGTTCCGGGAGTTACTCATCGGGGCCCGGGCGGGGGGCTCCGCTGCTGCAGCCGGGGGGCCCGTGAGGGAGCCGGGCCGAGGCCGGACGCTCGGCGGCGGCTGCAGCAGCGAAGCCCGGGGGAGGCGGGGGTTGCTCAGCGGGGCGGTGGCGCGGTCACCTCGGCGAACGCACCCGCTCCCCAGCCGCCGCCGCGGCCGCTGCCACCGCCGCCCCGGCCCCCGCTCGGGCCTGAGCCCAGCTCCCGGCTCGGCGGCGGGGGACTGCGAGAGGGAAGGGGGGCGTGGGCGGAGACTCCCCCGCTTCCTCCGGGCTCCGGAGCCAGGCTACAGCGACAGCCGCCAAGAGACGACGCTATCCCCCGGCCGGGAGCGCGGGGGGCGGGCGACCGAGGGGGAGCCTTCGCCCACAGAGGAGACGGGAGCGACGGAGGGGAAACTTAGCGGCTGAGCTCTCTTCTCCCCGGCCTCGTCGCGCCGGGGCCGGCTCCTAACAGCCACAGCCGCTGCTGCCGCCTCCGGCTCCTCCCCCGCTAGCGACGGTGGCGGTGGAACCTCCCAGCGTCGAGCGAGCGCCTGCGGCCAACGCGCCCCCGCTCCCAGCCCCCGCGCGCACGACGCCGCGCTCGGCCCCGCCGCGGCCTCCCCGCCGTGAGCTGCTGCGGAGGGACGGAGGCTCCACATCCGGGGACTGACGCACCGAACACACGAGCCGCTGTTTTTCCTGAGGGGCGAGGGAAGGGGGAGGAAACGGGGGAACCTTTCCGCAAGGTTCAAACAAACGGGTGGGAGGTGCGAGGAAGAAAAGAGGAATTAAATCGATCAATTTAAAAAAAAAACTCTCAGCCGAGAACGATCACACATGCGCGCTGGACCGCTGGGTTTCGCCACAGGATTTGCGGGGGGCTTGCTTCTGGCAGCGCCCGGCTTGGGGCCTTGAGAAGCAGCACCGAACAGCAGGCTGGCTCTGCGGCGCCCTATTGGCTGTGAGCGGAAGAGGGCGGGGCTGCAGACGTGTCCTGATTTTTTAATGGACTCAGTGGCAGACTGTCACGAGGGGAAGGGATATCGTGACCATTTTTCAAATACATTTTAATTTCTTGAAACCAGAAACTTCCAGAAAATATGGGAGTACTTTGGGGCATGTAACTTGAGGAAATTAAAGACAGGGTTCTAGACAGATGGAGAGTTCCATATATATAAAAACATTTATTTGTAGCAGCGTTTTTTATGTCTATAGCAGAGTACTTGGCATTGTATGATTGTTTTGAGGATCAAATAAGGTTATATGTGTAAAGCACTTTGCAAACCTTAGTTTGCACACAAAAAAACCTAATAATAAACCAAAAGTGCTTTATTTTGACCTTTTAAAAACATGAAATCCTCATTTAAAGCATAAAGTAGTTATGCTCTGTGTCTCTCTGTTTTAATGGTATATTAATGTATCAAAGACATATGATAAAGTTATACTTACTCCCTGCAGTCTGGGAAAACCTCCATCACTGGCTCTATTTCCGTTTTTCAGTGCTTAGTCTTTGAAATTTTGCTTCTCACCGGACGTCCTGCGTTCCTCTTGGGTGCATGTATTATTCCTATTCATCCAGGCCACAGCTGTAACAGAAGATAATTTTGCTTTTTTGCTTCTGTTTTCCTGGTGGTTATTTTGCATCAGACTGTTGTAATCTCAGTTCTCTTGATTTTTCCTCTGTACACATAGAACTGTTTTCTTCACAGTTCCATATTTCAACAGATTCTAAGTAAATTTTTGGCCTTGAATCTTTATTAATAATTTGTGACTATCCTGCTGTGCTACAGAAGAGGCTCCTTTAGAGTTAGTCCATATAGCACCTGCCCATTGGGAATCCCTCTCTGCAGCTCTGTAGCTGTGCATCTTATGTACTATACTCATCAAGTGGTAGAAGTGTGGTAGTATCCACTGTATTTCAAGAACAGAAAAGGCTGCTACTGTCCTATCCCTATGCTATACATCTCTTTCTAGAAGCTAGCCATATCTTCATCCTCAGGTGCCCCACCTTCCCTGCAAATCAATCTCTATAACCTGGCATCTGCCCAAATCACCAACTCTGTTGACTTTGCCCTTTCCCCATGAACTTTGGGGTTCTCTAAGTTATCTCTTTCTGCTTTGGGTGGCTTAACTGTGACCCTTCTGCCAGATGAATTGTCACTTTCTGATTTAAAAATTCTTTTCAATCTCCTTATTGTCAGTCCTCCTTTTCTCATTATAGCCTCTACTTTCCTAACCAAATAATTCTTTTTCTCAGAAGGAGGGTATGTAAATCATTCTCTCCTACTATCTCCTACTCATTGCATCCCACATTTTTGCATGATGCAGTAGGTAATTAGTAATAATAATAGCTACATTTATATAGCACCTACTATGTGCCAGGCACTTACTAAGCACTTTACAATGATTGTCGCATTTAATCCTCATGACAAACATGGGAGGTCGGTGTTTTATTATCCTCACTTTACAGGTGAGGAAACTGAGGCAACAGGGGTAAAATCACTTGCCCAGGGTCACAGTAAGTGTTAAAGGCTAGATTTGAATTTAATCCTCCTGAATCCAGACCTGATGTGCCACCTACCTGCCCCAAGCCTTCAGGGCTCCCCAGCCCTCACCATACTCTGAAATTCAAGGCTGGGAAGTTCACTCATTAGTATTTTGTGAATTATCTCGGCTACTGGATCATGCAGAAATACTGGATTGCAGGCTAGACCCTGCAGCCTTCCAGTCTTTTGACCTTTCATTTCAATATTCTTATGATGTCCTTATTTTTATTCTCTAGGAATTTCCATTTAATAATAATAACTAGAAATTTCCATTTAAAAAACATAACAACACTTATTAAACATAGTCTCCATTTAAAAAGTAATGATCAAGGGGCAGCTAGGTGGCACAGTGGATAGAGCTTCTGCCTTGGAGTTAGGAGGACCTGAGTTCA
Organism: Vombatus ursinus; assembly: GCF_900497805.2. Taxonomy (NCBI): domain Eukaryota; kingdom Metazoa; phylum Chordata; class Mammalia; order Diprotodontia; family Vombatidae; genus Vombatus; species Vombatus ursinus. Next base: position 50,314,639 of record NW_020954590.1, on the reverse strand, counting down.
AATCTGGCCTCAGACACTTGACATTTACTAGCTGTGTGACCCTGGGCAAGTCACTTAGCCCCAATTGCCTCACAAAAAAAAAAAATTTTTTTAAATAATAAAAAGTAATAATCATATAAAACTTAAATTTAGGAAACTAACAATGCTAAATTAATCATTAGACAGTCAACATATACAATAATAAGCAAAAAATACAATTAATATATATCACATGTAAAACAGGCAATTTAATTTTATTAACCCACAGCAGCTCTGTCTGTCACTGCATTTATTATTCTATTAGAAAATACTTATGGGAGGCAGCTAGGTGGCACAGTGGACAGAGCACTGGCCCTGGAGTTAGGAGGACCTGAGTTCAAATCTGGCTTCGGACACTTGACGTTTATTAGCTGTGTGATCCTGGGCAAGTCACTTAACCCCATTGCCTGGGGGGGCTTGGGGAGAAGAGAAAATACTTATGAGAAAGAAAGGACTACAATATATTTTTTTAAAATCCTAAACATAAGTCTCTCATAACTAGGAAGATTTGGGAGTTGACCACACACTTTCTGATAGCCTACATGGGATGGTTGCCCTTGAGCCGGCTATTGGATTAATTACCATAGTAATTCTCATCATCCAGGGGTCTACAGTAATCTGGAAGTATGTTTGAATATTTCCTTATTATTACCAAAATTTCAATATCCCATTAATCAATTAGCTCAAATCCAGTTTGCTAAATATTATTTATTTAACAAATTGGAGAAACCTCTTTTCCCAAAAGCATTTACATATCTCTATCAAACTTCCTAATCTCCCAGGCTTAAATAAAAAGGAAGATTTTATGAGCAGGAATATGACATGGTCAGAACTGTCAAGTGAAGTGGCAGCTGTGTGAATGATCACTTGAAGAGGGGATTTACTGGAAGCAGGGAAATCAATAGATTGATTTCCAATAGTCTAAGTGAGAAGACTAATGTACTAGTTCTAGTTCAGAGATCCTGACCTAGGATAGTTACTTTATGAATGGAGGAAAAAAGAGTAGATGCAAGAAATGTGGAGTTAGAATCATTAAGATAGGGGCAGCTGATTGGATATGGAGAATGAGGAAGATAGATGTGGGAATGATTGAAGGTTGTGAATCTGAGTTATTGCAGGGATGGTGATGCCACACCAGAGATAGGGGATCTGAAGGAAGTGTGATCTGTTTTCAGTTCCCTGTCCAATCTATCATCTGTACTCCTACTAAATTAATCTTCCTAAGACATTACTCTGACCATGTCACTCAAGATAATAAGCTCCAAACTGGCCTTTCTGAGTTTGAGATGAGAATCATCCAGTCGGAGATGGCCATCTGTCATTCATTGGACTGGTGTCCAAGATAGAAGTCAGTGCTGTATATATAGACTTAGGAAAAATCCATATACAGATGCTCCCCATGGGAGCTAATGGGATCATCCAGAAACATATAGAGAAGTAGGCCGATCACAGAGACTTGGAGTACAACCATGTTGAAGGGTAGGAGATGGAATGATGATCTAGCAAAGAAGACTGGGAAAAGGAGTTACTTAGAAGGAGAATCAGAAGAGAATAGTGTCATGAAAGCCAAGTAGTGAGTATCTAAGGAGTGGGTGGCTGATAGTATCAAAAGCTATGAAGAAGTCAAGTAGGATGAGAACTAAAAAGAGGTTGTTGGATCTAGCTGTCAAGACACCTTTGATAACCTTAGAGAGTGCAATTGTTGTAGAATTATAGGTCAAATAGAAGGGAGTGTATAATATGCCGGAGTAAAATGAGGGGAAGGTGATCCCTGTGGTCTCTCAGGATCAGAAGAGCCAGCAGGGGAATAGGAGAGAGGGTTCCATTAATGAATGTTCCTGTGGGTCAAGAGAGATGTTCTGTGAAGGCATGGAGACCATATGCTGGATGTCATCTGCAGGAGTTTGGTGCTTGAAAATTTGGTACCTGTCCTGCCTTGAGAAAAGGGGAGTTGGAACTCCTAAGAGCAACTGGCACCTGAGGGAGTAGGAAGACATGGACCAACAGAGGAGAATTTGAGGCAAATGAGAAAGGAGTATGGCCAAGGGAGTGTTTAGGTAAATGGTGGACAGCATAACAAACACAGAGACACAAACAAAAGACACAGACTCAAATGGAAACTTAACAATGAAATCCTAAATAATGAGTGAGTCAAAGAACAAATCATAGAAACGATAATTATGTGATAGGAAATGATAATGATGAAATAACATACTAAAATTTCTGAGATGCATCTAAATCAGTCCTCAGGGGAAAAAAATCATATCCCTACAAGCATACATTAAGAAAATAAAAAAGGGAGGATTAATGAACTGAATATACATTTTCTAAAATTAGAAAGCCAACAAATGAACCTAAAATAGCCACAAAGGAGATATTAAAAATTACAGGTGGAATAGATAAATTTGAGCCCCCCAACAAAACCATAGAAAAATTAACAAAACTAAAGCTAGTTCTTTTTAGAGAACAAATACAATCAATAAATCTATAGCTAATTTGATCAAAAAGAAGAGGGCATAAAACCAAATCAATAAAATAGCAAATGAGGAAGATTAAAATCACAACAAAACCAGAAGAAATAAAAATAGCAGAATATATTATGTACAATTACATGCTAACAAAATTAAGAACATAAAAGATAAAGAGGAATACTTTCAAAAATATAAAATACTCAAACTATCAGAAGACCAGATAGAGTTCTAAAATAATCTAATCTCAGAAAATAAAATTGAACTAGCTGTAAAGAAACTACCAAAGAGGGGGGAAAAGATGAACAAATAAAAAACCACTGGGTCTGATGCATTCACAGGAGAATTCTATCAAACTTTTAAAGAACAATTAGTACCCATACTTCACAAATTATTCTCAAAAATTGAGAAAGAAAGCACCCTACCAGAATCGTTTTATGTGGCAAGTGTAGTTCAAATACTTAAACCAGGGAAGGATAAAATATAGAAGGAAAACTATATGCCAATATTATTAATGAATAGTTACTCAAAAATTTTAAACAAAATTCTGTCAAACAGACTAAAGCAATTTATCCAAGAAATCACTCATAATGATCAAGTAGGTTATATACCAGAGGTGTAAGGATGGTTGCATTAGGAAAACAATCAACACAATCATCCAAAAACCAAAACATTCAAAACCACATGATTATCTCAATAGATGCGAAGAAAACCTTTGACAAAGTACAACACCCATTTATGCTAAGGAATTAAATTAAATTAAATTAAATTAACTTTTAAAATAGGCATAGAGGGACTTAGAATTTTTTTTCTTACATGTAAAAACAATTTTAACATAAGTTTTTTTTAAATTTTGAGTACCAAATTCTCTCTTTCCCTCTCCCCTCCCCTTTGAGAAAGTAAGGAATTTGATATAGATTATAAATGTGCAGTCACACAAACATTTCCATAATAGCCATGTTGAAAAAGGAAATGAATAACAAAAGAAAAATAAAGAAAGTTTTTAAAAAGTATGCTTTAATCTGCGTTCAGACTCTATCAGTTCTTTCTCTGGAGGTGGAGAGGATTTTTCATCATAAGTCCTTCAGATTTGTCTTGGATCATTATATTGCTGAGAATAGCTAAGCCATTCACAGCTGATCATTGTTATATTGCTATTACCGCATGCAATGGTCTTCTGGTTCTGCTCACGTTACTTTGTATCAGTTCAATATAAGTCTTTCCAAGTTTTTCCAAAAGTATGCTGTTCATGATTTCTTATGCCACAATAATATTCCATCATAATCATATACCACAATGTGTTCAGCTATTCCCCGATTGATGGGCATCCCCTCAATTTCCAATTTTCACCACTACGAAAAGCATGCTATAAATATGTTGTACATGTAAGTCCTTTTCTTTTTTCTTTGATCTCTTTGGTATACAGACCTAGTAGTGGTATTACTGGATCAGAAGGTAGGCATAGATTTATAGCTCTTTGGGAACAGTTCCAAATTGTTCTCCAGAATGGTAGCATCAGTTCACAATTCCACAAACAATACATTAGTGTTCCAATTTTCTCACATCACCTCCAATATTTATCATTTCCCTTTTCTGTCATATTAGCCAATTTGATAGGTGTGAGGTGGTACCTTGGAGATGTTTTAATTTGAATTTCTCTAATCCGTAGTGATTTAGGGCACTTTTTTCATGTAACTATAGATAACTTTAATTTCTTCTTCTGAAAACTGCCTGTTTAAATCCTTTGGATATTTAACAATTGGGGAATGACTTGCATTCTTATAAGTTTGACTCAGTTCTCTATGTATTTGAGAGATAAGACCTTTATCAGAGAAACTTGCTGTAAAAAAATTTCTCCTGCTTTCCTTCCAATCTTGGCTACATTGGTTTTGTTCCAGCAAAACTTTTTTAATTTAAATTAATAATCAAAATTATCCATTTTACATTCTATAATGCTCTGTATCTTTTGTTTGGTCATAAATTCTTCCCTTATCCATAGATCTAAAAGGTAAAATATTCCATGTTCCCCTAATTTGCTTATGATATCACCCTTTAAATCTAAATCATGTACTCCTTTTGATCTTATCTTGATATATGATATATGGTGTAAGATATTGGTCTATACCTAATTTCTGCCAAACTGCTTTTCAGTTTTCTCAGCAATTTTTGTCAAATAGTGAATTCTTGTTGAAAAAGCTTAGATTTGAGTTTTATTAAACACTGGGTTACTATGATCATTTGCTATTGTGTATTGTGTACCTAATCTATTCCACTGGTCCACCATTATATTTCTTAGCCAGTACCAGATTATTTTAATGGTTACTGCATTGTAATATAGTTTGAGATGTGGTACTGCTAAGCCACCTTCCTTCACATTTTTTTTCATTGATTCCCTTGATATTCTTGATCTTCTGGTCTTCTTGATGAATTTTGTTATTATTTTTCCTAGCTCTATAGAATAATTTTTGTAGTTTGATTGGTATGGCACTGAATAAATAAATTAATTTAGGTAGAATTGTCATTCTTATTACATTGGTTTAGTTTTAGTTGAAGGAAGTGGAGATGTTTAACTTAGAGAAAATAAGATTTCAGGGGATATAATAACTATCTTCAATTATTTGAAGGTCAATCACTTGGAGATAGCATCAGACTTGTTCTCCTTTTCTCTAATGGACCAAAGGAGGACCAGTGAGTAGAAGCTGCAAAAATCCTGCAAATGTAGGTTTGATGCATGGAAAAACTTTCTAACAATTAGAGCTGTCCAAAAGTGGAATAGACTGCCTCTGGACATAATGTGTTCTCCCTCATTGGATCTCCAAGGAAAGGCTGAATAATCCTTGTCCAGCATCCTTAAGTTGGCATGCTCCTGCACCTCTGACTTGGAACTGAAGCTCCCACTATGGGACTTAGAGTTTCTGATTGGTAAGTATTCACTCTTATCTTGCCCTGACATTCCCCACCACCACCACCATCATATGCAAGATTGACCCTGACAGTTTCCTTCCCACCTACTCTGCCCCAGCCAACATGGAATAGGCCTAGGGAAGGGGTGGGGAACCTGCTGCCTCGAGGCCGAAGGGGGTGGGGAGAGAGAGAGAGAGAGAGAGAGAGAGAGAGAAATGTTGACCAACTGGTCAGTTCCAGTAGGGCAGCTGCTACTACTACTCACAGAGATTGTTGTTTGTCCTTCATTTTCAAAGAGGACCATGACATACATCAGAAAGGTGATGCCGCAACATGCAAGTGAATTGGATTTAAGTGAGGGAGGGCTGTGCAAAGTCACCAGCCTCACTTTCTCCTCCAGAGCCATCTATGTCCAGTGGCAAGATACAGATCAGGACAAGTGGAGGTGGCCCCAGAGGCAGTGGGAGACCTTGGCCTCTTTAAGCTAAGGTCTTTAACAGGTGTCATTTTGACTGAGGCAACACCCAATCAGTGATTAAGGCTAGGTAAGAAACGAGGCAGAAAATGACTTTTACTACCTAGTTCAAAAAAAAAAAAAAAAAGTGCCATTGTATTCCAGTTTCCTACCCTTGGTGTGTTAGGACAAAATAAATCTCTGTGTATTAAATGTTCAATGGCTTAGCAGTGCTTCATTTCATCCCAATATCAAACCAGAACAAAGAGATTACTGGCCTTACAGCTGCCTCTAAACAGGAGGGACTCACTTATCTGTACTTGTGTCTTCCTCCCAAGGATACTTCTCACTACACTAAGAAAGAAAAGCTGGGAGGGGAAAGGGAAGGCAATGCCATGATGGTGCCATTGCAGTACAGAAGCCAAAGAGACTTCCTTCCTATGGTTACTTTCCACCAACTCACCTACTTGCCACCAACTCACCTACTTGCCTGCTTATCCATTCGTTATGAAAACAAAAGGAAGCACCCCAATCAGAGATTATAACACCTAAAATATGAAATTTATACTTAGAAAAGCTCTCTTTAAATGTAATATTACATCTAAAGGTTACCATTAGTTTTAGAGTTAGTGTAAAACATTATTTTTATGCTCAAGAGTTCTCAAACAAACCAGAGCAAAGGGCTGAAAAAACTCTCTGAATGACTGAGACAAAAGATAACCAAGAATGGAGTAATTTAAAATTTGCACAGAATAATTTTGGTTTTTGCCTGAAATTTTGGAGATAATTTCAAATAACCAATTCTTTACTGTCGTGGCCTGTCAGACATGTCCTTTAAATGCATTCTTAAAAAAAAAGAGTTTTCATCAAATGACTTAATATTTTTTATCTCCTCCTAGTTTTCTATGTATTACAAACATAGAACCTGGTCATTAAGGAAATCTTGTTTTAATGCAGTTTTCCTAATAATTGAAAACTGAGTCAGAATGACCACTCTGAACCAAAGAAATACATGTTGTAAATTAAATAGGTTGTCTTTATTATTGTTATGATTTTTTTATTTACTGTATGTTTACCTGGTGCAGCTAGGTGGCACAGTTGAGAGAGTGCTGGGCCTTAAGTTAGGAAAGCTCATCTTCCTGAGTTCAAATGTGACCTCAGATATTTACTAGCTGTGTGACCCTGGGCAAGTCACTTAACTTTCTTTGCCTAAGTTCTTCATCTGCAAAATGAGCTGGAAAAGAAAACAGCAAACTACTCTAGTTTCTTTGCCAAGAAAATCCCAAATGGGGTCCTGAAGAGTCAGACATGACTGAACAGCAACAACAACAGATATATTTACCCAGGTCTATAAGCCAACTCTATCTGGTATTTTAGGAAAGGACACACTGCTCACACTCAGGGAATTTATCCTACTATAATTCACAGAGTCAAAGGATTAAAAACTAGAAGGAACAGAGCAGCTAGGTGGCACAGTGGATAGAGGACTGGCCCTGAAGTCAGGATGACCTGAGTTCAAATCCCACCTCAGTCCAAACAATTGATACTTACTAGCTGTGTGACCCTGGGCAAGTCACTTAACCCCAATTGCCTAAAAAAAGGAAAAAAAACAACTGGAAAGAACCTTAAAGATCATCTAATCTAACCTCTCATTTTACACATGAGGAAACTGAGAAGGGAAGTGACTTGTTCAAAGTCACACAGGCAATATCTGGCAGAATTGAGATTTGAACCAGGCCCTCTGACTCCCAAACCAGTGTCCTTTCTACTACACTCTGCTGCCTCCTATCTCTATTTATTTGGATCCATATATCACAGCAAATTTTTGTACCTTTCTAATTTTATGAATGATACATTAAAATACTGGTAAAAATTATAAATGTATAACTAAAAATCTAGAAAACAGCTATTAAGGTCCTCACAAATAAAAATAGTCAAAAGAAGACAGAAACACCTTTTTTAATAATGTGGGAAAAGAAGAAAAAAAATCTTAATGAAATTCAGAGATGATACTAAATTGAGAAGTGTTAGAAACAAGAACAGAGTGAACATACCAAAAAGTCATGGATTAAAGTTAATTATGTGAAATAAGAAAATTAAACTTTGTTTTTAGAAGAGTACTAAAGATCAATATGGAAAAGAAAACTAAAAGCCTAAATTGGTAAATGCAAGGAAAATGTGAAAATCACATTAAATCTAAAACTAGTGTGGAAATAATAGTGAATGGCAAATTAGGTCATGGCAGTTGTTTGAAGAGAGAAAATGTGATAAAGGGGAGCAAGACTAAGGAAAACATAGGTTAACTTAATAGATTAATATAATCTTAACTCTGCCATTGAGACCTTCGGCAAAATGCTTTTTCTGCTTCTACTTCCTCTGTTTCTCTATTCTCTCTGTTGACAGATCCCCTACACTTAGCACAGTGCCTGGCACATAGTAAGGACTTAATAAATGCTTTTAGATTGAAAATTGACTAAATGATCTCTAAGTTCAATCACCCCTCCCCACCCCTCACCCCAAGCACTAAAATGCTATGATTCCTAGTGAATGGGCCTACAAATCTTCTATCTGGTCCTTTTACTTTGGCTGCATCATAATATCTAACTAGCATATATAATAATGTAGGTCTGTATATATATTATCTTATTTGATCCTCACAACAACCCTGTTTTACAGATGAGGAAATTGAAACTAAGAAAGGTTACAAGACTTTCCTAGAGCCACACAGCTAGTAAGTGGCCAAGGTGGGATTTGAACTCAGGTGTAGTGCTCTTACCCTCTGAGCCACCTGGCTCCTGAGATCATCTGCTGCAGCATCTATTAATGTGTAAAAATAAGGACTTTTGAGACTATGACTAGTAAGTTTTATTTTTGAAGCAGTTACCCTTTTCAGTTGTTTACTTTTTTGTTGTCCAGTCATTTTAGTTGCGTCCTATTCTTTGTGAACTCATTTGGGGTTTTCTTGGCAAAGATACTGGAGTGGTTTGCCATTTCCTTTTCCAGTTCATTTTACAGATGAAAGGGTTCAGTGACTTGCCCAGGGTCACACAGCTAGTAAGTGTCTGAGGCCAGACTTGAACTCAGGAAGATGAGTTTTGTTGACTCCAGGCATAGTCTACCCCCGGTGCCACCTAGGTGCCCTGTGTTTATTTAGGTGGCCCCAAGTGTTTTTTTTCCTTTTCCTTGTTTCTTGACATGTGTTATTCTAACCATGAAAAGAAAATTCAGGGTAATCAAACAACAGGTTACATCTACCTGAGTATATCCTTTTTTAAAAGCTCCTAGTGACTTTTCAGAATAGGCTTTAGTGACAATATCTGTCCTGTAGGAATTCTCTCTTTTTCATAGCATATTCTATCATTTTAATAATGTGGCATACATTTGTGACATGAGGTCACCTGAGATATTGGCTCATATGTATTGTCGCATAGGTGAAAAATCCAGTCAGGGGGTTTAAATTAACTCAGCATGCTATATCTGAGTTAGCCACCAGGAGGGACTCTTCTGAAAGATGTTTCTTCCATCAACCGAAGGTTGCCTTGCCCAGGTTGCTAAAAATTCTTCAGCAAGCTGCAATCTGGTCACTAGAGGACCCTTGAAACCAGCAATTATCTGAGCTGCTCCCCTCTCCCCTCAAATAGCAGCATTCAGAATATCAGTTTTGCCCCTTGCTTTCTTGGGTCTGTCGTGGTAAAGAGCTCATCTTGGTATTTTTGAGAACAGATCAGCAGAAGATTTTATTCAGGAGTACAGAAACACATACACCAGTAGCAATAAAAGAACTCTTAGGGAAAAAAAATCCTTTGAACAGAGCTTTAGGGGAACTATTTATCCATTCAGAAATATATCTTCTTCCTGCCTTGGCTTTGTAGGCTGGCCTGTGTCCATCCAGAATTTATCACTTTGTGTAACATTGACACAGGCTTATGATTATCTGTTTATCAGCCTCGTAGGAGAAACAGATGTGGTACAGATTTAAATACAAGAGTAGAAAAAAAGGTGTCTGACTCCATGCTTTGACTGAAATGGAGGCCATTTTCCAAGGAAAGAAAGAGATGAAGTGGGGAGAAGGGAACAGAGAGAGAGAGAGAATATCCATGACCCCTTTCTCTTTGTCTCCCCAAGTTCTAATTTAGGGGATAAGATGAAATATTAAAATGTGAAATATAATTATATTTTGGCTCTGTCTTCCATCCCTTGAAATGGTTCACTCTTGTGCTATCTTACCTTTGTATCAAAATGATTGGTTCAGACACTCAATAAGTGCATTCATTGCAGCTTTATTAACACTGAATTTAAACGAAGAAAAAACAGGGAATATTCTCCTTCCCCAGAGCAGATAGTAATCACGCTATGCTCCCACCACACCTGCAAGCACACCTGCAGTTCATAAAGGAGAAATGGGAGAAGAGGGAGAGGGGAAATGTACTTCCTCTTCCTATTTCAGGAACAACAAAATTCAGGAGTAGTTTTTCTCAGATAAACTGTATCACGGCAAATGGAATTCATTAGTAGTTGCTGCTCCTTGCAGACTTTTGGTGGAGAAGAACTCCCCACAGCCCAGATCATCAACAGGCCACTCCAGGATCCCTAGGTAACACTTGTTGTTCAGAGTGATAGTCTGGGTCCCTAAAACCCGTAGCCCTGCAATACTTCCAGAAGTCCTAACAAGACAAATTGCTGATCCCTTTAATCATGTTATATGGCTCCAGCTCTGTCTGCACTCCTTAGTAGAGCCAATCCCCACCATGGGGAAGAGGGGAGACCATTTTATTCCCAGTAAGAAGTCTTCAGAATTGCTCCTGACTTTCTCTGGAACCTGCTGGCTCATGCTGGAACTGCCCTCACTGGCCAGCCTTCCTCTACCTTCAACAGCCTCCTCAATGGACCACACTCTGTGGAATCGTCCTCTACAACGCCTGCTCCTTTTCTCAAAATGTTTCAATTTCTCCTGGAGTCTAGATTCTGTGGAGAGGCTAAGGCTAGCCTGCTTTCATTGCTCTATAGGTCCTGTTCCTTACTTCCTCTGGACTTCAGAACTATTCCTTCCTTCTTTCCTTCCTTCCTTCCCTGAGGCCCATTCTGTGAATGACCTTGGACCAACCTTTCTTCCTTCCTTCCTTCCTTCCTCCCTCCCTGCTCCCCTCTCTCCACTGAGCCCCATCCGATGAATGATCTTGGACCTTTAGAATCTTTACAGAGGCAGCAAAACAAGTTAAGATTTTCCAATGCTACAATGAATTTCTGTTAAATTCAGTGTGCTGTAGAGGTCAGGCAGAGGAAGGCCCTACCAATGTGTAGAGGTGTGATTGCAACCTAAAAAAAGGGTAAATTCCAAAAATAAGCCTTGGGCATCTGGGGAGGTAGCCTCTTTCTTTAGGCTCCCTCCATCCCACCCTGTATACACATATTCATGATATTAAGAAGTCAAAATATGAAGGGCTTAAATCTAGGATCTGCTTACTTCCCTGCTCCAGTGTTATCCTGTCTCCTGGACACCTCTGTCTGTCTGTGTAGCTGCATAGTTGCCCCTTGGCAGACACTACTTCTGCCATAACTAGAAGATTTTCTAAGAGAATCCTTTTCTTTCTCTTCCTACACATGTACCAGCTTTTCCCCATCTTCTTTCAGCAATAAGGGAAATGGTTGTCCCAAACCTTTTGGAACTATTTAGTTCCTTTTGGTCTTGGACCTATAATATTATGAAAAGATTAGCTAAATCTTTTTGGTACTTGTCTGCTACACTCATAAGAGCTTTCCTCCCATAATGTGGGAGCAGGTATAGAAAACAGATAACCTTTCATCAATATATTTTATATCCCAAGTAAAAATTATTCTCAAGACTCTGAATAATTCTTTTAACTGGGAATTCTCTTAGAATGTTTATGGACCATACACACATCTGCTCATCAGCAGGTTCTATCATTTCTACTTGTTTCCTAACTGCAATGAAGTGGCATTGCTTCAGATCTCATTTTGGCACATGCTTCCAATATTTCGTATATCTTCCCTGTGTTTGTCTACTCTGAGTTAACTGACTATAAAACAAACAAACAGACAAACCATTATTTGGGAATTCAAAGGGAGAAGTGTTTTCACAAGATGTCAAGGTAGTATATGCAGCCTGGAGTTCTGATTAGTATACTTTTAGGAGCCAAAAATATTTTTCTTCCCCCTACAGCCAATCAGAAAACTGCATCTTTAAATGAAGTATTTAAAAAGTAGCCGGAGGAGGGGAAGGAAAAAGGTAGAGGATGAGGATAAATAAACCTAGTCTACATAATCTTAATATAAAAAGTCATGTCATAAAAAAAATTAGAGAAGAAAACATCATAGATTTAGAGATTGAAGGGACCTCCATGGTCATGTAGTTTAACCCCCTCACTTTACAGATGAGCTGCACTGTAGCCATGTGAGTACATGACTTCCATGTCTCTTCCTGTGTTTGTTCTTTCCTGATCTTAGGTTAGTGATTATCCCCAGATAGAATGGCCAGGAGACTTAGTGAGTTCCAAAAGGTCAAAAGAGCCTGTGAGGTGGCAGCTTTGATGTTACCAGAGGGGCAGTGACCGACAAAGGAAACCCTGAATTGAAAATGGAAAGACACACCAAGGACTGGTACATATAAAGATATAGTCACTTGAGGAGAGGCAGCTTCAAGAAGTACGGCCCATCATGGCAAAAAAAAAAAAAAGTTCTAGCTATGGACTCAAGAAAGGTACAACACCTTGGAGACTGGCTAAAAAAACTGTCTGCCCACCAGAAAAGAGCATCCAAGGGAAGCTACTAGAGGTTCTTTGAAGGAAGAAAAGGACTTCCAGGGCCAGGAGTTATAAGGTACCCCTTTGCTCAACGGGTCCCCCTGTGCATCATCACCATTGTAGTTGAAGTTTGAGCCCACTCTCCTCCATGGACATTGTGTGCATTTGTGGGAGAGTGCATCTCAGACTTCGGAAGGAATGTTTTATATCAGCTCTTCTTAATATATAACTCCTTAGTAAACGCCTTTGCTAAAATCAGATTATTGGCTATGCTTGGCCGCTAAGCGCTGGGTGGCCATGTCTCCGGTGAGTCAGGAACCAACATTGTCCTCCGTGTGTGAAAGATAGCAAATGAGTGCTAAGAGGGATCAAGAGCTTCGGGTATGAAGGAGCCTGGCAAATGGCCCTGTCTTGTCCCCAGTGCCTCTCCAGGAGTGTCATGAGCTCAGTCCCATGATTGCACCCCCTGGCTGCAGCATAATCATTGCTACCTCAGACTGAAAGCAGTTGAAGGACCAGTCAGTCCTGGACCTCCCACCTAGCCTGGTCCAACCTAACCTCTCCATCCTGGCCTCGGGGCCCCAATCATATTGCACATAACACTATGCACCTTAGCCTGATGAAAAAACACAATGTCCAAATAACATTCTTAAAAAACTGTGAAGTCAAGCCCAGGAAATCATTCAGTCGTCATGGCACAGGTTCTGTGACATGGAACTTCATCCCCTTCTTGCTGAAAATAAGAATTATTCTTCTTCTTGCTCATCTTCTAAAGCTGACATGGCAGAGAGGATTTGGTTCATCTGGCATAACTAAAGTATGGTCTATAGTCAAAGGTGTCAAACATACAACCCTTGGGCCTCAACACTCCCCACTGTGGCCAGAATCAGATTAAAATGTTGGGAAATATTTAACAAAATAAGTAAAAACACAATAGAACATAGATAATGTTCATATATAGTTTTCTAAGTCAACATGTAGCTCACAAAGAACTTTATGGACAGTGTAGTGGCCTTCATTTCTATTTGAGTTTGATACCATTGATCTACACAGTCATGGCATGCTTTCAGGTTGTTTATGCAGACTTCGTTGCAACTTTTGTCATGTTACTACTTTTCGAAGACTTTTGGTACTGTACGATTAACAGTTTTGTTTTTAACTGCTTAGCAGTTTTAGTCCTGTCGTCTCATCTGTTGTTCAGTCATTTCAGTGATCTCTGACTCTTCATAACCTCATTTGGGGTTTTCTTGGCAAAGATACTAGAGTAGTTTGCCATTTCCTTCTCCAGCTCATTTTACAGATGAGGAAACTGAGGCAAATAGGATTAACTGACTTGCCCAGGGTCATATAGCTAGTACTTGACTCCAGGTCTGGCACTCTATCCACTGCACCACCTGGTTGCCTATCCTCTTATCTGAGAACTATGCAAATTGACCCTGAGTTATATTAAATGCTACTAAAGAACATGTGGACGGTTTCCAGCTAAAACCTAGTGAAGTAAGCTATAAGGTACCCCAAGTGTTGTCATATCAAGCCTGAACGTTCACACCCCTACAATATTTTTGAGTGATGTATTTGAAAGATGGATCACCACTGCCCATGGATGAATAATTGCGTGGGAGAAAAAAATCAGAGGCATTTTTACTCTTCCCCTCCCAGCCCTGTTTCTGACTTTCTGGACTTCAAAATCATGCCTCTATTGCTGTCTCATCCTAGAACTTCCCTGAGTATCTGGGCCTCCCCTTAACCTGGAGCATCCTTGTATTCCTGCAACCTGCATACCAAGGAATATCCTTCCCCAAGGCCCAACCCCCTTTTCCCACTGGCCAGTTCCTCCTGAAACTGTCATTACCTTCATCCTCCTCCCCCTCCTTTTCAGCTCGAGTTACTGTGTTCCTCCATTAAAAGGTATTCTCCTTGAGGGCAAGTCTTCTTTTTGCTTGTATTTGTATACTTAACTATACTTAACACAGTGTCTGGCACATATGAGTACTTAATAAGTCCTTCCTTCCTTTTTTCTTTCCTTCCTTCCTTTCTCCCTTCCTTCCTTCCATATAAATATATATATATATATATATATATATATATATATATATACACAAACCCTGTCTTCAGCTCAGCTCTTATCCTATGTAGATTTGTGTGTGTGTGTGTGTGTGTGTGTGTGTGTGTGTTTTCCTATGTCTGAGGGCAGTGGACTGAATGCAGTGATTTTTCTCTGCTACTGTAATTCTATTGATTTTCTTATGCCTTGAGGACCTTCTGTTTCTCACTTTCACAACAGTTATATTTGGCACCTAGAATCACTCACTATGCAATGAGCGGAATAGGAAATTGAAAGGCTGAAAAGTGAAAAACCCATTTTGGGAACGAAGGCTCTGATGGGAAGAGCTGAAATTCTATGAAGGAAAACTTTCATAGGATTTCAAATCAGGAGATCCCTACTGAAATCAAAGAGAAGTGATCCAGTGGTCCAGAGTGTGATGCCTATTTTCCCACAGTGGAATTTGCAAATACACTCTGTGATCTTTATTTGGGGTTTGAAAACCTATCATGAGGAGTGAACCAATGTAAAACAGTTGTTTGTATCAAGCGAATATAAGGTTGCTGTGTGCTGTTTTTTGCCCATGTCATTTATTTGTGTCCATATGAGTCTATCTAGATGAGGCTTGAAGGAAGGAATGAATAGATAGTTCTGAAGTTTTTTTCCACCTATCCTTCTCCAAGGACAATTTTGAGTCCTGCCAGGAGAGGAAGCAAGCAGTCGGAGCCAGAGGCTGGCTACTCTGTTCTCCTCAGACAAAGGCTACTGGGCTAGAATGATATCTATTTGTTCTCCACCACCACCACACACACAATATTATTAGTCTACAGGTTTTTAGGTTCAACCTGAGTTTCTTATCGCTTGGGAGTTCCCCAAGTTATATATCCAAACTGTGACTACCTTCCCACCAAATGCCAGTTCCACAATGAACACACATTGCAAATAGCCAATAAACCTATTTATCCACACTGAGAGGAAATAGAAATCAGATATAGATGAGAATATACCAGAAAATACACAGAGTGAATGATCATTCCCATTGAGATAGCAGCTCAACTGAGGAGAGGGGGAGAGGGGGAGAGGGAGAGAGAGAGAGAGGGGGAGAGAGAGAGAGAGGGAGAGAGAGAGAGAGTGTCCTGGATCTCACCCAAAGGGGAAATTATCTGAAGTCTGTAGAGTAGTAGGCTGAGAATAGGGACATGGTTGAGATGCCAGCTCCTCCACTTCTTCACAGTCTTTCTTCCCCTTCATGTCCCTGAAGAGAGGCTGGAACCATGCACCTTCTTTCTTGGTACTGGAAGCCAGAAGACTTCTCTCTTAAGCTCTTGCCAACTCTGACCCTTACACAACCACAGAGCTTGGGTAATAAATCTCCACCAACAAGAAGAGTTCCTTTCAGCAGCAGACTTTTAATTTTAGAAAAATAAATACTTGTAGTATCAGTTACTTTTTTGCATGGCTGTTAGAAGAAAGTAGAACACGTTTGTAACTATCCTAGTAATAAATGGAAATTAAACTGAACTACCAGAAAGCCTATAGAAAAATTGATTTAAAAAATAAGACCCTTGTTGTACTGTAATTTTTGCCTTTGTGGACAGTATGAGGAGGGCCATAACTGGGCAAGGTTCTCCTGTCTTCAAAAGGGATATGGGAGATAGAATTATATCTATCACAAATTAGATATTTGAAGTCTAGAGGTTTGGAGCTTTTTGGGGATTTGGAGTAAGAGCCACTTTCCCAGGTCACTCCAGGCTGGGAGGGTAACAGCTTAATTACAGTTTAGCTCCCCTCCCACCGAACAATGATTACACACTAGACAATCACAGATATCAAGGGAGAATATTTATCAAAGCAAGCAGCAAAATGGTAATTGGGGAAGTTATACAGATTAGGCTAGGTATTAGGAAACAGAAGAGTCATGGGACTCTGCACTTCAGTAGCAACATGAAATCTCAGCTCAACCAAGGAAAGAACACTCTCACCCAAGAAGTTTGCTCTTAGCAATTTCTGTGAAAACAGGTACTGAGAATCAAAGGGTGCAGGCTTTCCCCCCATGCCTATGGCAACCAAGAAGGACTCCCATCTACCAAAGTCCATGCCTTGCCAACTTGCCTCCTCTCATCTGTTTCATCTCTCCCCTCAGCATCTCTCTCAAACTCTACTTCTCTTCTCTTAAAAATTCTCCACCAACTAGTAATTATATCTCCTTCCACATATTCAACACACAGAGTCACAGGGTTAGCCTTTAGGGTACCACCAAGCTTACCTAACTATCAAAGGAGTAAGGATGAGGCTACAAACAGATGAAGAACTGAGGCCCCAAGAGGTTAAGGGATTTGTCCGTGGACACACAGGTCATATGGAGCAGTACTACGATTCAAACTAGGTCCTCTAATTTCAAATCCAATGTTCTTTCCATTGTGGAGAGGGATTGTCACTCTAAGTGCATTCTGTCACAGAGGAGATCACAGAGATGGAGTGAGGTTGGCAGAAGTGGAGTGCCTTTGATCCCCTGCCAAATGTCATATAGGTAAAGTCTTAACATCACAACTGCATTGTCAAAAAAAAAAAGAAGAAGAAGAACAAGCAACATACACTAAGGTCGGGATTCACTGGTTCAAAGTCATTACAGAAGACCTAAGGTTTTCCATGAATCTCAGTAATTTCTAACCCCCTCCCCCAATTATCCAACACTTGGACCAGTCTCCTTAGGAAACTTCTTTCTCCTTCACCTCAATTTTCTGCCATCTGGCACTACTCCAAGTGTTAAAAACATCAGTACACCTCTCAATCTGACTAACAAATAGAATATGCCTCCCTGTACTAGATAACATAAGGAAGTATTCCATTTATATGAATTTTCCCTACAGAAGTAGAGAAAGGTGTATTTTCAGTTTGCTATTCCCTCTTAAATCCTGGCAACCACAATTATAATCCAGAGCAGTAACCAGTGGAGGAATAGGATAAATATACAAGAATTCCTATAGCTCCTCTATATTCCTAAAAATAGTGGTAGCAGATGGAGCAGACTAGGACAAGGTGAGAGCAGCTGAGAGTACAAGGATAATTTTGTACTGAAAGTGAGTATATACCCCAGAATCCAATTAGGTGTTATTTTGATGTCTGATTTGATGGGGTGGGAACTGAATGTTTTGAGGAACTGACTTAAACTCATGAAGAACAGAAGCCAATTGGTAATTTTCCCCCAGATTATGTGTAATCTGCTTCTCCCCTGAAGCCCTATTGTGAGTACCTTATCACATTGTGGACATGACCCTGCATTCCATTCCCAAAGGCTACAGTAGTGGGAACTGATCAATGATCTATCATGTACCAAAGCAAAGACAAAAATGAAATAATCCCTGCCCTAAAGGGGCTTATTTTCTATAAAGAAATAGCATGTGTACAGGTAAGTATATAAAAGATATTTACAAAATACATGCAAGTTAAAGCAGAAGGTGAAGGGATATAATTCAGGCTTTTAATAAACTAGAAACGTCTGAAAATGGAATGGATGCTTTGTAAGATAGTGAGATCTCTGTCACTGGAAATACTTAAGCAGAAGTTGATTGACCAATTCTTAGATATACTATAAAGAGGATCCATAGAAAATAATAAAAGCTTATATTTATGTAACTATCTCAGTCCTCATGGGGTATCCCAGCAATTAAGAGACTTAAAGAATGGGAGGGGATAGATTACAAAAGGATTGGACAGACCAATATTTCTGCATAAAGTAATAGACCTTTTATTACAGTATACTTGAATACACATAGTGTAGGCTAAAGGCCAAAATTCCAGGGGGCAGGTAGGTGGAGAAACCAGTACGATGAGAGAAGGATGCCATCAGGTCAGTTGGAACCTTGAGAATGTTGGTCTTCAGACCAGTACATGAAGAGGAAGAGGAATCGGCTGTCCATTTGTAAAATCTCTTCTTGAATTCAGCATCCTCAGCTTGGTTAGACTAGCTGTTCACTCCTTGTGGGCATGCAAGATACCTGGCTTCACTCTGGGGCTTCCCATTAAGCATAAATGATAGCCATGGGCTTATAGGGAGAGGGGCTGGTGGTCACTTACTTGACTGGTTTCTCATCTCTTGTATTATAAATAGAGAAACATCAAGTAATGGATAATTCACTTAGGTGGTTCAGTGGCTAGATCGGTGGACCTGCAGTCAAGGAGGACTGAGTTCAAATCTTGCCTTTAACACTTAAAGCAATATGACTCTGAACAAGTCACTTGACCTTTTTTCAGCCTCAGTTTCCTCATCTTTAGATAGAGATAATAATAGCACATACTTCACAGGGTTGTCATGAGGCTATGATGAGATAACATATGGAATGTGCTTTACGAACCTTAAAGTGCTGTATAAATGCTAGCTAGCTATTATGTGAGAGAACTCACTGAATCAAATAGGAAGTACAAGCATAGGATATGGGAAATATCCAGAAAATGACAAGGCAGGGGTGTTAGGAAGGAGGATGTTTGAGTATAGACAGCTTGCTACAAATGAGCCTGATGAGTCTAAGACAGGCCCTTAGGCTCTAGGGTTTTTTGATTTTCACTTATAATTTCCATCTGAAGAAGTTTCTATATCAGCCAGCAACTATTATTTTTCCCTTAAATTTTTTTGGGTTGCTTTGGTGCCAGGGAGGACTCTGGGCATGTAACATAAATAAATTTGCCTAAGGACAGCCCAACTGACATGATATGTATGGGACATTGAAAAAAGAGTTACCATACTTTCAGGCCACAAGAGACATAATGGAGATGCCCAAGGTCAGCAAGAGAAAATGGCAATTGGTTGCAGGCACTTAGATTCCTGTGGGGTAGCTGATTCATCTCGTGAGGAGGTACAGAAAAAGAGGCTGGCCATACTCCCTACACTAACTGCCTGAGTTATCCAATAGTTGGCTTGGCTAAATTGAGAGCAGTTATCATGAAACTGGGAGTCAAAAGGTTTTGCCTACTTTGTTGGCCAGGATGAGGGTAGTAAAGTAATTATTCCTTCCATTGTGACTTTGATGTGTGTGGGTAAAAAAAATACTCCAGTTCCTGCTTACAAAGAACTTTGAGTACATTTGTGGTGTTCTCAGGCACAAAATATGTGGGGGAAGCTGGAAAGTTTAACACTATAGCAGTGGCTATGGCTTACTCAAGTCAGTGATTTTTAACATTGTAACCCTTAATTTTCTTGTATTTTTTTCCTTGCATTATGGTGTTCAGGGTTTTTTTACTTGTCATGTTCTTTTGGGACAGCTATGATCCTTAAGTTGTCTCTACAAATTCTATCTTTGAGGTCTCTATGTTTTATTTGTATAGAAATCATATATTCTTTATCATTACTGTTTTTTGCTTTCCTTCCAGATTGTCCTTCATGTCTATGTATTTGTATCCTTACTTGGTTGTTCTCTCTTCTGTTTCTTTGGAGAGATTTCCCACCATAGATTCAAGTTTTTCTATTCTTCATATTATTTCTACTGTGCAGACTCTAAATTCTGCTTTTTTATATTTCTTATCTTATCTTTAGACCAAAACACTTTCCTCTTCCTAACTATTACTATTAGGGTACCACCACTATCCTAGTCACCCAGGCTTACATGTCATTTGCAACTCTCCATTCTCTCTCCACTCCCCACCCCATCCCCACCCCATATCCAATCTGTTGCCAAGGTCTGTTAATTTAAAAGATCTCCTGATGCCTTCTTCCTTCCTCTGACACTACCACCACTCTGGTGCAGCCCCTCATCACCTCATACCTGGATTGTTGCAATAGCGTACTGGTTGGCCTACTGCCACTGCATTGCATCATCTTCCTAAAGCATAGATCTAACAATGTCATTCTCCCTACTCAAACTCTAAAGGATTTACTTTTCACTGGCCTTGGTGCTTGCTTCAAGTGATTTCTGTGGGGATAGAACTGGTCCCAGCTGGATGCCAGTCTCCTTTCCTTCAGGCCTGGTGCATCCCATACACATGCTGGTACCCTGCCCCAGTCCCCACTTTTCTTCAGTTCTCTGGCTGAGTACTGCTGCCATGCAGTATGCTGCCACCCTAGGTAGAAGAGGCTTCCACCTTTTGTATTCCACTTTCTACTTAGTATTCTGCTGTTTATTACTACAGAACAGTGAAATGAGGGCAAGTGCAGGATGTACTGGCAGAATGCAGCAGCTGGAGGGGATTGCTGAGTGGATTCCAATAAGTCTATGTGTCAGGTTGGGCCACCCTCCCAGAGCATTTGGGTGATCAGAGGAGGGGTTTCTGAGTTAGTACGTTGGGAATTAACAATTAGCCTTCTCTGGTGTTAATTCATCAGCTTGTTACCTCATTAGGCTTCTTGGTGTCTTGGCTTATGGAGACAGCTGCAATTATTTTACCTCTTGCATATAATTCTTATTTTGGGAATTCTGAGAATTTGCAAGGATCAAAGAAAATTCTAGTCCTTCATCTTGTTGGCCATATGACTGACTACCCCTTGATTTTTAATTTTGCTGCAGAAAATGTACTTAATCTATTTGTAAGTACATAATCCTTTCTGGATAATGCTGGCATAGGATTGAGATTAAGCTCAATCAACAAACATTTATTAAGTACCTACTATATACCAGGCACTGTGCTAAGCACTAGAGATATAACACAAAAATGGAAGTCCCTGACCTCAAGGAACTTACATTCTATGTAAGATCCTATGAGAATAAGGGATAGATCCATTTGATAAGTTATGAAGTACTATTGGGAATTAATTATACCCTTAGAAAAGAGAAAAACATATAAAAGGCACTAGGAGAAAAAGGCTAAAAGACATACGGAGAGTGGTCTTGCTGGTGCATGTGTACAGTGAGTGAGCTTGAATATCAGTGTTTTGTCCATGCATCCAAACTTACTCAAGCTAGTAACTCAGGGCTTGGAATGCTACCTGTTGGCTTGCCCAAGTATAGCACCACAAGCAGCTAGTCTAATCACACCTCCCTTAGTGCCTACCTAGAGCAGTTGTCTTTGTGTTTGTTAGCACATACCCTTTAAATATAATCATGCTTTAGGGTTTACAAAGCATTTTCCCCCCAATCATTCTGTGAGGTAGGTAGTGCAAGTATTATTATCTACATTTTATAGGTAAAGAAAATGAGTTTCAGATAGGGTAAATTACTAATTGAAGGTCCTACAACTCTTAAAAATCATACCTAGGATTAAAATCCTGGTCTGACTCCAAGTTCAATGCTCCTTCCAAAAGACCACCCCTAGATGTTTTCTATGATCCCTTTGAACTCTAAGATTCAGACTTTCATCAGAGCAGTTTCATGAAAAGATTTTTCTCCAGGTTATAACTTTTCTTTTTGCTCTAGCTGCACTTACTTTGTGGAAAAAGTGTGTATATTCATTTACTTGAAATAGTCTATTTTGAAGACAGCATGACATAGGAGATAAAGTGCTAAGCTTGAAGTCATGAAGATAGGGGCTTAAATTCTGTCCCTGACACCTACTAGCTGTATGACCTTAAGCAAGTCATTTATACTTAAAGGAGCTCCTTAGGATTTCTTTAGCAAGTCATAGATATGTTGTGAGCTGGGATTTCCCTAGAATTTTGAAATTACAGATTACTCATGTACTCACATATTTTGTCTTTTATAACATGTAGAGTTTACATTCTGACTAATTACAAATTCAACTACTATCCATACTTGTGAAAGATAAAACTTTTGGCTCTCCTTAACTCTTTTTTTTCTTTGTTTTTTTTTTTTTGGGTGAGGCAATCAGGGTTAAGCGACTTACCCAGGTCACACAGCTAGTAAGTGTTACGTGTCTGAGGCCGGATTTGAACTCAGATCCTCCTGACTCCAAGGCTGGTGCTCTATCCACTGTGCTATCTCGCTGCCCCTCTCCTTAACTTTTTAATGGTATGACTTTTAGTATTTCACTTGTTTATTAATTGGGAATTTATTGTGGTACAGAAAATAAGATTCTGTTCCAAATGTACTTCCCAACAAACTGCTCTGTGGAATTTAACAAAATGTGGGAAGACATAAACTGACAAAAAGTGAAGTAAGTCAGACCAGCAAAACAATATCTATAATAACTTCTGCTGGAAGAGGAGAAATTCATTCCATCAAGCACAAATCTTCTGCCTTCGGGGGTACAGAGAGAAAACACTATTCTATAGCACCAAGCCTCTGGCCTAGTTTCCAGCTTCCCTTGGGAAGAGGAAAAACATGATTACATAATTCCAGTCCTCCTACCTGGTGTCTAGCCTCCTCCATCACACACTAGTCTTTTTTCCTTTGTTTTAGGGGAGGGGAAGAGAAGTAGCATTTATATAGCACTACCATGGGCTAGGCACTGTGCCAATCACTTTTACAAATATCTCATTTGATCCTATCTGATCTAAAGTGAAGAAAACACCATTCCATTGGGCAGATCTCCTGCCTGGACTCCCTCTGAAGAGGAAAAACACTATTCTATCTTCTCCTATCCAGGGGAAAGGAGAAAGGCTATTCCATCAAGTCTCCAGTCTTGTCTCCTGCCTTTAGAGGAGAGTAAAACCATTCCTTCAGCACCAAGCACCAGTTCCCTCCTCTGAACCGCCTAAGTCCCTGAAAGGACTGCACCCTAAGGCCAAACTCCCTGGACGATGAAGATCTACCTAAACTCATTCCTCAAGAATGAACAAACTCCAACTTGATGGTACCCTCCCTCCTTGGTGATTCTGAACCTTCATCAGTCATCATTTAAACCACATTCCCATCTCCTCAGTAAGATCCGTTATTTCTATTCACCTCAACCCAATCCCCCCAATGCCCTACCCAAAAGCTACTCACCCCTTCCACTGCGCTCTCCTTCTTTACCTGTCTTACTTGAAGATGTGTGCCTTTTCCATCCCATCTTCTCCAGCAGATTGCCTCTTCTGTCATCTCCTCTTCTCTTCTGTTTTATTTCTCCCTGTCTAATGACTACTACCCTACTGCCTACACATATACTCATGTCTCCCCCATCCTCAAAAAAACCCTTACCTGATCCATCCATCCCTGCTAGGTACCATCCCGTCTTTCTCCTCTCTGTGGTAAAACTCCTTGAGAAGACCATCTACAAAAGGTGCCTTTATTTTCTTTCCTCATCTTTTTCTTCCTTTCCTTTCCTTTTCTACTTTCTCCTTAACTTTATAGTCTGACTTTGGACTTCATCATTCAATTGAAACTGCTCTCTCCAAAGTTACTAACAATCTCTTAATTAAAAAATATTTTGGCCTTTGTCTCAGTCCTCATCTTTCACCTCTGGGCAGCGTTTGACACTATTGATCACCATCTTCTCCTTGATACTCCCTTTTCTCTAGGTTTTCATGATATGACTCTCTCCTGGTTCTCCTCCTACCTATCCAACCACTCCCAACTATCACTTTGCTGGATCTTTATCCAAGTCTTGCCCACTAACTGTGGGTGTCTCACAGGGCTCTGTCCTGGGCCCTCTTCTCTTCCCCCTCTATACTATTTCATTTGGTGATTTCGTCAGTTCCTGTGGATTCAATTATCATCTTTTGCTGATGAATCTCAGTCTCTTTATCTAGCTCTAACCTCTCTGCTGACCTCCAGTTTCACATCACCAATTGCCTATTGTTGGCATCTTAAACTGTATGTCCTGTAGGCATCTTAAACTCAACATGTTCAAAGTTGAACTCGTTATCTTTTCCCCTAACATTCCCACCCCCCTTCCAAACTTCTCTACTACTGTTGAGGACACCATCATCCTCCCAGCCACCAAAATTTGCTACCTTGGTGTTGTCCTCAACTTCGTCTTTCCTTCCTTCCCTCCTTCCTTCCTTCTCTCCTTCCTTCCTTCCTTCCTTCCTTCCTCTCTTACTTCCCATATATAATTTGTTGCCAAGCCCTACCAATTTTACCTGTCATAACTTCTCTCACATGTGCCCCCTTCTCTTCTCTGACACTGTCACCACCCTGGTACAGGCCCTCACCATCTCATACCTGTACTATCATACTAGCCTGCTGATTGGGTTTCCCTGCATCAAGTTTCTCCCACTTCAGTTCATCCTCTACTCACCTGTCACAACTGTCTTCCTAAAGAAAAGGTCTGGCCATGCCATCCTCCCTTACCCCTTACTTACTTACTCAATTAACTCTAGTGGCTCCCAATCACCTCCAGGATCAAATATAAAATCTTCTATTAGTCAGTCAATAAATATATTAAGTGCCAGGCACTGTGCTAAATGCTGAGATCAAAAAGAAAGACAAAAGACAATCCCTGCCCTCAAGAAGCTCACAATCTAATGTTTGATACTCAAAGCCCTTCATAACCTGCCCCCCAACCTTTCCAGTCTTTTTACACTTTCCCTCCCCCCACATACTCTTTGATTCAGTGATAGTGGCCTCCTTTCTGTTCCTCAAACAAGACTCTCCATCTGCTGACTCCAGGCATTTTCACTGACTGACCCTCATGCCTGGAAACCTCTACCTCCTCATCTCTACCTCTTGGTTTCCCTGGCTTCCTTCAAGTTCCAGTTAAAATCCCACCCTACAGGAAGTCTTTCCTTCTCTCTCTTAATTCTAGTGCCTTCCCCCTGTTTAGTATTTCTGATTTATCTTGTCTGTAGCTCATTTGTAGATAGTTACTTACACATTGTCTCCCCCATTAGACTGTGAGCTCCTTGAGAGCAAGGACTGTCTTTTACCTTCTTTGCATTCCCAGAACTTAGCACAGTGCCTGGCACATAGTAGGTGCTTCATAAATGTTTACTGACTGTCTGACTGGGATTCATGGAACAGTACAGGCTCCAAAAAATTTAAAATTAATATTATTCAGAGGATAAAAGAGGGTTGTATAGTGGAGGTGAACAAGCCGTAGTACATAACAAATAAGGAAATAAAAACAAAAGTCAAGAATTTCATCAAAGAAATGTATGATCAAAAAAGAAAATGAGTTGGTCATATCTTGAGAACCAGAGGTGCCCAGTGGACAATAAGTGTGCTCTTCTTGTATCCTTGAACTGTCAGGAGAAATATAGGGGTGGGGGAGGGAAGAACTTCAGCAGGTTGGGTGAATCCGCTGTGATGAACTCTTAAGACAAAAGTTGCATAGAATCAGTAAGGTATGATTTGGGCTGTACTTGGAATCACTGGAGATAATGCAATGAAATCACAGTTGTACCCAGATATCTGAGTAGGTCCTTCTGGAATTAGACCTTCTGGAAGCCAAGCACTTTACTCCCTCTTTTACTCCCTCTTTTCTCCAATTCATCTATTTGTGAAATTTCAGATCTTGCCCATTTCTTACTAATCTTTAAAAAAAAAAGTTTTTGTTTGTTTTTGAGAGGTCATCTTCTGATGAGATTGGCTCCTAGAAACATTGATTGATCAATCAAGCAATCAGTATTTATTAAGCATCTATTATGTGTGAGGCTAAGCAATGGCTGAATGAGTAGTGGTATGGAAGAAATTTCTCTAAATCTCAAGTCATGAAACCAGTCTGACTACTTGTCCTTACCTTCACTATTTGCCTATCCGAAAGGTGTATTCTACTTCTCTCTCTAGGGTTCCTCCTTCCACCGTGGATGACTCTAGGGTCCCATTTTTTCATGTGAGATACTGTCTTGAGAATCATGACTCTGCTAGAAGCAGCTCATTTCCTTGAGTGCCCACTCTCCCCAAAGGAAACCTGATATAAGGCCCCTGTAATTAATTCCTAGCTCTTATGTTTTCATAAGTCCTCTATTATTGCCGTTTTAGGACAGACCTAACTTCTACTTCTCACTCTCCACCCTTCTCCAACAGCCCCCTATGAAGGCTAGGAGAATAAAAAACCCACTAGCCTCTCTCTTCTAATATGTAATCCCAGCAAAAACTCATCCCTAGTTTCTCCCTGTGTCTGGCTTACTCTTTCCGTACTAAGTAACTCCCCTCTGTACTACATAGGCATGCATAAATAGCGTGCACACACACACACACACACACACACACACACACACACCCTGAGACAACTTGTGCCTTACTCCATGAAACATTAATTCTATTCCTCCTCCTGACTCTTTGAATCTTTACTCACTTAGATACTTTTGCTTTTTTCTCTGCAGCCCTTGACCAATTTAGAATTAATTTGCTCATTTGCATGAAATAATGCTGTAAAGTCTATTCATCAAGCTTTTTAAAAAAAATTGTTTATTGTACTTTGCCAGCCCCCCAAATGAGATGTTAGATAATATAGAACGATAATATAGAATGTAAAATTTTAATTTAATTGTTCAATCTCAAATGATTTTAAATAACTTATTTTATTATGACCTAGATCTAATATGAGGCAGTGAATAGAGCACTGGATCTGGAATCAAGAAAACTCCTCTTCCTGAGTTCAAATATGGGCTCAGACACTTACTAACTGTGTGACCCTGGGCAAGTCACTTAACCCTGTTTGCCTCAGTTTCCTCATCTGTAAAATGAGCTGGAGAAGGAAATGGCAAACTACTAGAGTATCTTTGCCAAGAAAACCCCAAATAGGGTCACAAAGAGTCAGACACGACTGAAATGACTCAACAATGGATCTAATGTGATGACATGTTAATATACAACAACCTTGCTTGTTGCTGTTCCCTGTTTTGGTCTAATCCTGGCAAATCAGTACTTGAAGAACATCAATACTTGAAAAGAAGACTTTCAATAAAATACAGCTTGTGAGTCTCCATGAGAGACATTAAGCTAATAACAGTATGGCACTGCAACTGTTATTTTAACAGGAATGAAAGCTTTTGTCTAAAGACATAAAGGTAAATATTAGTAGAATTTAGGCATCAGAAGCAAGTGGGAGAGATTTGCAAGGAATGGTCCCTTACCAAGCCCCAGACATCTCACCAGAAGATACACAACTTAACAAAATCCATGTTCCCTGCTTTAATAAAACCTATTGTAACCCATGATCCAGTTCTTATCCAATGAATCCTGACGGACACAGTTTTAATCATAGGAGAGTGGGTGAATGATGGTGTCACTAAAAGAAATAACAAAGACAGAAGGAGGAGCAGGTGGGGAGGGGGCAGGTGAGATAACTCAGTTTTAGATACATGTTGAGTTTGAGGAACCAGGGCATATCTAATTGGAGATATCCCACAGATTGTGGCAGTTGCAAGGCTAGAGCTTTTAATAAAGGTCAAGGAGACAGAACGTATATATGTATGTCTATAAGTTAAAATATGGTACAAGAAGAACGTAGGAAGGAGCAAATAGCATGACTTGAAGGAGGAATCACTTTTACCTGAGGTGACCAAGGAGGGCTTTATGGAGGATATGACCCATTTGCTCATAAGAAGCCTAGAATGTCCTCTAGCACCTTTCCCTGTTGAATTCCTAAACTCATCCTTGATGAAACCTTTCCTAATCCCTTTGTTGATTACAAATCTACAACACTAACTAAATACCTATTATGTTCTAGACATTATGCTAGGTACTGGGGATACAAATACAAAACATGAAATTAATCATTACCCTCCCCCACTTAGGTGTCATATAGCAGTTTGGTTTGTATCTCTCAAAGAGACTTATTGTGTAATTTTGTGTATTCCAGATATTTATTTCTAAACTATGTGTTAGGCATCTTGTTATTGTTCAGTCATGTTCAACTCTTCGTGACCCCATCTGGGTTTTTCTTGGCAAAGATACTGGAGTGGTTTGCCTCTCCTTCTCAAGCTCATTTTATAGATGAGGAAACTGAGGCAAACAGCGTTAAGTGACTTGCTCAGGGTCACACAGCTTATAAGTATCTGAGGCCAGATTTGAGCTCAGGAAGCTGAATCTTCCTGAATACAGGCCCAGCGCTCTATCCACTGAGTCAAATAATTCTATTGTTGAATTAAATAAAGAAATTTCTCCTCTACAATTGACATAAATACATCACTTCAGTTTCTTTTATTTTCTTTTAGAATTCACTTTCTTATGTTTAATTCTGGAATTCATTGAATTAAATGGCACAGGATGGGGAACCTATGGCCTGGAGGCCACTTGTGGCCTTCAAGTGTGGCCCTTTGACTGAATCCAAACTCCACAGAACAAATTCCCTTAATAAAAGGATTTGTTCTATAAAACTTGGACTCAGTCAAAAGGCTGCACCCAAGGACAATCAATTTTCTCAGGTACATTTGTTAAATATTTAATCCTTTCCCCAATTTTTATTTTCTGTAGGTTTATCAAACTCCGATCTTTTGCATAATTTGGTTGGGTATCTGATATATCTGAGGTATTCCACTGATTTTTTTCCCCCCAGAATCAGATTTTTTTGTTTGTTTTGTTTTTAGGCAGTTGAGGTTAAGTGACTCGCCCAGTCACACAGCTGGTAAGTGTCAAGTGTTTGTTCTGAGGCCAAATTTGAACTCAGGTCCTTCTGACTCCAGGGTTGGTTCTCTATTCACTGCGCTACGTAGCTGTCCTTAGAATCAGATTTTTTTTAAAAAATGTTTTAATTAATATTTTCTGTTTCTTATATCACCATAGTATTCCTTGTATCCATCCCTCTGTCCCTTCCAGAGAACTATTCCATATGACAAATAGTATTTTTTAATAAAAGAAAAATAAAGTTGATACATCGAAAAAGTGTAAAAACGTGCAATGTGTAACACATATGAACTTCCCACTCTCACAAAGGTGTAGCTTGGGGATGACTTCTCATTTCTCTTCATCTGAGTCCTAGAACAGGTATTTTTGATATTGGAATAACTGATTTACAGTAACTGTTGTATAACTACAAAGGTATATACATTTGCATAGATCAGGCGCAACCTGTGGCCCTCAGGCCAACTGCAGCATGGCCAAGGCCAAAGGATTTCGGCGGGGGGGGGGGTCGCGAAAAATGTAGAGGAAGATATAGTGCCTGGGGGTTGTTTATGGCCTATAGGCCTGCAGGTTGTGCGAGACTGGCATAGATATTATAATGGCTATACAAATTAATTGTTATTAGGGATACGAAGAAGAAATACCTCTTAGAATACTCCAAAAGAGATTTGGCTCTGCATTAGCCAATCAGTCAAAGAGCACATATTATACACTTACTATGGTGCCAGGCACTGTTATGCACTCAGAATACAAAGAAAGGAAAAAACATGATCCCGGCCCTCAGAGAGCTTACATTCTAATGTTGGGAAATAATATTTAGTTACATACAAGATATGTGCAGAGTATATGTAGGTAATTTCAGAGAGAAGGAACTAGCATTGGAGAAGGGACTGAGAAAGGCTTCCTGTAGAAGGCAGCATTTGAACTGAGTCTTGAAGGAAGCCTGGGAAGGTAAGGAAGAAGGAGAGAAGTGTGAGGACATTAGAAGACCATTCCAGGAATGGGGGACAAGCAGTACAAAGGCAAAGAGACTGGAGATGGAGTGTTGTGTTCAAAGAGCAGAAAATAGGCCATTGTATGTAGTTAGATCACAGGGAGTAAATTATAAGAAGACTGGAGTCAGTTTGGGAAGGGCTTTAAATGCCAAACAGAGGACTTTATATATGGGAGGTAATAATAAGTGGCCCCTGGAGTTTGAAATCAAAAGACAACCAGGTATTGTAAGAGGAGGCAGAAGACAGAAAGAGGTTTTTGGTTTATCTTGAGTTAAAGGCAGGAAGAAACATGCTTGTTAGACAACCAGGAAAGCTTAGAGGGGAAAACACCAGAGCAGGTAAAAGCAAATTAGAACTAAAGAGCCCATGGAGGTCTTTTCTGGATCATTTAATTTTTTTCTCAATCACCTCTCTTTTACAGGAATGTTATCAACTAGGCAGTCTATCAATTATGATTTATTAAGTCCCTATTGTGTACCAGCCATGTATTAGGTGCTGGGGATACATAAACAAACATGGACATTTATGCCTCCATGGAGTTTGTATTCCATCAGGGAAGACATACATAAACACACACATATACATATATATACATACAAGTTTATATAGAATAAATACAAAATAAATACAAAGTAGTGTAAGGAGAGAGGGCACTGGCAGCTGGGCAGGGAAGGCTTTGGGCAGGTAGGGGTGCTTTGAGCTGAATCTTTAAGGAAGTAAGGGCTTCTATGAGATGGAGGTGAGGAGTGAGCGCATCCTAGGCATGGAAGAGAACCAATGCAAAGGCATGGAGACAGAAGAGTGTTAAAGTGTTTTTTAAATAAAACTTTATTTTTTTAAATTATAAGGTATCTGTTTTTTTCTCCTTCCACTTCCCATCATCCATGGAAGGAAGGAAGGAAAGAAGGGAGAGAGGAAAAGAAGGAAGGGAAGGAAGGAGGAAGAAGGAAGAAAGGAAGAGACGGAGGAAGAAAGGAAGGAAAGAAGGGAAGGAGGGAGGAAAGAAAAAAGGAAGGAAAGAAGGAAGAAAGGAAAGAAAGAAGGAAGAACTAAAATTAGTCAAGCAAAACAAATTCCCAAACTGGTCATGTCCAAAAATATGCTTTTCATTTTGCATATTAATCTATCATCTCTGGATGAGGTGGGCAGTATTTTTCAATGTTACTCTTCTGGAATCCTGGTTGATCATTGCATTGCTTAGTTGTTAAGTCTTTCAGAATTGTTTATTTTTATAATATTGATGTTAAAGTATAAATAACAGCTGCTAGGTGGCACAGTGGTTAAAGCACTGGGACTAGAATCTGGAAGACCAGAGTTCAAATGTGGCCTCAGGCACTTACAGCTATGGTACCCAGGACAAGTCAACTAACTTCTGTTTACCTAAGTTTCCTCAATAGCAAAATGGAGATAATAATAGCACCTACCTTTCAAGATTGTCGTGAAGATCAAATGAGATAATATTTGCTTAGTTAGCACAGTACCTGGTACATAGCAGATGCTGTATAAATGTTTATTTCTTTTCCTCTTTCCTCTTCCCTCCTAAATTGTTTTGGTTCTGCTCACTTCACTCTGTGTCAGTTCATACAAACCTTCTCAGGTCTTTCCGAAACTTTCTTCATTTTTCACAACTCAATAGTATCCCATTATATTCAGTCATTTCCCAAATGGTAGGCACTCCCTAAGTTTTCAGTACTTTTCCACTGCAAAAAGAGTTGCCATAAATACTTTCATACATATGGGGCCATTTCTTCTTTCTTTGATCTCTTTTGAGCATGGACCTAGCATTGGTATGCCTGCATCAAAGAAACTTTTTGTGTATAATTCTAAATTTCTTTCTAGAATGAATTACAGGTCCAATGCATAAATATGCCTGTTTTCCTGCAGTACTTTCAACATTTGTCATTTTTCATCAGCTTTGCCAATCTGGGAGGTGTGAGATAGAACCTCAGAGCTGCTTTAATTTATATTTCTCTAATTATTAGTTATTTGGGAACATTTTTTTCATATGGCTATAGATAGCTTGAGTTTCTTCCTTTGAGAATTGCCTATTCATATCCTTTGACCATTTATCAATTGGTAAATGGCACTTATATATTTGAATCAGTTCTTTATATGTATATATATATATGTATATACATATATATATATATGTTGGAAATGAGACCTTTATCAGAGAAACTTCTTGCAAAGATTTTTCTCCCAGTTAACTGTATCTCTTCTAATCACAGCTGCATTGTATTTGTACAATTTTTAAAAAATTTTCATGTAATCAGAATTGTCCTTTATATCTCCAGTGATGTTATATATCCCTTGTTTTTTTAAAACAAATTATTTATTTTTCGTTTTCAACATTCACTTCTTTTAAAATTTTGAGTTCTAAGTTTTTCCCCCTTCCTCTCCCCCCTCCCCAAGATGGTGTGCAATCTGATATAGGCTATACATACACATTCATATTAAACTTATTTTCGAATTAGTCATGTAAAGAAGAATTATAACCAATGTGAGAAACCACAAGAAAGAAGAAACAAAAAGAGAGAGAGAGCAAATAGTATGCTTCCATCTGCATTCAGACTCCACAATTCTTTTTCTTCATGTGGATAGTATCATGAGTCTCTTGGAGGTGTCTTAGATCCTTGCATTGCTGAAAAGAGCTAAGTCTATCAAAGTTAGTCCTCGAATATTGTTGCTGTTACCGTGTACAATGTTCTCCTGGTTCTGTATATCCCTTGTTTAATCATAAACTGTTGTGAAATGTAATTTTTTCATTGTTCCTACAATTTGTTTACAATTTGACCTTTTCTTTCTAGGTCATGCATACATTCAGAGTTATCTCAGTACAAAGTGTGAAGTGGTGTTCTAAATTTAATTTTTGCCATGTTACTGTCCAGTTTTCCTAAGAGTTTTTGTTAAATAGTGAGTCCTTACCTCAGTAGTTGGAGTCTTTAGGTATATTAAATACTAGTCTATTAGTTTTGGTAGATTTTGTATGGTGTATAACTAATCTGTTCCACTGATGGAGCTCTGTTTTTTTTAACCATCACTAAATTGTTTTGAGAATTACTGCTCTACAGTCTAGTTTGGTATCTGGTACTGCTAGGCCCCCTTCCTTTCTACCAGCCTCCTTTTGCTGAGGGCGTCTTCTGTTGTTGTGGACATCTCCTGTTATTGTGGCTATCTCCTGTCTGACCTCCAGCCTCCCACAAAGGAGGAGATGTGCTATTTCATCAAACTAGCCACCTGCTACTGTGGTGAGAGGAGAAGGTGCCATTCCATAAAGTCTCCAGCTTAGTCTCCTGCCTAGGTCAGGGAATGGAAGGTGGGGAAAGAGAGTAATACCTTTCTTTCTGCTCCAAGTACTTGCTTTCAGTCTGAACTAAGATTCTCAAAGGCCTCCACACTGAGGCCAAAAATGTATTGACTTTGAAAATCTAAAATCTTCCCTTAATGATTAACTCTCTCCTGATCAAACCTTCCCATGCTAGTGATGCCAAACCCCTGTCAGTCATCATCCAAACTGCATTCCCTCTCCCCCCTGCCAGATCCCTCAAACACTACCCTGCCATGTCCCCTCTCAAAGTTATTACCTCTTCCACTGTGTTCTCTGGAATGCCTGGTCCACATGTTTTCACCTTTAATCTTTTCCTTTCCCACTCTCTCCATCTTCTAGTTCTCACTGAGACTTGGCTACCTCCTGATAATTTACACAGCCTCCTTGGTTGCCATTTCCAGCACTGGTTGTACTATAATTCCTTCCCCCATCTCACTGGTTGAGGTGGGAGAGTGGGGAACATTCCATGCTCTCCATTACTACTTCCAGGTCCTCCCTCTACCACCATCACTCACTAAACTCTCCTCCTTTGAGGTTCATTCAATCCACATCTATTGCCCAATCAAAATTCTGGCAGCTGTTGTCTACTGACCTATAGGACACTCCCCTTCTTTCCTCAAAGAATTTCAGTGCTTGACTTTCATTCTTTTCTCTACTCCTCAACTCCTGCCCTCATAACAGGGGAGTTCTATATAAATGCTGATGTATTTCCTCAACACCCTAACTTTATAATTCCTTAACTTGCTCATTTCCCACACACAAAGATGGTCATATTCTTGATCTTTCCATAACCCACAATTGAACCATTTCCATCTATTTGATAACAATCAGATAAGGCATTGCCATTCCACATTTCCCTATGCCTTACAACCCCAAACACTATTCTTTGTCTACACTCTGACCTCCATGTTATGATAACTATGTCCTTTGACCCCTCAGTTCTCTTCTAGACCATTACCCCTGCACTAGCTATACTCTTTACCTTTCTCCATCTTGACCCTTTGGTGAACCAGTTAAACTAGATTCCTTTTCCCTTGGGTCCCTTCTGCCCTTATCACACCATTGATTTTACCCTGCCAAACCCTAGCCTCAGATCATTCCCACCATCTGCTGCTTTCACTCCTATACATGTGCTGCTAAATGAAGGTGAAGAAAATCATAAAATGTGCTATCTGGGTCGACTACAAATTTATATTACATAACCTCAACTGAGTCCTCATTGCTGCTAGACAATCTTTTTACACCTCCCTAATTAACTCACTATCTCACCCACCACGGTGGCTCTTCTGAACCTTTTCATTTCTCCTTAAAACTCCTATAGCTCCTCGTTTCCCTCCAGTCTTTTGGGTCAAAACTCTTTGAGAATGCCATCTATAATAGGTGCCTCCATCTTTTTTCCTCCTACTCTCTTCTTTACTCTCTCTACAATCTGGCTTCTGACCTTATCATTCAGCCGAAAATAGTCTCTCCAAAGTCACTAATGATCTCGCCAAAACTAAAGGCCTTTTCTCAATCCTCATCCTTGTTCTCTTTGATGCTTTTGCACCCTCGTTTTGATATTCTGTTCTCTCTAGTTTTTCAGGACACTACTCTTTCTTGGTGCCCTTCATACTTATAGGAACACTTCTTCTCAGTTGCTTTTGCTGGATCTTATTTAGGTCTTGCCTACTAACTGTGCATATCTCACAGGGCTCTGTCATGGGCCCTCTTCTCCTTCCCTCTCTGTACTATTTCACTTAGAGATCTCAGTAGCTTCAATTTCCTCTCTATGCTGATGATTCTCAAATATACTTATCTAGTTCTGAACTTTGCTGACCTCCAGTCTTACATCTCCAACTGCCTATTAGACATCTCGGAACTGCATAGCTGATAGATGTCTTAGACTCAATGTGTCCAAAAGTGAACTCATTATCCCTCTTCCTTCTTCCAAACCTACCCCTCTTCAAAACTTAGCTGTTACTTTTGAGGATACCATCATTCTGCTAGTCCCCCAGGCTTGCTACCTTGATGTCATTCTCAATGCCCCACTATCACTGCCCTTATCCAATCTATTGCAATGGCCTGTCAATTTTACCTTCATGTCTCTCACATGTGCCCCCTTTTCTCCTCTACTGTCACCACCTTGGTGCTGGCCCTCATCATCTCACGGCTGGACCATTGTAATAATCTGCTGGCTGGTTTCCCTGCATCAAGTTTCTCCCACTTCAATTCATCCTCTACTTACCTGTCACAACCGTCTTCCTAAAGAAAAGGTCTGGCCATGTCATCCTCCCTTAACCCCACACAATTAACTCTAGTGGCTCCCAATCACCTCCAGGATCAAATATAAAATCTTCCATTAGTCAGTCAATAAACATATTAAGTGCCAGGCACTGTACTAAATGCTGAGATCATAAAGAAAGACAAAAGACAATCCCTGCCCTCAAGGAGCTCACAACCTAATGTTTGATACTCAAAGCCCTTCATAACCTGCCCCCCAACCTTTCCAGTCTTTTTACACTTTCCCTCCCTCCACATATTCTTTGATTCAGTGACACTGGCCTCCTTTCTGTTCCTCAAACAAGACACTCCATCTGCTGACTCCAGGCATTTTCACTGGCTGACCCTCATGCCTGGAAGCCTCTCCTTCCTCATTTCTACCTCCTATCTTCCTTCAAGTTCCAACTAAAATGTCACCTTCTACAAGAAATCTTTCCTGATGTCTCTTAATCTAGTGCCTTCCCTGTTTACTATTTCTGATTCATCCTGTATATAGCTTATTTGTACAGTTACGATAGAATCCTCGTAAAGCTGCCCCCAGTCCCAATATTCTAACTTCCTTACATGCCCCATTGAACCGAAGGCCCACTGCCCCTAACTAGCCACTGTCCCCTGCCCTCCCCCAACTCAATATCATAACTTCTTCACATATGCCTCACTAGAACAACAGGTGTGTCCATGAACTCATATTCCTCACAGAAACAACAGGCATGTCCATGTGATGGGATCCCAGCCACTACCTCTAGCTAGCCACTGTCCTCAGACCCATTCCTCAAAGTTCCCACAGAAACAGCAGGTGTGTCCATACACTCAACCACAACCTCATCTATCTAGTCTTAGACAGGACCACAATACTCAGCCAATCAGAAAGCAGCACCACCAGGATGCCCAAACAGGATGAGGACCTCAAAACAATAGAAGGGACTTTCCCTAAGTAGGCACCTGCACAGTAATAGCAAAAGCTGTCCTTTAGGTGAACTTATGATGCAAAGACGCTTATTATAATATTATCATACATACATACATACCCCCCCATGGGATGCATTATGGGAAATCGCATGTGCAGTTCCACTGAGGCTGGGACCCCTCCCCTATTACCTAATCCCTTAACAAACCCTTCCTGCCTTTTTAATATTCATAATTTCGGTTACGTAATTGCATCTTTATCCTATAAAAATCCCGTCTTGCTTTCGCTAAAGTTGCTGGTTCTTCTTGGAACTTAGCCCACTTCATTAGAGGCTTCAATCTCAATAAATGCCTTTACTTGGATTAGGGGTGGTCTGATTCTGAATTCTTTGAGACGGTTCCACCACAATACATTATGAAACCGTAACAGTTACCTCCCCATTGGACTTCAAGCTCCTTGAGAGCAAGGACTGTCTTTTACCTTCCTTTTGGGATTTTCTTGGCATAGATATTATAGTGGTTTACCATTTCCTTCTTCAGCTCATTTTTTACAGATGAGAAACTGAGGCAAACAGGGTTTTGAAGTCCAGAAGGTCAGAAGCAGAGACAAAAGAAACCAAAAGGTGTTCAGTTAAAAGTCCAGGAAATGTGAGGGTTGAGTTGGAAGTCAAAGGTCAAAGGTTGCAGCCTAGCCATCAGCAAAACTTCATGGTCAAAACACAAAGTAGAATATTATGCAAATATAGGAGAAGCAAGAGGTTCAGAGGTAAAGCAAATAGATATTGTTTGAATTTCTTTACTTTTCAAGTGGTGGAATCTATGAACGATGGCATAAGCAGAAAAAAATGTTTGTCCAAAAAAAGAAAATGGAAACTTTGTCCCTCCTGTTTCCTTTTCTCCTCCTCCTCCTCTCAAAAAGCACACAGGTTAAAGACAGTCCTTGCTCTCAAGGAGCTCGAAGTCCAATGGGGAGATAACGTGCAAAAGATGCAATTACATAACAGAAATTAGGCAATTCATAAATATTTGTTGACTGATTGAGATTCTTGACTTTTCATTTCTTCAGATTAATTTTGTTTTTTTTTTCTAGTTTTATAAATTAATCCTTTGGAAGTTTGATTGGTACCCAACTGAGTAAGTAAATTCATTTAGGCAGCTTTGTCATTTTTATTATATTAGCTCAACCTACCCATGAGCCATGAATATTTCTCCAGTTATTTAGGTTAACTTTTTTTCCCTCTAAAGCATATTTTATGGCAGCTGGGCGGCACAGTGGATAATGTATAGGAGAGGGATCAGATGTCCAGATGATTTGCAAGAATAGCCAATTAGGTAAGTAGTATTGAACAAAGCAGAGAGAAGTCATTGCTGAGTATTGAATAGAATGGTGTCACAGTTAATTTTCTTCTCGATGGTCAAGGTTTAGCCAGCCAGGCACCTAGCTTTTTCCTCTTTTCTCCTGTTCACCATTAAGTCATTTCATTGCTTGTTACCAGAGTTAGGACAAAGCATTTGTATGCTTTAGGTAAGCTTTCAAAATTCATTAAGTATCACTGTGCTCTGGAGGCCTTGAGTCTTCATTAGGCTAGGACATATGTCTTAACTTCATCAAATACATACCTATGTACTATGGAAAATTTGATTTTCTGAAATTAAAAATGTGTGTTTAAAGTAGTATTAAAAAAAACCCAGCCCTCATCGTTACCCCCTTGTATACCCCTAATCCCAGCCCTGCTTGTTCTCATTAGACTGGAGAACAGAGTTTTTATAACTGAAATATAGTATAAGTAGTAATGGGGGGAGGGGGAGGTAAGAGGTAAGGAGATATTAAGTTGATGCTTAAATTCACAATATTTGTGTGTGTATATACGTTATATACGTACATATATATCCATACAGATATGTATTATTTATCTATATCTTTAATCTAGACTCTCTAACCTTACACTGATATGAATGATTAAGGGTGGATATTCTTAAGATCTTTTTCCCTTTACAAACGGAAGAATACATTAATACATTACATCTCTATCATCCCTGAGGCCAGAAGGTCAAGTTTTTGTTGTAGTCCTTCACTTTTAAAACTGGGTTAGGATGTTTATCAGAGATATTTCGATACTTATCTGATACGAAATACACTATAAATATAAATATTCTTTCCCTTAAAGAATATGTTAATTAGTTAAGCTTATACTGACATTTGAGATTGGGACTAAAAGTGACACGTTAAAAAAAAAAAAAGCCTGAACTCAAAAAACTGTTTAGATAAACTAAAGACGCTCACCGCTAAAGCAAACATGTATCATTTTCTTTCCAGTGAATGGAATTCCTGCCATTTTCAAGGGTTATCTGTTGTTTCATCTAATCCAGATTTTTTTTTTTTAAATTTCATGTTTTTTAATTTAAAAACTAAGGATTATTTTACAGGGTGTTCCAAAATGTAAGTGCAGTTTTAGGCTTTGATAGCTTTTGGTACAGCCTGTACATAATTTTTTCCTCAGAACAACTACAGATTTAGAGGTAGATTTACATACAGTCCAGCATATCTGGTTTATCACCTAAATATGAAGACAATTCATAATGCAGAATTCTAATCCCTCCCTCTGAGCCTTTTCGGATGCCTAATCAAATGTCCTGGCTTTTTTCTTGTTGCTATAAATAAACTCAGGAAAATCTACATCCCAAACCTTTTCCTGTGTCCTGGTATCAGATGACCA
This sequence comes from Vombatus ursinus, assembly GCF_900497805.2. Classification (NCBI taxonomy): domain Eukaryota; kingdom Metazoa; phylum Chordata; class Mammalia; order Diprotodontia; family Vombatidae; genus Vombatus; species Vombatus ursinus. Next base: position 50,275,470 of record NW_020954590.1, on the reverse strand, counting down.
GCCTTATTACAAAAAGACGACGATATATTCAGTTTCGATACTGAACCCTGAGTGTTCAAGAGGCTTAGATTCTGGAGGTCGTTTTCGTTCTGACCCATTTCACCTATTTAGGGGAACACATCAGGAACTAACTTCTGATCCATGCTCGTGATGTAGAAAGAGTAAGCATTTAAACATGGTTGTGTGCTCCTCTTTCTATTCAGAGTAACATTTCTAGCCTCTTCCTCCTCTCTCCCGCTGCCCCGCTCCTCTCCTGTTGTTCTTTGCAGGCCATAGCTTAAGTGCCTTTCTCTTCACTTCGCGCATCGACTTTCCCAGCACTTTTTCCCCTCACCCCGGAGCCCGTGCTCGGTCCTGGACTTGCCCCCCAGGCTCCTGAAGCCTTTCCCGGGCAGGGTTAACCCACTCCCGGCAGGAGGTGCTCAAGGTCATAGCCGCATATCATTGTCCGGAGGCCAGGAAGGGGGGGCTGTAGCCTAACTTTTTTATTATTTAGCAGTGACCCCAAGTTGACTCCCTTCCCAGGAGGGCATTAAATGGGGTCGTTTTCTGCTGTTCCCCGCCCCCCCTTCTCCAGACCACCCCGCCTGCAGTCAGCCCCAGGCTCCTGCCTGCGCCTCCGGAAGGTTCCTTAGTGGCAGGCGGGGGCGGCTCCCCGTAAAGCCGGGGAGGAGCCGGCGGCGATCGCACTGGCGGGCAGGGCGGGCGGTGACGGCTGGCCCGGGCTACGTCTGCTCCTCGGCTCTGCCCGCCCCGCTTCTGTAGGCGGAAACGGCCCATTTCTTCGGTAGGAGCCGCTGCTGCGCGCTTTCCTGCTGCAGCCGCTGGGGCTCCGGTCCTCTCCATCCTCCGGAGCCGGCGCACGATTGGCATGGACCTGGAGATGCTGTCCCGGGAGTTCTCCCTCTATCTGGAACACCAAGTCCGGGTCGGGTTCCTGGGCTCGGGCGTGGGCTTGTCTCTCGTCCTGGGCTTCAGCGTTGCCTACGCCTGCTACTACCTGAGCAGCATTGCCAAGGTGAGGTGGGGTGTGGGGGACAGAGAAGCCCGAGCGCGCCAGGTGGGGGGGGGGAGCGGAGGGGGGGGGGCGGGGGGCGGGGAGGGGAAACAAGGTGCGTTAGCGAGGCCGAGGAAACTTGAACATAGCTACGCGGGGCTGCAGGTGACTCTAGCGGGAGGCACCTGGTTTGAAAAAGAATGAAAGGATGACTGCTTTCTCCAAACTACCGGCATGCAAGTTGTGGCCAGAGTAAATGTTTTCAGCATGAAGACGCGGGAAACGCACCCTTCTCCCCGCGCCGCATCTCCTGAGCTGCCCATATTCAATCCCTTCTGGCGCTAAGGAGCAGCAACCCAGGTCTCTTGCCCAAGAAATGCCCTCGACCCTGGCTGACCGCAGAGCACACCCGGCCAGTGTGCACGTCGTGCTGTCACTGGGTTCCTTTATTATTGGTGACCTATGGCACCGTTCTGTGTGCCTCTCTGAAACTTTTGGGAGTTTTTGGCGTGGCTTCCGGTAGCTCAACCTACACTACCCCCGGGCCGTTTCAGAAATAAAACTTGCACGGGCTAGTTCCAATTCATTTTGAGTTCTTTGCCGTAGGCCTCATAGCAAATGTAGAGAAAGAGAATGAACGTGTGTGAGCACTTACTGGAATACTAACAACACTGGGTTTGGTTTTTTTTTGTTTTTTTTTTAAACCTTTCACTGTTATCGGCCTTTCCTAGAAACCCCAACTGGTGACAGGGGGTGAGAGCCTGAGCCGCTTCCTTCAGGACCATTGTCCTGTAGTGACAGAAACCTACTATCCCACCATTTGGTGCTGGGAGAGCCGGGGGCAGACTTTACTGAGACCTTTCATCACTTCTAAGCCCCAGGTGCAGTACAGAAAGTAAGTAGATTTACTGTTGTTGTTTTTTTTCTCCATAGCCATCCTTACTGCCTTTCAGGAAGGGAACCCACCACTATACAATGCTTGGGTCTTAGTACTTCTGTTTAGTAAATATAGTACGTGCACTAAAGGTGTGTGAATGAAAGGCATCCAGGCCCAGAAATAAGTAAAGTAATTCAAATGGAATAGGGATGTTCCCAGTTATTGCCATTCTACTAAAATTTTGACCTTAGACTTAACAAACTATTTCTAGAATTAAAGAAGTGTTTTTGTACGTGTTTTCCAAGAATTGATTCAGCCGTCCCCTCAGAGTAGCTAAGTCCTTTGGTGATGTGCACCATAGAAACAGAAAGATAGTCAGTTAATGGTGCAAAAAAAAATGCAAAATATGGTATTCTCTGTGAGCTTTGACATAGGAACTTCACTTATGTACAGAGATCACTTTATATTGGTGATTGAATTGATTCTGATAGTAATGACCTTAAGGCACTAAAGACAGTCCAAAATGTAGCAGTAACCAGGAGACAGAGATGGTGCCTATTATTAATTTCCCTGAGTCATCTAGTCCTTCTGGAGTTCCTTTTGTTGCCTGGAACTTCAACTGTTTGGGAACATAGAGTGAGTGAATTGATGCTTTCTGATGGGTCCTTTAAAATATTTTAAAAGTGGCATCTGTTTACTTGATACTGATAGGAGATAACAAGGTTTAGCTGAAAGCATAAGGCTGAATTATATTTATTTCTAATTCACTGATCTCCTAGATGTACTTAATCAAGTTGGAAATAATACTGGCTATTCATCCATTTCATAATGATGGGAAAATATGAAAGAATTTGGACTTCTTTCAGGAACTGAGAAAATATTAGTTGTAATAATCATTACATAGCATCTTTTTTATTCAGGCTGCTAAAGATAACTCAAAACCAAATGTTATTAATTATCATAATAATGTTGTATTGAAAGAAAGTGGTTTTTATGTGGCTTCTCAGACGCACGAAGAAATGTAGAAAAGTATAACTAATTTTAAATGAACTAGTAATGTTGTAGACCTATGATTCATAAAATTAAGATTAACAATAATAGTAAAATTAAGATTCATCAAAGAGGTGATAGTTATCAAGTTACAGTTATTAAGATAGTTATCGAGGCTACAAGGCTATAAAAGAGAATCATTTTTGTCTTTTGAATTTTTTTTAAAGTGAGCTAATTAAAACAACAGATGGAGGACAGATTTCACTGGACTGGTTTGATAATAATAAGAGTACGTGTTATCTGGATGCTAGCACCCGACCTACTGTCTTACTGCTGCCTGGCCTCACAGGAACAAGCAAAGAATCTTACATCCTTCATATGGTCCAATTCAGTGAAGAATTGGGATACAGGTATCATTGAGTGTTTTATTCTAGCTAAATTAAATAGATGAAATACATGATTATGATGATGATGATAGATACATTTTTCCTATACTGGCATAATTAAAACATCCCTTTATACAGGATGCTTTACTCCCTACCTCTAATGCTATTTACTTTGGAGTTGATTTACAGAGCAGCAGGAGTAGATGATGACCTAGTTGGCACTATGAAGAACCATACTACAACCCTTTAAGAACACAGTTGCATTCCTAATGTTTCACTAAGTGCTTGGTTTAGGAAGGCACAACTTTTTTCTCAAGTGTGAGGCTATATCCCAAGTATGTAAAAACACTTAAAATCTTAGAGTTTGTTCCAGAGTCATTCTTATCATTTCAGAGTTGATTCACCTCTCTTATGTCTGACCAAAGGTTGTGGGCTTATGATAGTCAAGTGCTGCTGCAGCATTGTTTTGGTGGCTATACTTAGCCCAGTTTCCAGGCATGATTTTAATTTGCACAGGTACCTTGGCAACAGTAAATTTTAAGTCCTGTTTCTATTTATCTCTGCATCCTAAAGCACAAATATTGGTTGAATTAAGTTGAAAGGGACTTTTGCATGTGTGGTTAAGTCATTTCAACACACTCACACTCACAAATAGTAATCCCTGTTAAGGCTAACTTTGAAGAGGAAGGACATGGACATTTTATATGAGGAGGATCTAAAATTGAGTAATGCTTTTATCCAACTCAGAACAATTGTACTAGGGGAAATGGAGGATGAACTTGTCAATAAAAATCCCTATACATCTTTATTCATACACTAGGGAAAGGAAATTCTTCATTAAAGTTGTATCAACTAGTTGACTGACCTTTTTGTATAGAGATAGGGACTAACCCTGTGATTTCATTGATTTAGACTACTCCTGGGTGAAGAAACCCCCTCTGCCAATGCAGGTTAGTCCTTTCTCTGCTACTCATAGTATTAGAGCGTTGCCTGGAAAACTAAGAGGTTAAATGAGTTGCCAAGGGTTATATAGCCAGTATGTAAGGGGCTTAGGGACAGCTAGGTGGTAAAATGGATAGAGTGCTGAGTCTTGGAGTCAGGAAAACTCAATCTTCCTCAGTTCAAATCCGGCCTCAGACACGTACTAGCTGTGTGACCCTAGGCAAGTCACTTAACCCTGCTTGCCTCAGTTTCCTCATCTGTAAAATGAGCTGGAGAAGGAAATGGCAAACCACTCCAGTATTTTTGCCAAGAAAACCTCAAAAAGGGGTCATAAAGAATCAGACAGGACTGAACAACAACAACAACAACAAAGGGGCTTAGAAGAAGAGCTTGAACCCAGTGCTTTCTGGCTCCAAGGTCAGCTTTCTATTCACTATGCTTATGCTGTCTTGTGCCTTTATATAAAATGTATCTTGTGCACCAGGTAACACTCTTAGAAATTGTAATAGTTTTAAATATCAGAATTGTAGTAGAAGGGAAATCTTTAGGCATGATTTCAGCATCCATTTATGTTTAAAGTCTTTAGTCAATCAGGCTGAACTGTAATGGCAGATCTAAGTCTTTGTTAAACATTAGACTTGGACAGAAAGCATTAATAAGGCTTTTTGTAAATGTTGAAATTGCTACTTCTAGGCTTGGCCTGAATCATTTTCAAAGCTGTTTTTTAAAAAAAAGTCTCTTGGGACTGGACATAAGCCTTAAGTTGCTCGTAGGCAAAGCTTCCTTCTGTCACCTGAACTGTCACAGACCACTGTCAGGACCCTGAGGCTAAAAATTTTGCCCTGGGTTTCCGAGGTGTAGGAAAGATCCTAGCTTGCATATATCTCCAGTGTTAACACTGTGATCCAGTCACCAAATATGTATTGAGCACTTAATATGTGCAGTTCTCTGTGCTAGGTACTGGGGGAAATTGAAATATACAAATATGTAAGAAATAGCCTCAGGTCTTAAGAAGCTTATACTTTGGCATATAGAATAGGGGGGATTGGACTAGACCATACTTTACTGCCTCCAGATCCAGCCTATCTAGAAGCTAGTTTTAGATTGAGACTTTGGATCCAAGACCAAGCTTGAAAGTAGCAGAATGAGTGAATAGACTTTGATCATCATGCTTACTCACTAGCCTTCAGTAACCTCACCTATTATCTCTGAGGAGTCTTAGAATCCAGGTCAGGGCCAGGTACATAATAGAAAGAAATGCTTCCTGGGTTTCAAAGGTCACTGAGTTAAAAATAGGCTGGAGGTTTGGGAGATGGTAATCTCAGGATCTGTAAGTAATAATGATTATTAATAATAATAATATAGTGCTTTAAATTTTTAAACCATTTCATTTAATCTTAACAACAACCATGTGATATAGGTGCTGTTATTATCCACATTTTAACTGATGGGGAAACTGAGGCTGAGAGCGGTTAAGTGATTTACCTAGGGTCATAGAACTAATAAGTGTCTCAGACAGAATTTGAACTCAGGTCTTCCTGATCCCCAGTCCAGCACTTGATATTGTACTACACTGACCTAGGGGGACAAACAAGTTCTAGGCCTCTGACTTGTTGAAATTGAGGGACTAGGGACTGTTGTTAGACATGTGGAATACTCTGTACTGGTGCAAATTGGCAACTCTTCTGTAATTTGTGATCTTAGAGAGCTGCCTGGAGATACTAAGAGGTCACGTCATTTGCCCAGGATCACACAGTCCGTAGAGGTCAGAGGTAGGGCCCAAGTTGTTCTGATTCTGGGACTAGCTCTCTATTTTCTATGTTCCTGACAACTCATCTCGTTGCGAGGTGTTACTGGGCTTTAAAGCATTTAAGGAAATTTATGAACTTGATTGTCTTTATGGCACCGTTTAATTCATTACTGTTTAGATGTAATTTAGGTACTTGAGATAGTTTGGCTCAGCTTGTGGAGTAAAATACTAGATTTTAAAAAAATAAAGTTTTTCTTCTTTTAGTTAACAAATTCTTTATAGTTTAACTAAAACACACAAAAGCTAATGCCTATTATTTTCAGGTATATTATACTTGAAGCCTCTTCAACTTCTAATGCTAAATTTCTATGATCCTATGAACTCTACTAATTTGAAACTTAAAACAATTAAATGAACTTGGCTTGAGTTTTTCACACTGATAATAAAAACAAGGGTTTATTAAACATTGATTTTAAGATTATAGGTAGACTGTCTGGCCTACATAAGAGAACAACTGTAGCAAATTAGATTACAAATAATTGATAGATATGTTAGTTATAAATCAAACTTCATTACTCATGCTCTTATCCATGTAAATACGCTTTTGCCAGTGTAGACTGCAATCCATCTACCTCTACAAATTGTATGTGGTAGCTTTTCATAGCCTCTCATAAATACTCCAGAGAGGATATACCCAGAATACTAGAAACCTATTTTAGGGCTTTTAACCTTCTGCAGGTAGTGTTGCTGAGCCTTCTCTGAGATCTTTTAACATCACAAGGATGCCAGTTAAGTACTTGACCTTTTCATTTGTTATTTCGTGCTCTATGACTGGCCCAATGCTTTTTTCAGTCATATTTCCTTAATGACAGTTCTTATGCCACTCTTTGTATACAGGTTATTCTTATTGTTGTTGTTGTTCAGTTGTTCAGTTTTGTCTGACTGATTGTGACCTCATGGACCATACTGTCCATGGGGTTTTTTTTTTTAGCAAAAATGCTGGAATGGTTTGCCATTTCCTTTTCCAGACAGGGTTATTCTTAGAAAATCATGAAAACAGATTTCCCAAGAAACTATATTGAGTTCTCTTAATCTAACTCATATTATCATATATACTTTTAAGTAATATAGTTACTTTGAACATTTTGCTGACATTTTCACTCCAAAACAGGGAAGAAAGGAAATTCTTGTAGCATCTGGATGCTAGGCTGCTGTTGTTCTTAATTTAGCTATTCATTTAGCTATTCATTTAACTACTTAGACTCATGATCTCATGAGTGCAGGTACTACCACTTGTATAAGTCACAGTCTCTTCACACTTTATCATGCTGTGTGATTCTTATCTACATCTTTCTCTAAATCATCCTTAGAATACCTAACAAATGCGCTATAGTCCTTTCTCTGGTTCTTTTAATATCTTGATGGTACCATTGTATCACTCAAACTCTGTCTGTGGTTTTTCATTCTTGTTACATGATCAGTCCACTTCCCTTGTTTTAGATGTCTTTTTTAATTATTTGTTTTTAGTTTTCAACATTTACTTTTATAAGATTTTGAGTTCTAAACTTTTCTTCCTCCCTCCCCCCCTCAAGATAGCATGCAATCTGATATAGCTATATGTGTACAATCATATTAAACATATTTCTACATTAGTCATGTTGTAAAAGAAGAATCAGAACAAAAAGGAAAAAACATGAGAAAGAAAAAAAGAGAAAATAGTAAGCACCTATCTACATTCAGACTCTATAGTTTTTCTCTAGATATGGATAGATAGCATTTTCTATCATGAGTCTTTTGGAATCGTCTTACATAATTGCATTGCTGAGAAGAGCTAAGTCTGTCAAAGTTGGTCATCGCACAATGTTGCTGTTACTGTATACAATGTTCTTCTGGTTCTGCTCACTTCACTCAGCATCAGTTTATGTAAGCCTTTCCAGGTTTTTCTGAAATCTGCCTGCTCATAATTTCTTATGGAACAGTAGTACTCCATTACATTTTTATACCACTACTTGTTTAGTCATTCCCCAGTTGATGGGCATCCCCTCAGTTTCTTATCCTTTGCCACCACAAAAAGAGCTGCTATAAATATTTTTGTACATGTGGGTCCTTTTCCCTGTTTTTTGATCTTTTTAGGATATAGACCTAGTAGTGTTATTGCTGGATCAATGGGTGTGCACAGTTTGATAGCCCTTTGGGCATAGTTCCAAATTGCTCTCCAGAATAGTTGGATCAGTTCACAACTCCACTAACAATGCATTAGTGTGCCAATTTTCCCACATCTTCTCCAGCATTTATCTTTTTCCTGTTTTGTCATGTTAGTCAATCTGATAGGTGTGATGTGGTACCTCAGAGATGTTTTAATTTGCATTTCTTTAGTCAATAATGATTTAGAGCATTTTTTTCATATGACTAATAGATAACTTTAATTTCTTCATCTGAAAACTGCTTGTTCATATCCTTTGGCCCTTTATCTATTGAGGAATGGCTTGTATTCTTATAAATTTGACTTAGTTCTTTATATATTTTAGAAAAGAGGCCTTTATTTGACAGTGTCTTACATTGCACTGTGAATGTAAATATGCTACTGCTCATATTTACCCTGCTTCTTTCCATCACTCTTAAGCACATTCAGTAATCTTTGAGATTCTAACCCTCAGTTATTTCAAGGACTCTCAGAGGAAAGAGAGATTAAATATGTCCTGTTTTGCCCCAGAGAGAAAAACATAAACAATAGGTATAAGTTTCAGAAAGGCAGATTTAGGTTCCATCTAAAGAAAAACTTTATAATTTTTAGAGATGTTGCACAGTGGAGTGGAATGGGCTGTCTCAGGAAGCGGTGAGTTCTAAGATAGCCTGCGGGTAGTGAATAGAGCACTGGACTTGGAGTAAGAAAGACCTAGGTTTAAATTCCACCTCATACTTACTAGTTTTTTGCCCTGGGACAAACTGCTTAATTTCCCTGCACCTCAGATTCCTCATCTGTAAAATGAGAGAATTGGACACTATGACCTTTTAGGTCCCTTCAACTCTAAATCTATGCTTTTGTTATTTTGTCACTGAAATTCTTCAGGTAAGGCTGGATGGCCACTTGTTTAGGATGTTGTAGAAGGGATTCTCTTGGTTAGTTTGCCCAAGATTCTTGTTGGATTGGGCAATAAGGCCTTCCCTGGTAACCTTTAAAATTAGTTTCAGTAAATTGTTGAGAATGGAAGCCAGGGGTTGGGTGCAATGGATAGTATCGCTGGAGATACTGGGGATACAAAGAAAGGTAAAAACATGGTACTTGCTATCAAGGAGCTCACATTCTAACAAGAGAGACAATAGTTAGGTAATAGACATGCAAACAACTAGGTATATACAAGATACATACAGTGTATAGATTCTCAAAAGCTAAGCAAACACAGTTAAAACCCTGGCAGCTTCAACCAAGCTGGAAAGGCTTTGACTATAGTACCAGTGACAATGTCTGCTGTCTCTTTAGCCATAGCAACCATCAGACAGATAAAAATGTATAATGGCCCACAGTCTTAGACTGTGCACTTCCACAGTAATAGAGGCTGGATGGAGGATGCTGAGATTTATACGGCATAGATCATTTACAAAGATTGGTACTCTATGACTGAAATATTTGTCTTAACAACCAGACTACTGGAGAAACTAAACTACATCCATATTGGCATCACTACTAGCCAGAAAACATAAAGAACTGGAAGTAAGTGGAAGGATGGCTTCCATAGGCTGGAGACCCCCTTCCTTGTCCTATCACGTTCATGCTTTCAAATTCCAGCTCTGGATTGGTGTCACCATCTGCCTTCTCCGCTCCTACTCACATGCTGCTGAACATAGCTAGAGAAAGACACCCAACCATACTGACTGAATCCACTATAAATTTGTTATCTAATCTCAACTGGGCCCTTAGTGTAGCAAGACAATGCTTCTACCTTTCCCTTATTGATTCTCTCCTCAAGCCTCCCATACCACCTTCCTCCCGTGAGCTGAGCTGAGGATCTCACCTCATACTTTATTGAAAAAATAGAGGCTATTTGCCATTACCTCCCTCATCTTTTCTACCTCTCACAATCAGTTCCTTCCACCCTTATTTGGACAAGAATCCCATGAAATGAAAAGGAATGGGTGGGTTAAGATCTGTGCAGATCAAGCAGATCAAGTAGAGTGAGTGCCCATTCTTGATGAAACAATAGATCTGTTATATACCAGCCTCCTTCAGGCCTTAAATTGAATCAACCTAAATAATTGCTAAAGTACTTAGTGCTTGAGGCAGAACCTGTTCTATCTTGGAATTTATTAATCCCAGTGCCTAGTGAGCATTTAATACATATTTGTTGAAGTGAATTGCAAAGAAAGGGTTAAAACTCCTCTCATTTCAGCTAAACTGTAGATGATTAAGAAGGAATGTAAATTTTTTTTAGGGATTATCTGAAGCAATATGAGGTAAAGTGAGTCCTACGTAAGGATTCCATGCCACAGAAAGTCAACCTGCTTTCTGCCCCCTGGCAGGACAGTCTGGCCTAGGTATTATAATCAATCCCAGAAAAACAAGTAGTTGACTGTAAAATGTATAGTTTATCTGAGTCTTTTACTTCTTTCTGCTTCTTTCCTTTTGGCCATTTTGTGGTAGACAGAAGAATTACAGATGAATTCAAACCAGTTAAGATTCCTGCACTGGAAATAGAGTTGGTAGAGAAAAAGATTGAAGCTAGTGGAGGAATTAAAGTTTGAGGTATTGTGAAGGTCAGTGATAAATTCTGTCGCTATCCCCCAATACCATAGACTTACTGTGTTACCACAGGTAAGCTATTTGACGAATCTGTCGTTTCCTCAACTGGAATGATGAAAAGTGGTATTAGAGAATCTCTTTGGTCCCTTTGAACTCTAAGAGATTGTGAGTCTATGAATCTGGAGGACAGATAGTCAAGAGTTGACTTATTAAAGTTTGTGACATGCTTATCTCAAACATGGTGTTAGATATCTTGGATCTCATTTTTGGGGAAAGTTACATATGGTTATGTTTATTTTAATTCTCCTGCTTTCTGACAGAATAAAATTGGAAATGTTAACCTGTTGTCATGACTGGTAATCAGGCCTTCCATAATTTGGCTCCAACCTACCTCCCTAAATTTATCTGCCATTGCTACCCTTTTTGTAGTCTTACTTTAGTGAGACTGGTCTGCTCACTGTTCCTCTACCATGCCTTATACATTCCTACCTTTCTGTTTGTTTGTTTGTTTTTCCCCACACTCTTCTCTGCAACCTAGAAGGTCATCCATATTCTTCTTGTCTTTGTCTTCATTATCTTTCTTGTCCTACTTCAGGTCTCCCTTGCTTCATATATCCTTCTTTGATCACAAAAATCTCTTCCTTCTTTAAACTCACATTACTTCTTATCAGTAAGACCTTTCCAGGTTGGAGAAGCCAGGTGATGCAGTGGACAGAGCTCCGGCCTTGGAGTCAGGAGGACCTGAGTTCAATTCTGGCCTCAGACACTTGACACTTACTAGCTGGGTGATCCTGAGCAAGTCACTTAACCCCAATTGCCTCACAAAAACAAACAAACAAACAGAAAAAAACAAAAAACAAAAAAAAAAACAAAAAAAGCCTATCCAGAAGTAGAAAGTATACCTCAAAAGGTCATGGGTTTCCCTTAACTAGGGTTTTAGGATGGTCTCAGGTCCCTTCCAAGTCTGAGATGTGAATTTTAATGTATTTGTGTCAGTTATTGTATTGTTACTTTGTAAGCTTTAAAGTTGTGTAAGGATTAGTTTTTGTTATTTTTGCTTTGTATTCTTTCATTTAAATTTTTTTTTCTTGTGCATATATTTTGTCCCCCCCAAATATACTGTAATCTCCTTGAAGATTGGGACTAAATACTGCATTTTTTTGTACTCCCATCACAGTGTGGAAGTCTTTTGGTGAAGGGAGGGGGCCATTGTGCTTCCAACCCTGGAAGAAATGGTAAAGCATTGAGCTAGTTTGGTAGCAGTTGCCTGGTTCTTCCCATATAAGAGATTTTAACCCATGCATGAAACGTGAAAGTCTTTTTTGTAACTATTACTGTACTAAAATCCTTTTTTTTCCAGTCATCTGTTGTCTTGTCTCATTTTTAGATAGTGGTATTGACACTATGGTAGGTTCAGTGGGTATTTCTTTATTTAAATCTCTTTCACTCTAAGAGGCTTTTTAAAGACTATGCTTATGGCAAATAGTTTTTCATAGTTATGTAGGCTTTACCATTTATAATATTCTTTCTTCACAACAGCGCTTTGAAGTAGATATTTGAAGTGTTGTTGCCTCGATTTTACAGATGGGAACACTGAACTCCAGAGAGGTTAAGGGACTTATCCAAAGCCACACTGGTAGGGACAGTGCCAAAATTTGAACCCAGGTTCTTTGACTTCAAATCCATCATTCTTTCCACTGTATCTTACTATCCTTCTTATTAGCAAAGTGTCATCTGCTGTAAAATGCCTGCAGCTGGGGAGAGAGGTGTTGGCTAGTATGTACAGACAACTGCAATAAAACTTTTAGACTAGGTTGTAGGTTTGGGCAGACTGTCCAAGTGAATCATCATTAGACCTCCTCCCCACATGCCATCCCACCAATCTGCTTCTATTTTGTTTGTAAAATGAATTTTTGTTTTTAAAAAAATAATGGTTTGATTATCTGTAATTTTAAAAGTATGTGCCTAGGTGGAATGATTTTGGCTTTAAGCAAAAATATTTGCAGCTAAAAGGTCCCTTACTAATAGGGGAAAAAAATTCTATCCTGAGTTATGTCAGAAAGCAGAGAAGTGTGAGGCCCCACTTTATCTGTGCTGATGTGAAGCTGGAAAATAGTGAGATGGCCAGAGAAATACACAGTAAATAAAAGCTGACAACACATGGAAAACCCATCTCTGACAAAAGGCAGAAGAGAGGGGGGGGTTCCCTTGTTTTGTTTTAGCTTGCAGAATTGCTGGGCTTGTCCTGGTTCTTGCCCCTTCATGGGAAACTTGGGAGAAAACCACTACATGCCTATAAGCAGGAGATATTTTTAGAGCAGGCAAGCATATTTATTGTTCTCATAATAAGTACTTTTTTGTTACTTGAAACTGAAACTTAAATCTCTCATTCATAATGGTTTTTAACAAATATACATACATACATACATAGCATGTATATATGCTTGGCTCTACATAATAAATATAGGAATAAATTAGTAAAAGTATATTCTTTTACTAGGAATACTAAACACATTTAAGTGCCTATTCTATGAATTCAGTGGTATACCTTATATGCACATGAGTTCAATTAGATGAGATTTGCAGACAATTACATAAGGTAAAGAAGAAATTACTTTCAATTTGTTTCACTCTACCTTTAATGGCTTTAAAAATACAGATTAATTAAGATTTTCATACACTTTGTGACCAAAAAAAGTTTGAAATAATGAAAATTACTTTCTTGATTTTTAGATGTGTGGTTTTTAACAACAGAGGAGTGTCGGGTGAGAATCTTCTGGTAAGAATGACTTTAAATAAAAAGGTCAAATTTTGTATAAGTAGCATTTCAGTTTTTGAAGCTAAGAACTTTCTTAAAAGCATGTTCTATTTTGAGATGCATAGCTATTTTTCAGAAGTATGGTTCAATAGTGCCTCTTCTAACCTTTGAATAGAAAATGACTTTGTATCAAGGTTGATTGAGTGTTAAATACACCTATGTGAGCCCATGTTTCTATAGAAGAACTTACTATTTAGAACATATTTGAATACCCAGATCTAAATGTGAAATAACCTTTCTTCCACTAAGTGAAAAGAATACTTGAAGAGTTAGGAGACCTGTATTTTAGTCCCAGGTTTGCCACACCTCACTGTGACTTTGAACAAAACAAGTAACTTCTCAGGACCTCACTTTCCTCATCTATAGAATAAGAAAGTTAGACTAGATGATGTTTAAAATGTTTTGTGAACTTTTTCCTGCCTCATCTTTCACCTGTGGGCCAGAGTGAGTAGTTTTGTACTCAAAATCATGCAACTGTTTGTGGCAGATTTAGACTGGAACCCAGATCTCCTGATTAATGGCCCCCTTTTTTTTTTGGACTAGGACTGTCTGATTTTACCATACCTGTGAGGAACCTCCCCAACTAATACAGAGATGGCACTTTCTCTGTCATTTATAGTGTTAGAAAGTTGCCTGGGGTATTTAGAGGTTAAGGGATATATCTAGAGTAATTTTGTTTTGTTTTGTTTTGTTTTGTTTTGTTTTTAACCCCTAATGTTTTTCCTATACATCATGCTACTACTCTGAAGATAAGAATTTTTTTTTGGAATGGGAAAGCCTCATTAGAGGTCTAGATCAAAGGTGTCAAACTCATAACTTGGAAATAGCCTGCAAAACTCTCCAGGTGTAGTTGGAATCAGATCAAAATGTAATCAGGAAATGTTTAACAAAAGAAATATATAGTGCAACATAGATAATTAAATTTGTGGTTTTCTAAATCAGTATGTGGCTTACAGGCATTCATTTCTTTTGGACACCACTAGTAGTTGGATGCTTGTCCAGAATATAAATGTCCTCTCCAACATCCTTGTTAAATGATTGGCCAGTCTCTGTTTAAACACCATCAGTAAAGGAGAGAGAGCCCATTACCTCATGAGGCAACCTATTATTCTATTTCTGGACCACTCTGATTGTCAGAAAGTCCGTCCTTATACTCTGATACTCAGATGTACATGTGATTTAAGCAATATAGGTATTTCCTTTAGTAGAAGAGAGATCCCAACCCATCCAAACTCATCATTCTGTTTGACTCTTCAGTCATTCAACAAGAATTGATCAAGTGTATATGGTATTCTAAGCCCTATGCTAGGTAATGGGAATAAACATACAAAGATGGAAATAGCCTTTACTTTTAATGAGCTTATTGTTCTGTAAATCTTCCAACCATAATTCTGGGAGGTCCATACTCTGGATCAAGGGTTCTTAACCTAGGGTCTTGGAACTTCTTAACCTGGGGTCTTGGAACTTCATTTTCTTAATTATAACTGTTTCATTATAATTGGTTTCCATCATAATCTCATGTTATTTTATCTTATACATTTGAAAACATTATTCTGGGAAGGGATCTAGACTTCCAAAGGGCTCTATGAAACAAAAGGGTCCATGACAGACAAAAAAAGGGTTGAGAACCCCAGCCCTGGATCTCTTGGCATTGCGTGGATTCTAGTGGAGCAAATAGGAGGCAGTATCAGTTACCCCTTACTCTTCCTTCCTGTGTAGTCCCCCCCTCTTCCAGTCAGACAGCCCTCTGATCAGATGCTCATTGCTTCTGCTCAGTTCTTTGTTGGTAATGTGCTGTAGCTAACTCATCTGAGATGTTTTTCTTCCTTACCCGTTGGGTGACTTTCATCTTTAATTCTTCTGAGACTGCATCACATCCTGTAGATTGCCTCCATCAATAATGATAATGATAATAATATGTAGCCCTATACATTCATTGTCTCATTTTATCCTCACAACAATCCTGGCGGGTAGGAGCTATGGTTATTCTCATTTTACAGATGAGGAAACTAAGGCAGACAGAGGTTAAGTGACTTGCCCAGGATCACATATCTACTAAATATGTGAGGTTGGATTAACACTCAGGTCTTCCTGATTCCAAATCTAGTGTCCTAGATACTGTGTCATGTACCTGCCATCAGGCTTTAGATTGCTTGTTACCAAAATCTATTATGAGTTTGTTCAAGTTTCTTGATATATAGCTAGAAGATCTAGAACCTGTTTCCTTACTATGGTTAGATATTATATTATATGGATTTAAATTCATGCCTCCTAAAGAACAATTTGAGCAAAACAGCTTTGTGGAACAAAACCAAAACCTATTCATATGTCTTTTGCTTATGCCAAAGAAAAAAGTAGATAAGGTTAAACTTTTCCATTTGATGCAAGGCTCTTATACCATTTTCAGTCAGTGATTTTAGGCTCAAACTAAAATGAATCATTTTTGTTTTCTACATAAAGAGTTTTACTTATATGTGTGGAAGGTACTGCCCCTTTCTTATGTGGATATTGTAGTTGCTGAAAGGGACAGAAAAAAAGTATTTGTATAAGAAACATTTGCGAAATCAGCTTGAGAAGGAAACGGTCCCTCAGAAAAAATGGCTGAGGAGAGACAGTCTGTTTTGAGGACCTGAGACAGACAGTCTGTCTGAGGCCCCTCAGATACTACCTATTTGAAGGCAGAGCACTGGCTAATTTAAAGATGGCTACATAGCATTGCGGGCCATCAGCTCAATGGTATGTAACTATTTTCAGTGGTTGGAAGGTTATAACTGATAAACTATAAATAAGTTACTTTTCAGGAAGTATGGGATGATTACATAAAGACTGATGGAGTCATACCTGACAGAAAAGTAGACTTTTTGACCTTCATATCATAAATTAGAGCAAAGTCACATCCTGATCTGAGGCATTAGAAGCCAACAGAGGAGATAAGAGATGACCAGATGAAGGTGGGAGCAAGAGAGCACAGACGTTGGAGATGGAAGAAATAGAATACAGGAGCTGGACTGAACTAATAGGCAGGCTCTGCAGCTGTTTCATTGAGAACCATGAAGCATTACTTTGCTAGTTGACTAGAGAAAGGCTGTGTAAGCTAAGAGAACTAACTGAAGCCAGATAGGTGCTACAGTTGCTGGGAAATGACTGGAGAAGAGCTGAATCCTATTGCTATGTGTAGATCTATCTGGGCTTACTGAACTCTAGCCTGAGAGTGGAGAAAATTCTCAGGGGTACTTGTATTGCCTTTTCCTGCCCTATATAATTGAAGATAGGGAGAAGGAGAAAGAGAGACTTTGCAGCTATTTTGAACAATTTTGATATATTTTGCTGAAAAAATGTAACTTTTCTCCACACCTTGCAAAGGGTGGATGTGTGCTGAAAGAGGTTGATACTGCTTCAGCAGCTTTGCCCTGTAGTAGAGCTGTGAGGAGGAGAAGGACCAGCAGATAAGCAGAGAAGCAGTTTTGCCTAGAAGTTGACAGATGGTACAGACCATTCCCAAAAGAGATCAAGGCTGTCAAGGCCTGCCATACAGAATTACAGTTTGCTCTCGGTACATAAATTTCCCTGATCATATGCCTCCCTGCTAGGTTTCTCTAAGTCCAATCTTCTCCGTGGACTGGGTGTGCATTGGTGACAGGGTGTAAACCAGGTTTATAGGTAGACTTTTATTTTGATTATTGCTGTTTTTGCCTTCTAATTTGGTAAATGTTTCACGATTAAGAGTCAGTGCTGTTGATGTGACTCATTTTGTATAAATGGGAAGCACACCCATGGTAACTCAGGACATACAGTGTCCTGAGTAGAGTAGTAGGAGTGGCATCCTTCTCCCTTCTCCCTGCCCCCCACCAGAGTTATCCATCAAACCTTGAGAGAGTTGAGTTGTCATTTGATAGTAGGAGAATTGGTACGTCCCTTTGGAAACCCCAGACCTGTCAATTGTGAATGCAGGCTGAGCAAGCCAACCCAGAAAAAGAGAAGGATGTGGGCCTTAGGACAGACACTGGTGGCCAGAGTACATATGTATATGTTGTTTTCCCAAGTAGAATTAAGCTCCTTGAGAGCAAGGAATGTTTTATTTTGGCACTTCACAGATGCTTGAGTTGAATTCCATATGGCACAGTCTCAGGGCTTTTCATCATCCTGATTGGATGTGCTCTAATTTATTAATGCCCTTTCAAAAATGTGACTGAACGCATTACTTCAGATAGGTTCTGAATGGTGGTGAGTTCAACAAGACTTCTACCTAGTCTTGACTGCCACGACTATTTTAATAGAGCCTAAGAAAGAACACTTCACTTTATGGCTGCCATCTCTTGTTGACTCATGACTAGCAGTCCCATTTAAATCCCTAGATCTGTTTCAGATGAATTGCTATCTAGCCATATGGCTTCCATCTTCTACTTGTTAAGTTTCTTGAACCTAAGCAAGAGTTTACATTTCTCCCTGTTGAATTTCATGTTTTTAGATTGGGCCTATGTTCCAGCCTATGTCAATCTTTTTGGATCCTGACTCTGTCATTGGTGATGTTAGCTTATCCTTTCTAGGTTTATAACATTTGCACTTTTATCTAAGGCACTGATAAAAATGTCAAATAGCACAGAGCTGAGACTTTCTTTCAATTTGAGATTAATCCATTAATGATCACTCTTTGGATCTAGCCCAAAGGTTTCCTTCTTTCACTTTCTATCATCAGCTTAATGATGATAGAACCTTGACCTTAATTGAACTTTAACCATTCCCCTTTATTCTCTGACCAAGCCATTGGTAAACCCACCTTCCCTTAATTCCTGAGGTAAGGTCAGAGCTAAAAAGTTTAGTTTAGTAGAATATGAATGGCCTAAAATCTAATCTATCTTACAGTGTATTAAAATACTTTCTTGTGACTCTGTGGCCTTTAAACCATCTACCTAACTGTATCTGTGGTTCTTCTCTTCTACTGCTAAATTCTTAGAAAGAATAATCTATATTCTTTGCTTAAAACTTCAGTGTGGCTTCCCTTCCCACCATGGTGGTGAAACAGCTCTCTCCAAAGTGACTAATGAACTTTCTGTCACTAAATCCAGTGCTCTTCATTACATCCACATCTTTCTCGACTTTTGTGGTGTTTGTCAATGGAGACTACCATCTTTATTGATGCCTCTCCTACATGGTTCCTGTGATGTTGCACTTTTGAAGCTCTCCTCATATTCCTTGTCTCTCTTGCTACCTCTACAGTTTTTAGTGCTTTTTCTTTCTCAAATTATTATGTATTTGCTTGTATTATACATGTCATAGAATGTAATCTCTTTGATGTTAGGCACTGTTTAATTTTTGTCTTTGTATCCCCAGTGCCTAACACATAACAGATACTTAATAAATGGGAGGTGAGAAAGCACTGAATTTAGAGCCAGAAGAGCTGAGTTCAAAACCCAGATCTGGTATTTATTATGACCCTGGGCACATCACTTAGCCTCCTCCCTTAGCCTCAGTTTCCTTATGTGTGAAATTAATGGGGTTAAACTAGATGGCTTATAAGGTCCTTTCTGGTTATCTATGATCTTAAATTTGGATCTTGTTTGTTGAATTGAATTTATCTTATTCCGACTACGTTCCCCAAGGTTTTGCCCTTTACTTTCTCT
This sequence comes from Vombatus ursinus, assembly GCF_900497805.2. Classification (NCBI taxonomy): domain Eukaryota; kingdom Metazoa; phylum Chordata; class Mammalia; order Diprotodontia; family Vombatidae; genus Vombatus; species Vombatus ursinus. The sequence continues at coordinate 50,256,351 of NW_020954590.1, read as the reverse complement.
TGACATTCATTTTCTGGAATTTCATCACATTTCCTGGCTTCATTTTTCCCTTTTTTATGCAATTGATTTCCAAATCTATTTTTACTCCCCAACTTCTCCCCAGACTTCCACTTCCTTATTTCTCTTTACCTTCTCTAACTGTCGGGATCCAACTCAGTATTTTTAAAATGGAGCTCACCTAATGAAACCTGCCTCTCTCACAATAGCTCTCTGTTAATGGCACCATCATCTCTCCAGGCTTCCAGGTTTGTAAGAGTTACAGCATCTTTGACTCTTCTCTCCTCCTTATCCCACACATCCAATCAATTGCCAGGTTTTATCTATTTCCACATTATTTCTCACATGCAGTTCTTTCTTTCTCTTTAATCTCTCTCAGTAACTTAATATGGTAGTAGCTTAATCATCTGCTAGTTCATGGAGAATAAAGCATTTTGAGGGAGTAAAATACTCATATATCTAGAATGAACTGACTCATGTACCACCTAATTTACTTAAATTAGCTTTTCTACCATGCCAAATATCAAATATGCTGTTACTTTAAAGAGGTATGTAATAATTTTTGTCTATTAGTTTAGAGTTTTATGTATATAAGATCTGTGTAGCAGTAAGAGATATTAGGGGTTACCCATAAATAACTCAAAATTTTAAAGCTAAGTTTTTTTTTAAAACAAATAGACCTACATGTGCAGAAAAAAAATGCTGAATAAGTTGTCCTTTTTTTTACATAAATCCTGCTGACAAATTCAGTGGCCATTATGAATAAGCATAAAAGGAGATATTGTTCTGTTTGCATTTTTCCCCTGACTTCAAGCCAAAAATGCTCTAGCTGGTTTTTATCTTAAACCATTTGGATTGTATTATATACAGACTGTCAAGCTGGTATCTGCCCTTCAAGGAAACCTCCCCCCTCCATCCCCCACTTAGGTTCTTATAAAGGTGACAGTGGAGCTATTGTGTGGTTGAACTTGAATTGGAGCCATCCCAGGGAGTTTTACCTCACCAGATTGCAGGGAAGTGGCTTGTGAAGCCTTGCCTACTTTTTTGGTCAATAGCAGAGTGATAGTTTGCCTTTTGTTAAAAAAAAAAAAAAAGAGACATACCACTGGCACTAATGGATGTACTCGACAAAGTTAGTTTCAGAGACTTAAGTGAAGGTCTTATAACTTGTTTTCTTTTGGGATTAGTTGCTGAATCTGTTAACCAAAGATATACTCCATTCATGCATTAGTTTTTTGCATATCTTGAGAGAGCTTTCAATGATGCCCTTCTGCTATGAACAGAGTCCTTATTGATTAAGTTCAAATTCAACATATGAAAAGATTACTTGTTTTAGTGTATTATATGTGAAAATAATCAGCTTTACATGTTTTAGCATTATAAGAATCTACTGTGATGTAAAGCAGAGAGGGTTCTAATATTTCTGAAGAGCAAAAGAAATTCAGTTCGTGTGCAAGGATTACTTTAACAAAAGAACTGTCCCAGAATACCACTTTTCTTTCAGGATTTAATGCCAGAAGGAAATTAAAAGATTTATAAGAAATTCTTATTTTAAAACTACCTAATAATAAAAGTTTGTCGTGGCACCTATTTTGTATTTTTCATAAGGGAGTATTTTATGCTTATTTTTATGTAGTTTCTATGAAAGTATAGTTTGTTTTCTAATTCCTAGACTGAAACTGTTATCATAGATGACTGAAAAGAAATTTAAGGGTGAGTCTACGGTCAAGTGAACAAGCATTTATGAGGTGCCTACTGTGTGCTAAATACTGAGTCTCAATTTACTGAGGTTTTTAAACTATATTTTCCTCATAGACAAAAAAAATGGGCCACTGTTGAAAATAATTAGTCTTGTTAAAAAACAGCCACTGTTATTTTTACCTTTGCAGACTATATTTCATACATCCACAAATGAAAAATTACCATAATCAACAGCCAGCATGTCGAAACACAAAGAAATGGGTATTTCTATTTTGTAATACATTTCTGTTTTAAAATTTTATTTATTATATACTGTGGAACTAATTATTATTTATATTCTAGTTTATAGTGCAAATCTTTTGTTTGTTTGTTTTATCTATGACTGCTTATAGACACCAAGGACTTATTGTTGTGCTAATACTGAAGATTTGGAAACTGTTATTCACCACGTACACAGCCTATACCCGTCAGCCCCATTTCTGGCAGCAGGGGTGTCTATGGGAGGGTAAGATTTTTTTTATAAGCTCTTTTATTGAATTATAATATGAATTATGCCTCATGTTCAGAGTAGCATAGGTACATAGGCATTTTTCAAAGTTTGATTTTCCTTAACTGCTTTTGATTAATTCACTCCTTCATTCATTCAGTAACATTCATTGTGCCTTCAGTGTGTATGCTTGGACCTGTGAAATCAATCCATTTACATTGGTCCCTGCAGTAAAATAGACATATGGATTAAATAGGCCTGACTTGCAGCCCTTTTTCATTTCCCATGGGATTGACTTCTGTTACTCAGCTGCTACCCCTTTTTGGACTTAGCATTTAACCCAGTGCTGTTCACTTGATAAATATTTGTCAGTGGCTGAAATCAGAAGGCCACACTCTTGGGTTTAAGGTTTACTATGGAGCTGGATGCCACGAGTACACAGTGGAAGTGAGAACAAGAATAGAGCATCTCTAATCTTGGGCTTAGATTCCCTCACTGCCTTCTTCTGGCAGCCTCCTCCTCAATTGTACTTTTCCATTCCGTTGGCTAGTGCTTTTGTGTTGTTGGCTTTGCACTCTTTGATCTCTAAACTCCAGATTTTGGCTATTTTACACGGTTTTATTTTTAAAAGCTGTCATGCATGGTGTTTGAAATTGCATTTGGATTTAGTACGAGCATTTGTGTTTATATTTTTATATTACTGATCATTCTGTTTTTCGTTATCCCAGGGGAGAGCTAAGGAAAACTAAAAATTGCTCGTTTCATGTGTTTATATATTCATAATATTGCTATTGCCACTTAATCTATTTTTCAAATTTTTTAGAGGAGAGTTTAGGAAAACTAAAAGTGCTTCCCAGTGTTGATTGTGGTTCAGAATTAAAGGTCATAACCTAGTTTTATTGGTGAACTTCTGAGATTGAATGCATATTTTTCTTAATTTTGCAATTCTCTGTCTATATCCTTATTTTGATTTTTAAAACACCCAAGTGCTGTATATATTTATGAATGTATAATCTTATAGATTATAGATCCATCCAAGCATATAATAGATAGGTTCTTTAACCAGTACCCTGATAGCTGTAATATTCAGAATTCAATTCACCATCTGTTTATCTTAAAGAATAAAACCTTTTCCTCCTCAGAAAAGAAATAAAGGGGGAAGAATCTTGCATTAACATGGAAAGTCTGCCTTGACCTACAAAAAGAAGAGGCCTGAATCAAAGACGAAAAGTTGGGCAAAGTCTCTGAATTGTGCTTAACCAACAGTGTTCAGCTTGGTGGTTTTGTTTTTTTTTTTTCTCCCTTACCTCAAAATATGAACTTTAAAGGAAAGGATGCCAGCTGAAAGTTGTTTCCTTAATCATATAAGTGTCGAACTTATTATTGTAGGGCAGATCCTTATATAAACAGGACTAGATTCTCTATTCATATGCTCAAGAGAAATGTCTATTCATGTCACAATGAATCTGCAGTGCCTGAAGGCAGGACTTGACCATTAGCCTTTGCAGCTGGTTGAATGTTAATGTCTTGTAATGGGTTTGAAGAAAATGCCCTTTCTTGTTGCCTAGCATTGTGACACATTCCCATGTGGATTCACCAAATAGGGTTACACTTTTTCATTTGAATACTTCAGTCAAAAGCACTACTCTATTGAGCATCTCCAGGCCGAATACAAATACTAGTTGTTGCTACCAGCTTGGGATATTACCCAAGTCTGCAATTGCCAATACCTTGTGTGAATCATAGAACCTGTGGGATCAATGCAGGAACTGGGAAACCTGACCAGCTTCTACTGTTTACATTAGGTTGGCCAACAAGCATTTATTGAGTACTTGTTCTGTGCATAGTACTACCCTCCAGTGTGTGGTATGACCTAAAACCTTGTGACATGCATGGGGATTTGGTCTGTTGATCTGTTAAAGAAAGGGGTTAGATTAGATGACCTCTGAGTTTCCTTCCAGCTCTAAATCCACAATCCTATATAAAGGACCAGCTTGTGGCTAGATTGAACCACTTCAGCTATGGCTAGCTGAGGATCTGGGTTTTTGAGTTCTTTCCCAGAAAGCAGTGTTATCAAAATCCACTCCCTCAAGAACTGATGAAACACTGGCCTGTTGCCTCCCTCTGTGTCAGGGAAGCAACAAATTATGTAAAACTGCTGCTTCTTGATTATATATAACCCAGGACTGTAGTATTGAGTCATAAATCATCCTGGACTTCAGTATCGAGGCTCCATTTTTTTTCAGTGTGTCTTCACCAAAGCTTGAACTTCACCTGACTTAGTACCACCAGACCTAGGCTTCCTAGGACCAACCCCAATGAAGAGCCTTGCAATAACCATAGTAATCAATAATACTACATATAAGCATTTTTTTAATAAATGCATATTGTTGGTGTTTCCTGAGAAAGGCCATGTCTGCTCTAGGCACTTAGTTCCTATAGGACCAAGCCCTCTTCCTAGATAAATCAGTCTTAGTGGCAACCATTATTCCTTACTCCTTCCACCACACCAACCTCTCTCCCCAAGAAAGTTAGGATTATCTTGATGCTCCATCCTGCTAACAGGCACACAGTTCCTTTGGGACTATGCCTCTTAATAAATCTTAGTCTATGTATTAGCCATTATAATCCCCATTCCTTACTCAACCAATTCCCTAGGACATTTCATTCAGCAACAGGACACAGAATTCTGTCCAGATTAGGAGGGTACCTGGCCTTTCATCTTTGTTCTATTGGTCGTTCTACCTTTTCTGCTGTGGCTAATAGAAACTTGCCTACCTTTTGAACTCTTCATGGAAGGATGCCCAAGAACATGGAGTGGGCATATATGATGCATTGTTTTCCCTCACTTAACTAATTTCACATAGTGAGGGTGAGACTCTAATACCATCTACATTCCCCTCTTATACTCGGAACCCACAAAATCAGCATCAGTGTCATAGAGCTTATGCTTGAAATGCATTCTTGGCAATTATTATATATGTATCTATCCCCTGTTAATTTCTGGATATAGCAAAGAATCACATGCCCTTATAAATCTTTACATTAACAGGCACATATTCTTTATTAATATATTCCAGAAGAAGGATGTACACAAGGAAAACAACATTGAAAGAAATTAGAATTCTGATCAATTCGCTGATCAGTGAGAACCAATTGTGAAGCATATCTCCCTCTTTTTGGAAGGGGTGGTGAACTACTGGTGCGAATTGAGGCATATGTTCCCAGATGTGGCCAATGTGTTGATTTTTTTCCCTTAACTGTACTTATGTTACTAGGGGGAAGGGAAGGGAAAGGAATAAGCATTTACATAGTACCTACTACATTCCAGGCACTGTGCTAAGTAGTTTACAAATATCTCATTCCTCACAAAGGAGGGGAGGAACTCATTGAGAAGTGACAATGATAATTTTTTAATTAATAAAACATTTTTGAAGAGAAAAGAAAGTAAATGTACAGAGAAATACAATGTCTATATTGTCACAGTGCATCTATAGTACCTTTAGTCAGTGAATTTATAGATGAATCCCATAATTAGATTATGCATATAGCCTTTTTCTCAGGACCTCTTTTTCCAAACCATCTTTTCACTTCAAACATGCAATATAAGCATATGTATTTAAATAGACCATCTAGCTTTGTCATCATCATCTTAATTTCCCCAGATCAGTAATCATGACATACCCAGCATCCTGAACACATCATGGGTACATATCAGTAGCTCATCATGTACTGTACCCTATGTTCCTCTCGTCTACCGGGACTACCAGACTTTTGTCCACACCACGCTTACCATGCCCTCTTCTCTCATTAGCCTCTATAGATCAGTTATGAACATTCTCACTGGCAGCTCCATAGTAAGGAGTTCTTTCTTTGCCCTAGGCCTTACCCATAGCATATTGGGTACCTAAACACTAAGCCAGATTTCTATACCTCTCTCACCAAAACAGAATTATGGAAAATGAGAAATGAAAAAACAAAGGGGAAAGAAAAAAGGGATTTTTTAAAATAGCAAATAAAGACAGAATTTAAAAGGAAGTACCAAGTAAAAGTATGTAACAATAATCACAGAATTTCAGAGTTAAGGTCCCAGAAGCCACTTAGTCCAAACTATTCTTGGCACTCCCCACTCATGCATCTACTACAAGTGGACATCCTATCTTTGCTGTAAGACTGCTAGTCAGGGAAACCCATTACCTCCTAATGCAGCACATTTTTGTTTTGAATAGCTAGTTGTTAGAGAATATCTTGAGTTCAAAGGTAGAAGAGGCTACTGTGGACTGGAGTGGTCAAAGAAGATTTCATGAAGTGAAACATGTAGGAATTTAACAGAGTCTTGAAGGATGGAGTAGGATTCAGATAGGGTAGTAGGAATGGCATGTCAGACAGGAGGAATAGCATATGCAAGGAAACAGGAATGTACAGGTGTGATAGAGGAACATTGAAAAGATCAGTCTGATAGTACGTGTAATGTAGTAAATAATAGGTTAAGTTTACAAAGGTCTGCTTGCTAGGTGACATAATGGATAGAGCACTGGACCTGGAGGAGGACCTGAGTTCAAATCTGGCCTCAGACCAGACACTTGACACTTACTAGCTGTGTAACCCTGGGCAAGTCACTTAACCCCAACTGCCAAAACAAAAACAAATGTACAAAGGTCTGCCATTCAGTGCACTATATGATATTGCCTCCTTATGCAATTATCGCATTCCTTATCCCATTTGCTCTGTGCAAGATGTGTGATTATATGCATGCAAGGAAATGCGATATTTCCTAAGTGGGGATTTTGCTTTTCCAAGATAGAAAATTTCAGAATTTGCTTTTAGATTTCTTAACCCCTAAAGATTTTCCTAGAATTTCTATGATGTCTTCAGTCATGTAGGGTCAAGAAGTAGTTCATTGTACTAAAATTTAATTTCATTTAAGTGAGTTACTTATTTGTGTGCCATTTATCCTTTGATTTTAGTATGCTACTTTTAAATTATCTGGGCAAAATTGGCACCAAAACTCCTTTGATGGCAGCTGCGACATTTTCTGTTGGCTGGAATACTTTTGCTTGTACAGAGTCATTGGAGAAACCACTTAACTGGCTGCTTTTTAATTACTATTTGACAACCTGTCTACAGTCATCTGTTAACAAGTGAGTCATCTCTTCAAAGTCTTTCAAAAAACAAAAAAAAAATTCTTATGTGATATTGTTAGAATGTTCTAATTTTCAATTTAAAGTGTCTTAAGTCACTTCCTTTTAATAAGTTAGGGTTTAGGTATTTATACAGGCTTGATAATTATCCTCCCTGTGTACTTAAATAGTAGACCGGACTCTCTGAAACATCACTCAAACATTATAGTGAACTTTGAGTCATTTACTTTTAAGAATTATATTTCTTACAGTACTCAAATACTGTTTTTTGCCATTCTGTGCTTTGTTTTTTCAAAATATATTTATATGTGTATATTTTTTTCTACTAAGTTTAACTTTGATTTATATTTTAAGCCAAATGAGCACAATTTGTTTTTCTAAGGGATCAAAGAAGTTTTGTTCTTTAAATCACAGAATATTAGAACTAGAGGGACCTTAGAAACTATTATGTTGGGGGGCAGCTAGGTGGTGCCAGTGGATAGAGCACTGGCCCAGGAGTCAGGAGGACCTGAGTTCAAATATGACCTCAGACCAGACACTTGACACTTATTAGCTGTGTGACCCTGGGCAAGTCACTTAACCCTAATTGCCTTAAAAAAAAAAAAAGAAAGAAAGAAAGAAAAAGAACTATTATGTCCAAATTTTTAAATTTTATAGATAGAGGAAAACAAGGCTCAGAGAGTTATTATCTTCAGTCACAAAATAAAGCCAATTCTTATCTTTATTAAGAGAAGTACTTATTGAAAATTATAACTACCTAAAAACATGATCTTAACTATTAGAATAAGCTTATCTCACTGAAAAGCTGGCAAAAAGTTCTTTTGTGGTTAGTACTAATGATTGATTAAATAACCAAGATATAGAACACAGCTAGTCAGAAGTAATTTGAAAGTTGATTGGTTAAGGAAAAACGAATGTGTTTATTTTAGTACTTATTCTCCAGTGAGGCTATCATCATATTGATGTGAGTACTCACTCCAGTTATCCAAATTACAATCTTTCCATGCCTTCTGTTACTGTGAGACTTTTGTCCAAATGAGCGTCCTTCAAAGGGGATCTCTACCACATGGTGGAGGCTTTCCTCTATGTCTTCTATCAGTCTGGATAATGCGATTCCTGGTTTTTGTTATTTGACAGGCCCACCTTCTTTTCTGGCCTTTATTTCTCAGATATCTTTTATATCAGTTCTTGCACGTAGAACATTGTTGGTAACATTCTGCAGTTTGCTTATGCCCATTGTATATACTTAGCGTTTTAAATTATTTAAGTTTTTCAGATTCATAATATAAATGTTCTTAGCTCATAATTATGTAATTAAATAAAATGTATGCAAAGAGTTGAATTCTGTTTTCATCTTTGGTAATTCTTTGATATATTCTGTAGATTTAAAATGTTAACATTTTCTTGCTCAGCCAGTTATAAATTATAATAGTATTTTAGTTGAGGTGCAAGGTGGGAATGGTTTTTATTTTTTCTTTTGCAATTATTTGTTTCTAGACATCGACATATGTTTGTGAAACAAGTTGACATGGATCTTGTCATGAAGGTATGAGAAACCTTATATCAATTTTATTTAATGTTTTGATTTTAAAAATTAGCTGTCATTTATTTGATTTCTATTTCTTTAGGCAAAATCCATCAGAGAGTTTGATAAACGATTCACATCAGTTGTGTTTGGATACCGTTCTATTGATGATTATTACACTGATGCCAGTCCATATCGTAGGTTGAAGTCAGTAGGAATTCCTGTGCTTTGCCTAAATTCTGTGGATGATGTATTCTCTCCCCGTCATGGTGAGTTTAATTTCTTTTAAGATATGTCTAGATAGAAGTGAACTATCTTCAAAATATTCTTAGTTTTAATGACATCACAATAATTCTAAAACATTTTGGTGTTTTGAATGTATTATACATAAGAACATTATGATAAATAGGAACCAGATAGATCCAATAAAGCATATCAATGTTGACTGCTACGTTTTTCTTTTAGATGTTATCATTTTGTTAAACCTCTGTTGTGTTCAGCATGAGTAGTCAAGGGAAAGATATAGCCTTTGATGTTTTTGCCTATTTGCATTTTATTGCAATTTCTTCCTTGAAAAATACACTGTTCTTTGAACTGATTATATTGTACTTGTATAGTACCGTGGCACAGAGTGTCTCTTGTCATGATGGATCTTTTCTATACAAGATTCCTTTCTGTAAGGTTTTTTGCCCTTTCTGTTTAACTAAGGAAGGAATCTTAAGGCATCCCATGCAGGATAACAATAAATACCTTTTAATTAATTTAAATTAAATTAAATTAAAGAAGACAGCTAATATAAGGATCACAAAGATAGGATATGTGCAGAAAATTCTTAAGCTACTAACTGCAACTATATCAGGAAAATCATAGAATCACAACCTTTCAAAGGTAGAAGGGACATCAGCAGTCCATTACAAAAAAAAAAAATCTCCATTCTAATTTATCGTAAAAGTAGTTATCCTGCTTGGGATGCCTTAAGATTCCTTCCTTAGTTAAACAGAAAGGCCAAAAAACCTTACAGAAAGGAATATTGTATAGAAAAGATCCATCATGACAAGAGACACTCTGTGCCAAGGTACTATACAATAATTTAAATTAAATTAATTTAATTAATTAATTAGAAGGTTATGCATTTGAACTGTAAAAATAAGATTAGAAGGAAACATTCCTAGGTTTTTTTTTTATGAGAACAGCATAAGAAGGAATTCTGCCAAAAAACTAATTCTTCTGTAGGTGAAAAAAGCTAAAAAGTTACATAACTGAGAGGAAAATTTATTTGTTCTTCTTTTTTAAAAAAATTATTTAAATATTTTTTCAATGAACAAAAATCCATTTTCTCTTTTTCATCTCTCTTTGCTCTTATTTCTGTCTTTTAAATCAAGGAGCTTAGAAATCAGTTGCAAAGTTTACATGTGTGTATAACACATAGAATGACGCCAAAGTTTTAGTGCAATTTTAAGCTATTAAAACTTAAAACCTTATATATGATTGTATTTATGGATTGAAGCACTGTAGACTATGTATACCATAAGGTGATTTGGAGTAATTATAGTACCATAATAGTTACTATCTAAAATAATTTTTTGAGTGTTTCAAGTTCCACAAAACACTTTACCCTTAGCAGTTGACACCAAAAATTTAAACCTCTCTCAAAATTCAGATATTTGTATTTATTATTAGTTTATAATTATAAAATGGAATTTTTGTTGGGAAGATTTGACCCTTTGTCACAAATTGGAAAAGCAGGATTGGAAACTAAGCTATTGACTGTTCTTTTGCTCCCTGTGTTTCAGTCAAACAAAACCATGTCTTTCAAGTGTTTGTCCAAATCAATTTGTTTTTCATTGCAATAAAGAGATTAAGCAACATTCTTAGTATTTCCTCCACTGTTTCAATGTTTTGCTAATGCTTTTATCAATATAAATTTATCAGTATTTAGCCTAAACTTAATTTAGTTTAGAAGTTTGAAACTATTAACCTTCTTATTCCAATAGGCCTTTTAAATAGTCTTTATCAGCCTGTTATTCTTAAGTAGGAAAACTGAAGAAGTTTCAGTGAGGTCATTTTGAGTATGATGGACAGAAAAACTTCTGAACGATTAGAGATATCCTGAAGTGGAATGGGTTGCCTTGAGAAATTGTAGGTTCCTCTTACCTGGAAATGTTCAAGCAAAAGCAGGATGACTACTTTTACGATAAATTAGAATGGAGATTTTTTTTTTTTGTAATGGACTGCTGATGTCCCTTCTACCTTTGAAAGGTTGTGATTCTATGATTTTCCTGATATAGTTGCAGTTAGTAGCTTAAGAATTTTCTGCACATATCCTGTCTTTGTGATCCTTATATTAGCTGTCTTCTTATCTGGATTTCTAACTTGTTTTCTCAAACATTAGGCATAGTTCACAAAACGTTGCCCTTCCCTTAGCTTCAAATATTGATGTAAAAGGCCTCTTCTCAGACATGTAAAGCGAAAAAAAGAAGTAATGTTAGTAAATTGAAATTTGTTTGAAAAGTTAATACATTCACATAGCTTGGTGCAGAGCCAAGACAGTACAGTGAGTTCCATCTCCAAACTCCTCCAAACAGATCTAAAAAATGCAAGAGACTGAATCCTGATCAGGATATCCAAGAAAAATATCACAGTAGGAAGACAGACAGAAAGTGCTACAAACCCAGGGTCTGGCCAAGAGTGTAATATCCCACCGAATATTGCACAGCAAGAAGAGGCTGTGTACCTAGACATGAAGGGGTCTCAGATCCAGCACTGAGGGCCTTGAACCTCTAAAGCTTAGGTTTCCAAAATGGGTGATATCACCTCTGAGGGGTGCTGGAATGATCTGGAGGGTAGTGGGTAGTAGGTAGTAGGGTGCAATTGTGGGGCATTGAATAAAAATAAGGGGTTAGTGGAAGCATAACGAAAGAAGAGAAGAGAAGAAAAGAAAATTTTGAAAAAACTGTTCCTGTGTATTTCATCTGTTGTGTAACAGTGATTACATTATTTTCCAAATAAACACACAAAATGCAAGTTATAACCAATCAGTGGTCAAGTCTGCCTGCAGGTCTTAACAAGCAAATGTTGGCAGGCGAGTGTTGCATGTTGTTGAGAAATCCAGCATACATTGGTGGGATATGTGCATCTAATGACTTGTTTGCAATATGGTACTATACAGTTACATGACACAATATTGCATCATTAGAATTTCAATGCAGGAAAAATCCACAAATTTACAATAAATTATTAAATTTAAGATGCCTGTCATTTTAAAAATTACATTTTATAATTTTTGAAGTGGGGTAAATTTTAAAAATATATTAAAGGGTTAAATAAAGTAGATTTCCAAGGGGGCACTGGGTAATTTTTTTTAAAAGAGGGTGGTAGGCCAAGTAAGTTTGGGAACCTCTGCACTGCAGGATGCAGGAACAGGTACCAACCAGCATCTTTGTTACTCACTATCCGGTTCTGAGTCATACATCTGGGGCAGATGGAGGAGGAGATATGCATCTAGAGGTGGACTCCAGTGTGAGGAGAGAATGTGGGCCCTAACCTGTATACTGAGCAAGGAGCAAGTTCATCACCTGTGTAACTTGGACCCTCAGGAGCAGAACAAAGTCTTAGTTCCAGCTTCTAACTCAATTTCATCTGAACTGGTCAAAGGACAAAAGAATACACCCACAGAGTTAAGTATAGAAATATATTTCTTTCAAAAGGGAAATAGAGGAGAAAGGAGTGAAGGGAAAGGAAGAATTAGAAGGAAGCGTAGGTTGCCTAGTAGATAGAGTACTAAGCCCGGAGTCAGGAAGACTCATCCTCCCGAGTTCAAATCTGGCATGAGACGCTAGCTGTGTGACCCTAGGCAAGTCACTTAATCCTGTTTGCCTTAGTTCCTCATCTGTAAAATAAATTGGAGAAGGAAATGACAAACCACTCCAGTATCTTTGCCAAAAAAATCTCAAATGGGGTCACAAAGAGTCAGATGTGACTGAAAAATGACAGAACAAAAGAAAGAGAGTAGATTAAGGGAAGGATTAGTTCTAGGCAATACAAGCTCCAAGGATATACAAAAATATTTTTAGCTTTTTTTGAGGTGGCAAAGAATTAGAATTTGAAAAAATGTCCATCAGTTGGGGAATGAATGGTTGAGCAAGTTATGGTATATAAATATGATGGAATACTGTTGTGCTCTAAGAATTGATGAAGGAGGTGGTACTGATGAAGTGAAGAGAACCAGGAGAATAATTTATACAATTTTTACAATATTGTAAAACAACTTTGAAAGAATTAGAAACCCTAATCAGTGTAATGACCAACCACAATTCTAGATGACTAATGATGAAACATGCTACTTATATCCTGAGAGGTAAAGGACTAAGAGTGCAGAATGAGACATTTACAGGAGGATCTGAGTTCCAATCCAGCCTCAGACACTTACTAGCTGTGTGATCCTGGGCAAGTCACTTAACCCCAATTGCCTCGCCAAAAACAAAACAAAAAGCAGAATGAGACATTTATGTATGTACATAATGACACACACACATATATATGTATAGATACACATATTTACATATTACATATCTAATGTGAATTTTTTTTGTTTGACTGTACATGTTAATTTTTTCTGTTTCCCAATGGGGGGAGAAGGCAAATTTTTGCTTATTGAAAAAAAGTTAATTTAAAAAAATTTAAAAGTTAATATACTGCTCAGCTTTCTTTAAGTTCCCTTCCACTTTCTCCAGGTACATTTCTCCACATAACTATTTGGAATTAACCTGTTGATTCCTAGAAACTTTAGTTTTTTCAACAGGCAAATTTGTCCTATGCATGCTTTACTGCTAATAATGTATGTAGAACCATTTAATTGGCTTGAACTTTTAACTCTCAATGAAGTCAGATTTTTAAAGAATAGCAAGATAATATATGTAGTTAAATTATATTAATTACAGCAATTATTTAACCTTAAGAATATAATCTTTTGCTGGGCTAATCAAATTTATAGTAGCCAGTTAATACGTATATCCTTGGGGTAGCTAGGTGGCACAGTGGATAGAGTACCAGCCCTGGAGTCAGGAGGACCTGAGTTCAAATTTGGCCTCAGACATTTGATACTTACTAGCTGTAAGACTCTGGGCAAGTCACTTAACCTCATTGCCTAGCAAAACAAAACAAAAATTCATACATCCTTAACTATATGATTTATGCTAAGAATAATTGACTTGAAACTAGTACAAGCCAGCAGTGAAGTTAATAATAGGTTACATTTACATAAGACTTGAAAGTTTTCAAAGCCTTTTACTCACAACCACAGTGTGAGGGAGTCCTAGAACAAATTAAGCATAATTAGCTGAAGTGATGTCATAGTGTCAAGAACAATAGGTTTAAAAAAAAGAACAATCTGTTTAGAGTTTGAGTTCCTGAATTCAAGTATGAGCTGTGCTAAGTTATCAGTAACTAGGGGCGGGGGGTAGAAAGTGGAGGGTTGGAGTTGGTCACATTGCTAGTAAGGAGCAGAGTTTTGTACTTTTATATATATATATATATATATATATGTATAAATCTATATATCTATATATTGAACTCAGGTCCTCCTGCCTCCAGGGCTGGTGCTCTATCCACTGTGCCACTAAACTGCCCCTTTCTTTACAATATTGTAAAAATTGTTTGCTTCACTCTGTGTTAGGTCATACAAGACTTTCCAGGTGTCTCTGAAACCATCTCCATCATCATTTCTTACAGCACAACAGTTTTCTATCACAGCAGTATACCGTAACTTATTCAGCCATTCATTTCCCAATTGATAGACAACCCCTCAGATTCTAATTCTCTGCTACCCCCAAAAAAGCTGTAAATATTTTTGGATATCCTTAGAGTTTATTTTGCCTGAACTAATACCGCCTTTAACCTACCCTCCCTCTAATTCCCCCTTCTCCCTTCACTTCTCTTCCTCCTGTTGAAATAAATTACCCTACTCAGTTCTGTTCGTATTCTTTCCTCCTTTGACTTGTTAAGATGAGAGTGAGGTTCAAGTGTCAGCTACCCCTCCCCTTTCCTCCTTGTTTGTATCGACTTCTACTTGTGTGCCCCAATTATGTGAGATAATTTTCCCTAACTTTCCTTTCTCTTCCAAACCCCAGTTTATTCCTCTTCCTGTTCCTTTTCATTTCTGTTTTTTAAAATCATCATGACATTTACAGACATAATAGAACTACTCTCTAGTCTTCTATCTAATTAGTCTCTCTGTGACTTATGTGATAGTGTTTTAGAGGGATCACAGGTATCATCTCCCCAATATCAGAATGTAAAGCAGTTTATCCTTGTTTAGTCCCTTATAATTATTTGCTTATTTACTTTGTATTTCTTTTTATTTCTGTGTTTACACTTCAGAGTTTCTAAATAGCTCTGCTCTTTTCATCAGAAATGCTGGATCAGCTCCAGTCTAAGAGGCAGGAGCCCAGAGCTAGGAAGCTCTGCTGGTTCAGAGTGATAAACCAATAAGTTTCCCATTAGTCCGGGATTTCCTGTTCTTGTTATTCTTTTGCAGACTTTAAACTGGACTAGAAGCTAGAAATGAGAGCCTGCTGTGCTCCTGAAGTCGAAGCCATACAGCTGTTACTTGGTTTTAGACTCACTCCTTCTTTATTACATAGGTTAGCGCCCATGACTGCTCTTTACTCTGGAATTCCCCCCCTATGCAAATGGCCCTTCCTCCTATCACCCTAGATCATTGACCTGGAACTGGGGAGTAGGCAACAAAGCTACCAGTTGGCACCTGTTACTGCATCTTATATGAGATGCCCTGTTAAGGGTCTAGGGACCTGGTGCTCTAAGCAGCATGTTCCTGGCTAGACCTGCCCCTGCTCCCCGTAACTCTCCCCTCTTTGTAAACAGATCTCTTTGTCTGTCTCTCTCTGCTGACCTGGGCTGGAAAAGTGACTCACTGGATTTTTTTTCTTGAGGTCCCAATTTAGTCTGGTACATTTTCTAGATCTATTTGGGGGAGGTTTTTTTTTTGTTTTGTTTTGTTTTGTTTAGGGGGAAAGCTTGCTATACTTCTTCCTGCTACTCCACCATCTTGCCTTTGTTTCTCTCTTTCTAGTAAGTTTCATCCTGTTACATTGGGTTCAGCATTCTATCCTGCAAGATATTTTTTAATCCAGCATGTTGATTCTTTCTCCTAGCTTTATATCATCTGTAAATTCAGTAGCTAACTCATATATGCCTTAGTCCAAGTGATGCATAAAAATGGTAAGCAGCAGAGGACCAAGTGAACTCCTTAGACATTCCTAAGATGACATCTTTTTTTTCCGGGGGAGAGGGGGGCGCGCCTAGGCAACAGGGTTAAGTGACTTGCCCACGGTCACACAGCTAGTAGGTGTCAAGTGTCTAAGGTCCAATTTGAATTCAGGTCCTCCTGACTCCAGGGCCGGTGCTCTATCCACTGCGCCACCTAGCTGTCCCCTAAGACATCTTCTTAAGCTGATATCAAACCACTGATGAATACTCTTTGAGGCTGTCCATTAAACCAGTTTTAAATCCATTATAACAATATTAATGCCTAGTCCACATCTCTCTTATCTTTTATGGAGAAAAATAGTATGAGATTGATAAATGTTTTGCTGAAATCTAGGCAAACTATCCTGATCCCCAGGTCTAGTGACTGTCAAAAAAGGAAATGAAATTATAGAAGTTTGCCAGGAAACATAATTAAGCTGACTGAACACTCATCCCTTTTTTTAAAAATTGGGACATTTGCCCTATTTTTCCCTTTTTCATCTGTCACATTCTTCCACTGTACACGGGTCAGGATTTCCCTTTGCCACTTTGTATCCTTCTTTGTTTTCACATTGAAACCCTTAAAAAATTGAAAAAAAATTTTTTTTAAAGAACTTCATTTTCCTTGATAAGCCAGAGAATTAAGAGGCATTTCTTGAGCTCCTTTCCCCTCTCTTCTAGGTGGGAGACCATTCCTCATTTTGAGGATAGATAATAGTCTCTTGATCAAGGCAAAAATACCTACCTCATACATTATATGTAGGTCACTGCAGAATTCTCTCTGTTTTCTATAATTCCTGCAGGTAAGGCTGTGAGCCCTTTTTATTTCTGGCTGGTAGTTCCCTTAGAAAATTGCTACATCAAATTGTTTGGAGATTGTCCCTCTTCTCACCTCTTTAATACCTAGACAACTATACCCAACTTATTTTTCCATTTGAGCTCTAATTAGAGACAATGTGACTTGGGAATCAGGAAACCTAAATTTGAAACCCATTTCAGACCCTTATTGGCTGTGTGATGATCATGGGCAAATCATTGAACTCCTCTGTTCCTCAATTTCCTCATGTTATATACAGATGATAATATTTACACTATGTACCTCATAGCATTGTGGTAAGGAAAGCACTTTGTGAACTTTAAAACATCATATAAGTAGGTGTTATTACTGTGTTTTGATGGTATATTTTAATGGTAATGCATAATAATGGTATTGAGTAAAAATGATAAAGGTACACATTTTTCTAGGTATATGTGACCAATTGGGAAAAGTTGGTAATGATATATATTTTTTCTCTTCCTCTTTAGCTATCCCAATAGAAACAGCTAAACAAAATCCAAATGTTGCTTTGGTCCTTACATCTTATGGAGGCCATATTGGCTTTCTGGAAGGAATATGGCCAAGACAGTCCACTTACATGGATCGAGTCTTCAAGCAGTTTGTACAAGCCATAGTTGAGTATGGACATGAACTCTAGCATGTAGGTGTATGTTGTCTAGACCACCATTTTAGCACAGTGGCAAGTTCTGACAAAGGCAGCTCAGCTTAGTGCACAAATTTTAACTTCTGTATATAAAGCAAATATGCCAGCAAGAGGATAAAGAGGTCTAGAATTATGTGCAAAAACTACTTTTTGAGGAAAAACTACTTTGTAGCAGGAAATGAAGTGTATTAGATTCACTTATGTAGATCTTATTTTTAATATGCCTTACCAAGAATGACCTTAAATAAAGTAGCACTCTACATTCATTAAATTGCACTTAACCAAAACCATTGTGTAATCAGATTTTAATTTCTCAGGGTTTTAATTTAGGTTACTACTTTTTTTTAGGTTACCCAATTTAAATGACATGTTTCATAATATTCCAATAATTACTAAGATATTTTCAATGCTATGTGAAGTATGTTACATGTTGGCACATTCCTAAGGGTACTTATGTCTAATAATAAATGTGAAAATGAATTAAGAAGAAATGAAATGCAGTATATTGTCTTAGCTTTAAAAACAGATTGCAACAGTGTTAAACTGACTTCTGTACTTGTTATTTTATTCAGTGTGAGTTATTAAATTAGGGCTGGTTTCAGTTTTATAATGATTACTATTTTTATTTACATGATTATTTTTAAATAGTGTATGTACATGTATCTATTAAAATAAATTCTTCCATTTTAAACTATTACTATGTGGGTTTCCTAATTATCTGACAACAATAAAGGAAAAATAAAGTGTTTTAGTGAGAACTATGATATATATAAGAACTTTATTTTGGGGGAAATCAGTATGAAAGTCCAAAAGATTTTTCTTTTTAGTTTTCCTACTCCCAGAATACTTTGTCCCTTATTCAGATATTTCTTCCTTTTGCCTTCTTTTTCACCTGTTTGCATATGTATTCTATACTTTACATTTATCTTTATCACTAACTTTCCTCCTAAAACCTCCCTACCCCCTACCTTCCCTATTATTATAGACAGTAGCACCCATCCTCCAGTCCCTCAGGCTTACAATCTAGGAGTCATCCTGGCCTCTTCACTATCTCTCACCCCACCCCACTCCCCAGTGTCTAAGCTGTTGTCAAGGCCTATCCATTTCACCTTTGCAACTTCTCTTGAATCTGGCCTCCTTCTCTCTTCTGACCCTGTCACCCCTGGTGCAGATCCTCATCACCTCATGCCTTGGACTATTGTCATTAACTCCAGTGACTGCCTATTGCCTCCAGGATCAAGTTCATAGTGCTCTGTTTGGCATTCAGAGTCCTTCATAACCTAGTCAGGTTGTCATGGGAAGGTAAGAAGATGGATTTGGGCTGATTAAGACCATTTTTAAAAATTAAAAAATATATATAATAAAATAAACCAACACATTGATCACATCTGAAAATGCATGCCTCGTTCTGCACTTTGTAGTCTGTCATTTCTCTGATAGATTGTTTCTTCTTCTTTCTTTTTTTCTTCTTTTTCCTCCTCCTCCACCTCCCCTTCATTCTCCACCTTATCCTTCTCCTCTTTTCTTCTCCTTTTCCTCCTTTTCCACCTCCATCCACTTGGGGAGTCATACCCTTACATGTGGGTGCTCTGTCCAAAGGAATATGAATTTTGATTGCTTATACTTCACAAGGTACTTTGGGGTTTGGGGATTAGATTTTTTTTTCTATCATTGTTTTTTGTTTTTCCTGAGAAGCTAGGACAGTAACCCTTTTGTTCATGTAGTTTTCATTTATGATTTCTCGAAATACAGCTCTAGAAAACCAGACTTTGTTAAAGTCCATCATGATCCAAATGAGGCTACTTGACAATTCCTTTAAACCCAAATCACTTTGGCTTTCACTGACTGGCCAATAACAGGTACTGTACAGGCCAAGCCTCACTTACTCATTGTTTGGGTTTTGAGGGCTCAGAGTGAGGGTAAATAGCAACTGTTCCTGTTCTGTCCAGAAACTCTGAGATCTTCCCCTCCCAGAATGATTCTTTTGTGAAGGCAAACTAGGTCATCTTTTGCTTCTACTCTCACCATGCCTTTAATTACTGAATGGGCATTGCCTCAGACAAACTGAGACCTGGAAAAGACCTTAGCTTAAAAAAGCCACTGCTTCTGGGACCATAGACAGTACTCTTGACCTATGTCTTGCCACTGGACTTTAAGCTGACTCTGAAGGAGAAAGTGAGGCTGATGACTTTGCACAGTTCTGCCTCGCTTAACTCCAATTCACTTGTATGTCAAGACTTCATCCTCCTGATGTCACTGGTCCTCTTCAAGAATGAAGGGTACAACAGTGATAGGTCTCTGATACTTCTCTGACAGACCAAAGAGGTCTCTCCTGTTCATTCCCTAACTTTTAGCGGCATCTACATGGATGGTTATAGGATAAGCATTAACACCACATCACTAAAAAGTGAAAGGAGGGACCAGTGCATGTTTGTTATATTTCTAAGGAGTTTATTGAAGGGTATATTTGGAAAGATATGTTGAATCCAGGTTGCAAAAGACTTTAAAATTTAAATAGAGGGTGATAAGCAGCCACTGAAATTTACTGAGTAGAGGAGTGGCTTGGTCAGCTTTGCACTCAAGGAAAATCACTTTGGCAGCAGTGTGTAGGATGTACTGAATTGAGGGAACACTTGAGGCAGGAAGACTAATTAGGAGGTTGTCAAGAAAATCTAGGTGAGAAGTAATGAAGTCCTGAACTAAGGTGGTAGCTATGTAAGTGAACAGGTCTGATGCAAGACAGAATATAGAGATAGAAATGGCAAGATTTAGCAATGAGGAGTCAAGGATACTGTGGAGGTTACAAACTGGGAGAACGAGAAAAATAGTGGTGCCTTTGACAGAAATAGGAAAATTTTGAAAATGGGAGGGTTTAGGGATAAAAAGAATGGGTTCTGTTGTGAACATGTTGAGTTTGACATGTCCTCAGGACATCCAATTTGAAATATTCTATGGACACTGAATGGTGGGATTGAAGCAAGCTCAGGACAGACACTCAGGCTAGATATGTAAATCTAGGGGTCTCTGGCATCTACATGACAGTTAAATCCATGGAAGCTGATGAGGTTACTGAGAGTATAGAGGGAGAAGAAAAGAGGGCCTAGAACAGAACCTTACTTAATTCTCCAGTTCGATGGTGTGATAAGGGTGATAAACCAGCAAACCATAGAGTAAAAGGAGGAGTTGCACGGGGTAGCTAGGTGGCGCAGTGGATACAGCACCGGTCCTGAAGTCAGGAGGACCTGAGTTCAAATCCGGCCTCAGACCAAACACTTGACACTTACTAGCTCTGTGACTCTGGGCAAGTCACTTAACCCCAGTTGCCTTTAAAAAAAAAAAAAAGGAGGAGGAGTTGCATAGGAAGAGAACCAGGAGACAGAAGTGTCATGAAAACGGAGGGTAGAGTACCTGGGAGAAGAAGATGGTCAAAAGCAGTTAAGTGGGTTGAGAAGGATGGAGAAAAGGCCATCAGATTTGGCAATGAAGAGACTTGGTAACTTTGGAAAGAGTAGATTCAGTTGAGTGACAGATTTGGAAGCCAGATACAAAGAGCTGAGGAGAGGAAGTGGGGACATTATGTTGATAGCTTTTCCTAGAAGTTTGCTGAGAAAAGGAGAGACAGAGCATGAAGGTTTTTAAGGGTGAAAACCTAGACATATTTGAAAGCTATAGGGAGGGAAAGGTTGAAGATTTAAGATGGGAGATAATTGCAGTTGCAATATGCCAGAGAAGGTGTGAAGGGAAAGGGATTCCCTTCACACAGAGGGGCTGACCTTGGCTTGGAGAAGGCTCCCTTTTTGTCAGAAACTGGAGGAAAGAATGAGAGAATGGGGGCTATCAAGAAGTTTTGAGGTGAAGAGAATGGTAGAAAGTGTTTAATGAACAGTAATAAACAATTATTGCCTAAGAAAAAGAGAGTTCACATCAAATATCCTCAATTTTCCCAGTAAAGTTAAGAGGCTAGTTCTTTAGCTAATAGGGGTAAGAGGAAGGTGTGGGAAATTAAAGGACGGAGTGAAATAGGGAATCAATTAGGGGAAATGAAAGGACTACCTTCCTACAGTGAGGGCCCAGTTGTCAGCATGATTGTGAGATTTCCCTTAGCTTTGTTAGCAGACAGTGAGGAGTGGAAAAGGAAGACAATGGGAGTAATTCAAGGCTGAGGTTTCACAAGAAATGACTGGCAATAGGACACCATAAGATAAGCAGTTCATAGCTAAACAACAATTCGTCTGAAAAATATGAAGCTTTTTGTGGCGTCCATAATGTCAACAGTTAATGAGTGCCAAAGCTAATATGAGTCTAGATATTTAAAGAGACACAGTGGGAGGTAATAGGCTTGCTGTAGTGTACCTTGATTAGACCACATCTGGAGTATTATGTTCACTATGGGGTGTATATTGTAAGAAGGACATTAATAAGGAGAATGTCTATAGCAGGTAAGATGCAGAACTTAGAAAGTTATATAAGGATTTGGTTGAAGGAATTAGTGATGTTTAGCCTAGAAAGAGAAGGCTTATAGGGGACATAATACCTATCTTCAAATACTTAAAAGGATGTCATGTTGAAAAGGGATTAAAGGATATTTGGGCCCCTAGGGCAGCATCAGTAGAAGTTGCAGAAAGGCAGTTTTTGGTTCCATCTGAGGAAGGATATCCTAGAAGTCAGATGTCCAAGGATATCCTTCCTCAGAGGAGGAATGTGAAAATTGTTTTGAAGATTACATTATGGAAACTATATGTGAAATATTTTTAAAACCAAATTTAAGAACCTTCATAGGAATTACCATTAAAAAATCAAGTATCAACTGAATATGGTAGTTTAAAATTATAATTGCCTTATTTTTGACTCAACATTAAGTAATTTGTTATTCAAGTTCTATATACCTTACCCCTCTGAGAAACCGTAAACCATCCTTGCACTTCATTACAACTTTCTTTTGTCGTCCAGTTTACTTTATAGTGAGAATATCAAGATTGATATGATTCAATTCCTCTAGTACTTAGTTCTCTTGATGGTCAATAGACAAGGATCTCACATTTAGATGAACAGCTAAGTTAAAGTTTATAGAATATTTAAAACAATGTAATTCTCTGCACCCTCTGCCAACTTTTCTAATACTCTGCCACCACCACTGCAGAAGTAGAAGGGTACGGCCAAAGAATTCATCACCAGTGGCCAGCCTGCTGCTGATGAGCTTTAGTATTTAGCTGGACTTTTGGGCTACTACTAGGACCGTACTTTCTGGACTTTCTGGTATAGGAGACCCTGTCTGAGCTTGCAGTCTGCTAGCAAAGCCTTTGAGAATCCACAGTTACCTTCACAGCATATTGCAGCATCAGAGTAGTACTTGGTAGCCATTATACAGAATGTCCCAAAAGTCTTGGTAGAGTTTTTAGCTACTAAAGTTATTGACATCTATATACATACATATATAGATACAGATATAAATGTGTTATTGAACTATATATGTACACAGAAATATCTGAGTTATATATACACATACATCTGTGTGTTTATATAAATATATATACATATATCAGATGTTTCTAATCTATATGTATGTGTATATAGATAGATAACACATATAATAGTTGACTAATAAATTATTTAATATTTGTTTTATAAGAGTATGAAAAGCTTTGGATAAAAAAAAGTGTGAGCATACCTAGAATACTGTTACCAGCTCTAAGCTTGAAAATTTTGGGCCACACTATTAGCCCATTCTGTGCTTCACAGAGCATGTAGATACATTTGTCATCAGCTACATAGATAAGCCACATTTTAGATTTCCTTCAATCTGGTTCTTAGACCAAGTTATGGCCTTCTGAATTCGTGGGACCCTAAGTGGTTTTTTTTCTGTCCATGCCTGTCCCAGTGGAAACATTACAACCTAGCCTGTAAGAAAGGGATCAGGTCATTTTTCTAAACCATCAAGTTCCTTTCAAAAAATTGTGAGACTACTATTGGAAATATAATTGAGACTTGGCAGTTAGTTTATATTCTCTAAGGGGAATATTCTTCAATTGCATCACCTTTTTATAATTTAGAAATTAATACTAATACTCTCTGCAAAAAAATTCTCCATTGCATTTGTATTGCTAAATAATTTGCTAAAATAAGCACTGCTAATGCTAGGTGGCGCAGTGGATAGAGCACCAGCCCTGAAGTCAGGAAGACCTGAGTTCAAATTCGGCCTCAGACCAAACATTTGACACTTACTAGCTGTGTGACCCTGGGCAAGTCACTTAACCCCAATTGCCTAAAAAAAAAAAATTAGTAATTTGCTAATGGGCACTCACTTTGGTCAATGTCATGTTCCTAATCAAAATTTTGGAATCATGGTTAATATAGCTTATTCCACTTCTTTACAAAATAATATTTAGGGTAGGAAAAAATCTTTTTCTCTTAGTTACACACTTAGTTACACACGCTTCTGAAATGAATAAAATTAAGAGCTGTCAAAGAAGCAACTTCAAAAAGCATATGATCAAATGATTTTTTTTGAAGTCTGAAGGTTGGGTGAGACTTTCTAAGAGGCAAGTGGACTCCCATAAAGAAAATAGAGAAAGATATAAGTTGATATTTATTGAATTCAAAATAACTAGAGAGATAACTCTTCTCATTAATTCAGAAGACTGAATCCTATAAGGTTTTGCTCAATGGACCTTTAATAAGAAACACATTTCTGAAGGAGTATAATTGAAAATTACTGCTAAGATAATTTAGTTCCTAGAATAACATTCAAACTTAATGGATATTAAAACAAACAAACAAACCAGTAGGCATTCAATAAATGATTCAGATAGACATTCTGAGAATTTAACCTAACATGAATGACCTGAAAATAATAATTCCCAAAGGTATTTTGATTTAATATAAATGTGTCACCAATCATTAATTTTAATAGGAGAAAAGAACATTTTAAATTGTTACCAACATTTTCTTTAAAACTAAGAGCTTATACTCTCTGACAAAGAAAGGAAAGTCAAAGCAAGTGTAAGGTTCTATCATGCTGGATTCAATTCTTCACACCATTGGAACATTAATGTTTTTCAGAAAAAAATCTAAATATTAAGAGAAGCAGGAAGCTGAGAAGAATATTTTGTAGAACACTGAGGTAGGGTTAAATAAACAATTCTAGAATGCAAAAAATGAGATAAATCTCTAGAAAAAAATGAGATAAATTCCTATAGAAAGACCAAAGGACCACAGGAATTGGGTGTGGTGAGCAGGCAGCCTACAAAGCAACAATAGTCATGTTTTATCTATTATTAATTTACTGTTGCACATATGAAAATAGCAAAGTCATTAAAAACTTAACTGTGATATAGACAACATTTTTCTATCTGTATATTTATTTAAATTTTCATAAATAAAATTTATTTTTAAAAATCCCAACATCCCCCATACTCATCAGCTATGTTCTAAGGAAAGTTATGTACATGGACCTGCACTTCCTCTTCCTCTTCCTGGTCCTCGTCCTCGACTTCTTCCTGCAACTACAAATTCAAACCACAAATTAAATGTGCTTCTATTTTGAATAAATCATTTAGAAAAGAACATGTATATTGAGATCTAAGGTATTTTAAAATATGATGAAATATTTTTGACAATGCTCTCTAGAGAACACAGTACATCACAAACACATATACAGCATCCCAGACATCATAGTTCAGTGGACTAGAAGTAGAAATACCTGTCTCTAGTCCTAGCTTCAAATAAATTAACTTCTCTTTGGGCCTTCATAAATTTCCTTAGCTGCAAAATAGTATTGATAATTTGCTCATTTCAAGGTGTTACATGGATCCAGTGTAATTAGCAAAGGAGAAAATGCTTTGTAAATTGTAAGTCCTGTACAAAGGTAAGGTATGATTTACTTTTCAGAAATTTGGTGGAACAAAATGTTGCCTCTGAAAATCACTACACTCTTGCCAAGCAATAATGATTAAAGGTGAATGGGATTCCACATACAATAATATAAAGTCATTCTTAAAATATACTGTAGGGGGGCAGCTAGGTGGCACAGTGCATAGAGCACCAGCCCTGAAGTCAGGAGGATCTGAGTTCAAATCCGGCCTCAGACCAAACACTTGACACTTACTAGCTGTGTGTCCCTGGGCAAGTCACTTAACCCCAATTGCCTAAACAAACAAACAAAAAAAATACTGTAGGTAGAAAATGTTAAAAGCAATAGGCCTGGAGTCAGGACAACCTGAGTTCAAATTCAGCCTTAGATATTTACTAGCTGTTTGATCCTTTTGTCAATTAACTGCTGTCTGCCTCAATTCCCTCATCTGTAAAATTGGGATAACAATAGCACTGATCTCTCAGAGTTGTGAGGATAAAATGAGATAATAAACCTTTATTAAATGGCTATATAAATGCTAACTACTATTATTATTATCATTGCACAAGGCAGCTCATTCTTTCTAGTTAGTTCTAATTGCTGGAGAGTTCCTCCTTATATAGTATAAAATTTACCTCTCTGTAACTTATAATACTGGTCCTTGTTCTACCCTGGAATAGACATAGTAAGTCAAGTTCTTCTTCTACATTCCAGTCTTTCAGATATTTGAAGGGAGCTACCATTTCTTTCCTTCCCCTACTCCCCACCCCTCACCCCATATCTTCTTTTCTGGACTAAACATTTCTAATTCCTCTAACCCTTCTTAAAATAATGTGGTCTCCAGATCCTTCAACATTTTGGTCACCTTCTTCTGGAAATGATCCAATTTATCAATGTCTTATTTTTAAAAGAGATGTCCAGAACTAAATGTAATACTCTAGCCAAGATTATACACCCTTAATCCCTGATTTCAGATCTGCTCTTATCTTGAGTTAATTCCACAGTCCTTCACCTTAATATCCCCTTGTTAGTTGTTTTTTTTCCCAAATTGACACTCACTGTTATAATATACAGTAATTCCTATTTAAAATAACAACATTTAAGGTTTGCTACATATTGAAATGATGTCATCTCCTTGCCCATCCCTCACAAAGAAAAATATCAGTTATTATTGTTTTATTCACAGCATAAAATGTAATGCTACTGCAGTTAAATAATGTAGAATGTAAACTCCTTTTAGGGACTGTATCACTTTGTATTTGTATCCCAATCACACATGGGGTCTGAGATTAAGAGCTAGATGGAATTCTTTTTACAAATGAGGAAACTGAAGCCAAACAAGTCCACCCCAGTAGTAAACAAACATTAGAGGTGAAATCTGAATCCGAGTCTTTGGGCTGTGGAGTCAATGCTATTTCCACTATACCAACTGCAGGTACTTATAATAAATGCTGTTGAATGATTAATCATAAAGCAACAAGTGCAAAGTTCCTCTCATTGCCTGTCTTGATTAGTTTCTGGCTGCAATCATGAGGGAACATTTTCCTCCAAAGACTCTTTCCCTGTTTTCAAAGGTAGTTCCTTTCTCTCACTGCATCTCAGACTACGCTAGTGCAAAACTAATATTTATTACAATATGAGGGAATTTCTGAGTACAAACTACACTCAGCTGAATTAGTTTACAAGTATATAAAGCTTCCACTTTATTTTTCTTGGCAAACACTTAAAGCATTAAATAATCTTTTCCAGGTGTTTCCTGATTACATTTTTTTTTTCATCACTAAATTTTGCCTTGCTCTCATTTCCCTTTTCTGAAAGGCTATCCTACTTTCATAACCATGCCAACAGGTACTCCCTCCCTCTGTGGGGTACCTGAGTTCTTTCCTGTCTGGGCTCCAATTCGAAAATGTTCTCCTTATTTATCATTTAACCAGGTCACTTAATTGGTGTCCCCTGGACTCTGATTAACCTTTCTATTGACACTCTTACTTCATTTAGTAGGGATAGGAAGAAAAATACCAACAGATAAAGTAGCAAGGTGGAATGAAACAGGCACGTGGATGGAATCAAGTTACCCTCTCATGGATATGAATATCCCCAGCTTCTTTCTTCTCTTTTATCCTTTACATAGCTGAGCAGTGTAGTGAACAGTATAGTACTGGATTTGAACTTAATTCAAACCCTCCCTCAGACATTGACTAGCTGTGTGACCCTGGGCACCTCAACTTCAGTTTCCTCATTTATAAAGTGGAGATAACAACAGCACCTGCCTCCCATAGTTGTGAGGATCAAATGAAACAACATGTATCATACATTATGTAAATACTTTAAAATTAATTTTTAACTAATGCTTTCATGTCTGGCTATTTACTCTATCCATTCTTCTACTCCTCTTTATCCTAAATTCTCTCATTTTTCCAAACTCCTAGTTTTTTTTCTTCTTTTTCTTGGAAGCATTTGAGATTAAGTGACTTGCCCAGGGTCACACAGCAACTAATTGTCTGAGGCTGTATTTGAATTCAGGTCCTCCTGACTCCAGGGCTGGTGCTCTAGCCATTGTGCCACCTAACTCCTACTTTTTATGAAGGTTTTCAACTGCCTTTTTAAAAAGTCTTTTAATTCTTCACAACTCCAGCTCTATCACCATAAATTATTAGCTTATTTAAAAAAAACTATTTATTTATATTATTTTCTCAATTACATCTTAACAAAAATTTTTAACATTCGCTTGAAAAAAATTTGAGTTCTATATTCTTTTCCTTCCTTCCTCCCCACCTTGAAAAGGCAAGCGATTTAATATAGATTATACATGTGCAGTCATGCAAAACATTTCCATATTCGCCATGTTGCAAAAGAATACTCAGACTAAAAAAAAAAAATCGAGAATAATAGAGATGATTCTGGAAAGATGATTCTGGAAAGATGGCAAAGCAGGTCAGAAAATTCCAAGCTCTCAAGATTTTCCCCCACAAAAGAGATAAAATAGCACCTCAGGGCGAACAAAGTGAGGGTAAAAATAAACAAGCATAGGGCACAACAGGGGTCCTCCTGGGACAATCTGAGAAGATCCTAAGGAAAATCCCAGGACGAGGTTTGGTCCCAGTGAAGAGTAAACACCTCCAGGCTAGGGTCCCTTAAACGACAAGTGGCGAGCCCTGGGGTTGCTGAGTTGGGAAGCCGCCTCAGCCCCAGCCACAGGATTTTTTACCGCTGGGATAGTGAGGGGAGTTGGGCGTTTGAGTTGGGGCAGATGGAGGGAGCCCCTGCTGACAATTAACGCCAGACCCATCTGTGCTGTAGAGAGTGGCTGGGGTGAGAAGGAACCAGCACAGGCACTGTAAGCAGAAACTGTGGGGCAGAATGCCCCTGGTTGTGGCCCCTGGCCACTTACAGGATGCTGGAGGTTTGGCTTTGGTTCCAGGCTGGAGGGCAGAACTGAAGATCTGGGGCAAGAGGCACCATCCCCCATACCCCAGGACTAGAGATGATTGCAAAAATTAAGCTATTACTACAAAAAAAAAAAAAAGAAAAAGAAAAAGAAAGAAAAAAAGCACAGGCAAAGGAGAAAGAATCCAACCATAGAAAGTTATTATGGGAATACAGAAGACCCGGGTTCATCTTCAGAGGAAGCTATTGAAGCAAAGAAACCCTCTTCTACCCCAAAGAGTAACATCAAATGGTCACCTGTCCAAAAAGAATTTATAGAAGAACTTAAAAAAGACTTTAAAAATCAAATGAGAAAGACTGAGGAAAAACTAAAAAAAAATAAGAACAATCCAAGAAAAACAAGATTATGAAAAGAAAGTGAACCAATTAGAAAAGGAGATTCAGAATCTAATGGAAGAACATGACACTTTGACAATTAGAATTGGGCAGGGGAAGACAGTTAAGTTATAAAAGATCAAGAAATAATAAAACAAAATATAAAGAATGAAAAAATAGAAGAGAAAGTGAAACATCTTATAATAAAAACAACTGATCTGGAAAACAGATCAATATGGGAAAACATAAGAATAATCAGACTACCTGAAAGCTATGATCAAAAAAAGAATACAGTAATACAAGAAATAATTAACAAAAACTGTCCTTAAACATTAGAACAAGAAAGTAGAAATGCAAAAAATCCATTGATCACCACTTGAAACAGATCCTATGAGGAAAACACAACAAGAAAAAAACAATTTAAATATGATGGCACCACAATTAGAATCATACAAGACCTTGCAGTGGAGACACTAAAGGATTGCAGGTCTTGGAACACTATATATTGAAGAGCAAAAGAACTGGGGTTCCAGCAGAAAATATCATACTCAACGAGTTAAGCATAATCTGAATGAAAAAAAAATGGACAACTGGTCAACTGTCAGACTTTCCAGGACTTTGTTAAAAAACAAAAACAAAAACAAAACAAAAAAGGAACTTAATAAAAGATTTGACATATAAAAGCCAAGAAAAACATAAGGTACATACCAAAGACTGATTATGATAAAGACAGACTGTTTACCTTTTATGTGTGTAAAATATATGTTTAAGATTGGCATTAGCAATTGGGTAGTTTGTAAGAAAGACAGGGGTAGACCTTGAGTATATGACTTCAAAAAAAAAGTAAAACTATCTAGGAACAGTAAAAAAAAGTTTTCTTACACAAACAGTTATCTTACACAAATGAGGAGTGAGAGGAAGAACTGACAGAGGAATTAGATGGGGGAGGGCTGGTAGTTCTGGTAACCTATTTTCATTGGGAATGGGTTCAAGAGGGAACAATACATATATATCTAGAAGAGTATAAACATCTTTTAAATTCAGAACAAATAAAACGGCAAGCATAAGGAAGGGATCTCTAGAGGGGAAGGGGAAGAAATAGATTAAAGGGGGGTATAGACGGATGTTTAGATTTATGGGAATGAGAGGATAGGGGAGGGATCCTTGGAGGGGCAGTAGGCCAAGTAACAGGAGGACAAGGCAGTGGGTAGAAGTAAAGTTGAGGAGTCAGGAGGGAGAGGAAATGAGAGATATGCACAAATATAAAAACAAAGATCAGTGTAGAATTTGTTAGGGAAAGCATATGTCTATGTATGTATGCATGTATGTAGGTATATATTTGTATATGTGTACGTATATATCTATATCTTTATATAAATATATACGCACTTAACTGTAGCCTTCTGGGGGTGGGGAGAGGAAGGGGGGGAAAAGAACAAAGTAAAAAGTGTACAGTAGAGGACAAAAAAAAACTTACAAGGAAGCAAAGAAAAAAAGATGGACAGCTCTCAACACAACATGTAGTATTTATCATACAGGCTTTCTTGAAATGAAAATTTATTGCTATATATTTTGAATCCTCTCCTATGTTCTGCTGTGCTCATGACATGCTTGTTTTTTTCCCTTTTCTTACTTTGTATTTAAGTTTCAATTTTTAAGTTTATGATATGTTTCTTTTTCTTTTCTATATTCTCTATTTGAGTTCTGGTGTTTGAGTCTAAAGTAAAAAAAAAAATAATAAAGAAAGTTTTAAAAAGCATGCTTCCATCTGCATTCAGATTCCATTAGTTCTTTCTCTGCAGGTAGAGAGCATTTTTCATTATAAGTCCTTCAGAATTGAAAGAATCTTATCTAAATAATCTGTATTTCATAAGTGGGAAACTATAAGGATAAAATATTCTTTATAGTTTGTTTTTGTTTAAACTATCTTTTTCTTTGTTACAAGGTTTCAAGGTGAGTTGAGGGAACTAGATCTGGAAATGACTGTGATGTAAAAATAAAAGGCATAAAATAAACTTACTTTTAAAATAAATTTATTTCCTGTCCTCACTCCCACCCCCCCCAAAAAAACTTACAAAGCTGAATTTGGTGAATATTCCCCTAGATCTCGTCAAGTAAATCACTCCAAATTTACCAGAATTATTGAATGTTTTCACCACAAACGTAACAAAATGATGAAGAAAAGCACTCCTAGAAAAACACTCAAGTGAATTTTTTTTTTCTCAATAAACATTCTACAGAGGTATAGATGCTGCATTATTCCTTAAAGTAGTACACAAAAGGGATCTGTAGACCCAGATGAGGTCCCTAACAAGAAATTAGGGGAATCAGTTACCTTCTTCTGAGGTAAGATAACCATTTTGTTTATCAGTTACCTTTTTGTTGTTCAGTTGTTTCAGTGTGTCCAACTTTTCATCACCCCATTTGGAGTTTTCTTGGAAGAAGTACTGGAGTGGTTTGTCATTTCCTTCTCTAGCTCATTTTTACAGATGAGGAAACTGAGGCAAACATGGTTAAGTGACTTTTTGAAGGTCACACAGCTAGTAAGAATCTGAGGCCCAATTTGAACTTAGCTCTTCTTGACTCCAGGCCTGGTACTCTATCCACTGTGCCACTTAGCTGTCCCTATGTCCTCCAATATTATTAAAATGTAGAGAGTAATTTGCACAAAAAATCTTAATAGCTAACAACAATACTTGTCAAATTTTAATCATTAACTTTAAACTTTTAGCCTACATCCTCTATTGTCCTTATATCTGGGCTTGATCTAAGGCCTCTGACTAGAGGGAATTAAAAAAGATTTCTTTATCCACAACATATCTGCACAGGAGCACACATAGATTTGGAAGCCAAAGGAAATATTTCTTAATACTTTTTTATGGAGCATGCTTTGATAATTTGAATCTGTGACCTCACCAACGTGGGTCCTTCTTCCAGTGGTGTAACAAGCAACTCATTCATGCTTACTAGTCCTGTGCTACTACTCTGCCTTTCTCCATAAATCCTCCATAGGATGTCTACTCAGTGCACTAGGGGCCTTCCCCTAGATCTCTTAGCATTGCCTGGATAGCAAACATAAATTATCCATCAGTTATCACTCACTCTACAACATGATTGGCCTATCTTCTCTTCTGAGCTCTCTGATGACATTTTTAATGTTGCTTTTCCTAAAAAATTGTTTGCTGGTAGCATGTTATAGTTTGGTCATAGTCTTTTGTGTGGCCTGTAACTTTAATTCCAAAGACACTATGGTGTTCCATGACTTTGACATAGTATCAACATAAAAATATCAATGTTAAAAAGATGACCCTTCGTTTCAGAAAATTTGAGGTCACTAAAAACATTGTAGAGTTCATCAAAGGCAAGACAACCCACTTTCCTCTCCCTGTTCAATTCCAAGACCAGATAACTGTCCATCAAAGATTAAAAATATCTTTGTGTGTGTATATATCTATGTTATGTATATAATATACTCACTAATAAAAGGGATCTAAAGATTGGCTAGGGCAGCTAGATGGCGCAGTAGATGTAGTGTTGGGCCTGCAGGCAGGAAGATGAGGAAACTGAGGCTGGCTGAAGCTAACTGACTTGTTCAGGGTCACATAGCTAGCTAGTTAGCCTTGGAAACTGAATTTGAACTCATCTTCCTCACTCCAAATCCAGTGCTTTACCCACAGTGCCATCTAGCTGCCAAAACGGAAATGGAAGCATCTTAAGTACTTCCCACGGAATCCCTCTGCCATTTAAGATTCTGACCTTTGAGCACATCTCTCCCTGTTTTATGATTTGTTTGACATCAGTAATCAGAGGATCATAAAAACAAAGTTATCTCTGTTGACATCTTTCTGGGTATTTTGTGTGATTCTGATATATATAAGAACCACTTTGATGGAGGAGGGGCCTTAGAGTCTTTACAAATCAAATGCTTTTTCAAATAGTCAACAAACAATAATCACCATAGAATACTGAATTTCCTACACTTTGGATCATTATGTGACAAAAGGTGTGATATCCTATAGAATATCATTTGTAAAAGTCTTATTCCTTTCTCATACCTTTAACAAGGATGTCCCCTATGAAGAGAAGGGAAAAAGAATAATCATTTATATAGTGCCTACTACGTGTCAGACACTGCTAAGTGCGAGGGATACAAAAGGAGACAAAAGACAGTCCCTGTCCTCAAGGAGTTCACAATCTAATGGGGGAGACAAAACACATATACACAAACAAGTTATGTACAGGAATATTATTTCATTTAATCGTTACAACATTCCTAGAAGGTGAGTGCTATTATTATCCCCATTTTACAGATGAGGAAATTGAGACAAACAATGTGTTCAGGGTCACATAGCTAGTAAGTGTATGAGGCTACAATTGAACTCAGATTTTCCTGACTCCAGAACCAGTGATCTATTTATTGTGCCCCCAGCTACCTCATAAAAATTTAGGAGTAGACTACTTTCATAAAGATTTTAACTGAAAAAGTTGGCATTTCCATCAATAAAGTTTTCATAACTACCAGACTTAAGAAATATCAATATTTATTCTATACCTTTCTACCCCTCAAGCACTTGGTGTTCTCCCCTCTTTCAAGTGTCACTCTCAGCACAGGCTTCTTCTGGGTCTGATTCAGCCGTTCTTATCAGCACTGATTTCTTTAGTGCCATTTCTTTTTCCTCATGTAATACAATGAGATTTGTAATAGTAGAGTACAAATAAGTTGATTACATTGTTACTGATGGAGAATATAATTTCTAATAAAAAATTTGACCAATCTTTTCCTGTTTTTCATCTTTCCAGTTTCATCTTTAAAAACCTTCAGGATGATAGGGCTTAGATAAGTCCTTGCCAAATACTCTGAAAACTTGTTTTCCCTCCTATTCCCTGGTTCTCATTGTTTAGAAAATTCCACTTTCCTCAATTCAATTCACCAAACAATGACTAAGAGTCAAGTACTGTGCTGGATGCTAGGAATATGAAGATAGAAGCAAAACAGTACCTGCCCTCAAGGAGCTTGAAATCTATCCTATCTGGAAGATACTCTATAATTTATAGTCTAAAAATGCTGCTCTTGGTCGCCTTCTCTCCTCAAATAACAAGGAGATTAAATGTTTATTCATTTAGATAGTTTCTAGGTTCTATAAGCCTCTTCACTGTGGTACTTGATTTATACAAGTTAAATAGCTGTAGGAAATTGTGACAGAATGTCAGTGTATGTTCTTTCACCAGCTCCCCATTTTTCATCATCAGTAGCTTTTTAAAATTTGATTTGCTTCAAATGAATAACATATTTTCTCATGCTATTCAATTCTTCCTTTGTGAGTTTGATATTTACTATAACAAGTTGATGGTGAGATTGCAAACAGATAGCTGATTCATAAATGACTCACAAAGGTAGCAGTTCTTTCCTGTTTGTTAAAATACAATCAATTTCACTTTTTGTGATCCTGTTTGGAACTTGCCATGATCAGTACTTCTTGTCTCTTTTCTTCAAAAAAGTATTCATGATTAATTAAGCATGAGACTTCTGTATCTACAAGCCTGTGGACTCATATCTTACTTCTGAATCAAGTTTTCCAACATGTCTTTCACCATCCTCCCCCATGCCTACCTTCATATTGAAGTGTGGGCACAGTGTCCAAATATTGAAATATATGCTGATTTTAAAAATATTTTTATTGATAATTTTTCCTTTTTATATCACTAATTTCTCCCAACATCCTTCCCCCTCCCAGAGAGACATTCCATATAACAAATATTTTTTTTAAAAAAGAGGAAGAGAAAAAAATGCTGATTTTAATTTAATTTAAAATTCTTCCTAGAATTTCTCTCTCTTCATTCTTTACGATAGAAATTAGTGCATAAGCCACAATTATCTTCACAGTGTTCTTTTTTGCAAATGTTTATTGCGAACACCGCAAGACCAGATGAACAAGCATCCTATTATGTTTTTTGTAACCTCTGAATGCATGATAAAACCAACTCTATGAACTGCTTTATTTGTCCCTCCAAAGATAACCTGTGAGCAATCTGTCCATTTAGCTGCATCTCTATTTCGACATGTATTTTTGTTTCCTGTGAGAAATTAAAGATTTTTATGACAATTCCTATTTTTATGACAATATCTATATCTTGGTCATGAGACAAGGATGCTACATATCTAGCACCAATAGCTAAGTTCATGTTTACAGAAGGTGAGGCTGGAGATTCTCAGTGCCCTTCTGCTCCCTTTTCTCCCACTTTGTCACTACTACTGCAGAAATGGAAAAGGATCACAAAGAATGGGGGTCATTTTTAAATTTGTTCTTTGTTTTATATGTTGCCATCACCAAATGATCCAACTGCTGGTGATAAGCTTCTTTGTACCTCAGCCTGGCCCTCTGAAAGGAGACACAGTATTTGTGGCCAGTACCACTCTCAAAGCCTTTTCAGCATGGTCAAATGCTCCAGAGATTATACCCAGCTGTCCTCTAGCACTTAAGGTCACCTCTACATCATGATACCCTATGTTCTAAGGCGCACCAGGAAGTAATCAAGCCCACTTTGGTAACACTCAAAATAAATTCTTATTTCCATAACAAACATAGAGTAATGCATGTAGTATAATTAGATTGAGGGGTAGGATGAGAGAAAAAAAGTGCTTGATTTTTTTTAAAAAAGATATAATTAGAACTTGGAAATGGATCTCAAATGTAAACTTTAGAGCTAGCAGTTTATTTCAGATGAGATCTTTAATACAAAATAATTTGCCACATAAAGTACTACTCATAATATAATAAAAATTTGACAAATGACTCCTAGTTCAACTGTTTTATAACTAAACTACTGAGGAGTATCCTAAAGAATTCTTAGTTTTCTCTTTCCTTTGTTTGAGGCCCTAAAAATTCTAAGCCAGTCCAGAAAAAAGGTTGTAACTGAGAGGTACTCAATCAAAACCTTCACAACCAAAGGTTTGATTCTAATAAATAAGGAAGTTCTCATGCAGAATCTTATAACTAAAACATAAAGGGAACTGACACAAATATATAAAGCTAAAAGCCATTGGTCACAGGATATGAACAAATAGTTCTCAAAAGAAGAATTTCAGGGGGGAGCTAGGTGGCACAGAGGATACAGCACAGGCCCTGGAGTCAGGAGGACCCAAGTTCAAATCTGGCCTCTGTCACTTGACACTGACTAGCTGTGTGACCCTGGGCAAGTCACTTAGCCCCATTGCCTAGCCAAAAAAAAGAAGAATTGCAAATTATTAACAACCATATAAAGATTGCTCCATCACGTCATTAATGATGCAAATCAAAAAATCTCTGAGGTTTCACCTCACACCTAGCACATGGACAAAGGTAACAAAAAGGAGGAATAGTTGATCTTAGTAGAGTTGTGGAAAGATGCACACACTACTAATAAGTGTTTGTGGACCTAAGAATCAGTCTAGCCATTGGTACAATGCTAAGAAAGTGACTAAAACATCCATATCCTTTGACCCAGAGATTTCACTGCTTTGCACTTACTTCAAGGAAGTCAATAACAAAAGGAAAAGACTCCAGTGGTTGGCTGAAAAACATGATTAACCATTCTCCTCAAAGTAGTTAAGTAGTTAACACCTTTGTAGGGTGTAATTTTTAACAGTTATAGAGACAGATTTCTTTCTTATATATATTGTAGAGGTCCTTAGGTCCCTCTCATTTCTTCCCTTCTTCCAGTGATTTCATAGCAATCCAGTCTGGCCTATCTCCTCCCTTCTGAAATCCCTCTATTATTAACTCTGCAGCTATTCCTAGCCCTTTCCTCCCCAGCTCTGCCCAAAAACCATTTATATTTTATTTATATTTAATATATATATTTTTTTCACTAGATATTTTGGGTCTTCTCAAAATGAGGTGTCTGTATACTTTTTTAATCAATGATGGTTAAGCTAGGGAAGTGATAAGATTGTCTTTTATGACTGATGTGGAGTTAATTCAACAGATGAGAAACATTTTCTATACTGACCCTCCCAAATATCAGATTCACTTTTTGGAGGTAAAACAAAAAAAAAGTTAAACATACTAATATATAGAAACTTATAAACCAAATAAGAATTGCATATTAGTGTCACATTGACCTCTCACCATAAAAAAAGCAGTGTAACTTCTACCAATAGATAGTCCTTGACTAAAATAATGACAAATCTCCTCCATGAGACTGTGAGCTCTTGGACAGAAGAGACCATCTTATGCTCTTCTTGTATCCTCAATGCTTAGCACAGTGCCTAGCACATTAAATAGGTGCTTAATAAAATGCTTGTTGACTAAATGACAATTCAGTTAGAAGCATGCTGATATCTACCATGAAAAGAACCAAACATATAAAATAGATCAGGGATTAATAACCTTTCAAAAGCCAATAACTATTTGTTGTTGTTGAGTCATTTCAGTTGTGTCTGACTCTTTGTGACCCCACTGTGGTTTTCTTGGCAAAGATACTGGAGTGGTTCGCCATTTCCTTCTCCAGCTCCCTTTACAGATGAGAAAACTGAGTCAAACAGGGTTAAATGACTTGACTCTAAACCCAGCACTCTACCTACTATGCTATACATATTTGTAATGGGATTTGATTTTTTGCCTTCTCAATGGGCACCGGAGGGGCAGGAGAAGGGAGAGAATTCGGAACTGAAAATAAAATTGAATTTCAGAAAATTTATAAAATAAAAAAGGGGGGGCATGCCAAGGTTCTCACCACCTGCTTCCTGGGAGTGGGGATATCAAAGATAATAGATGACTATAGAAAAAAGAAAAGAAACTGTTATTAATATATGGAAAGAGGGTTTTGTGGCAACTGTCTTCCCTGCCCTGATTTCAGTCCACAATGACACACCTTTAGTTTTATGGATATTGCTAAACACTGATCTAGACAAATACTAAGACATACTGAAGAGGGGGGTGGGGTTGGAGGTGCTACTAGAGGCACAGAGGCACCCCAGGATCGTGGGGAAAAGCCCAAATCACCGGCACAGATCTGCCTGAATGAATTCAACTCAGATCTTCTTCCAGCCAGAGAAAAAGTTTATTAAAGATAAGCATATTGGCCAGACTCCAAAGGCACCCAAACATTAGTGATCTAAATGGGGTCAAAGTGGTCAGGTGAGGTGGGAGGCAGTCTAGAAAGCTCAGTATCTGAGTGGGGGCTGGGGTGAATAGGCCACGTGACGCCCGTGAGGACGTGCAGGCATGAGGGGTCTCAGCTTCTAAGCTTGAGAACTGCTCATCCTCAGAATGGGGGAAAGGTGAGTCTTAAATACAGACTGGGGGAGGGGCCATGCAGTTTGGAGTGACGGGAGGAGGGGTCCAAGGAGTGGCCAAGCAGTTTGGGGTGAGGGGAGGAGGGATCTAGGGAGATCTGGATGGGGGTGGCCAGCAAGCTGGGGCAAATGGAACACTGGGGCCTAGCTAGAATTAAGGGTGGGAATGGCCAGGAAGACAAAACAATGGGAAAGCCAGTTGATGGGGGGGGGGGTTTGGACCATTTGGAAAAAGGTCCAGGTGAGAATTTCCGTTTGGAATGTCTGAGTGATTGGAACAGACAATGACAATAGATAATCAAGGCAGCTGGAAGGGGAAGTTTGCTTTCAAAGGGCTTTTAAAGGGAAATAAGGCAGTTTCTAAAACTTTAAGGGTTTCCTGGGACCCGTAAACAAAACTGAAGCCAGCTTCTTTTTGGGGCCGGGGAGGAAAGATGTCTGAGAGAGATAAGTGAGTAAAAGTTTTAAGGTTTTTCTGCGAATTGTAGGTAAACCTCTTCAATACAACATTGCCTTGTTTGACCTACCCATTCTTCTCTGGTTTGTCTGATCCTCTTTAGATAGACAAATTGAGATATGTAAAGGGAAAAGCGAGGGCAAGGAGCAAGTTATCTCTGTATTAGAGCTGATTTGAATTCATTTCTTCAGCATTCACATTTTCATTTATCTTATCTCAGTCCATTCAGAAATATGGAGCTGTAGTAAACATGTAACCACTGAAAAGTTTGGCCTATTTACACAAGATTATAGGTTTAAAGATGAAAGGGACCTGGGAAGCAACTGAGTCCACTTCTACATTTTACAGACAAGGAAACTGAGGCATAGAGAGGTTAAATGACTTGCCAAGGATCACATAGCTAGTATGTGTCTGAGGGGGGATTTAAACCAAAGTCTTCTTCACTTCAAGTCCAATACACTGCCAACTACCGAGTAAATGAAACATGTCTATTGTCCAGAGTCCAGGGGTAGGGAACTTTTGGCCTTGAGCCCACATGTGACCCTCTAGGTCTTGCCTCAAGTGTAACACTTTGACTTAATCTAAACTTCACAGAACAAATCCTTTTTCAAATCCTGTCCATAACAGATGGACAAATTCTGTGTCATTTGGCATAGGTTTTCTTAATGTCAGTGGAACCTGGGAAGGTTCTCAACATGTTGATTGGACCCTTGAATGAATGAAAGCATGTATTATTCAAATATACTTAGGAAATTCAATCTCCTGCTGAGACAAAGAAGTTAAAACTAAGCCTTTTTAGCAGCTCACAGAACTCATGTTGTGCTGTACTGTACACAGAAGTAGCTCTACCCTTAAAAATCATAGGAGTCTAGATTTTGATTTGGAAGGGCCTACCTTCCAAGTCATCTCATCCAAACCCCTGATTTTACAGCAGAGGAAATCAAAACCCTTGATTAAGATATTAAGTGCCTTGCCCAGGGTCATATAGGTAGTGGTAGAGCCACTATTTGAACCCAAGTTGTTTGAATCCAAATCCAAGACTCTTTTCACTCTACCACACTGCCTCCCAACTTAGCCTACCATCACTGTTCTTTCCAACCCTTGCCTATTTCTCTGAAAAAACAAACAAAAAAACCCAACAGTATAAAATATTAAAGCTGAAAATGACCTTAGTGATAAACTAATATAACTTCTCCCTTTTGTAGATGAGGTCCACAGAGATCAAATGACCAGCCCAAGGTCATTCATCTTCATAGATATTACTAACAAGAGGAATTTAAAGGAAAGGCTGCTTATTGGTTTACAGAAGGCCTGCGCAACCTGTGGCCCACAGACAATCACAACCCTTGGGCAGCTTGCAGCATGCCAAAGAATTTCCAGTGGCCCCCGAAAAATGTTGAGAAAAACATCCTTTGTATGTAGAGGAAATCCTTTGCCGGCAGGTTGTACAGGCATGGTTTATAGAAATCCACAGGGAAATTTTATTAAATGATACTGTGATTTCATATTTTCACAAAAAAGATCACATAGACTCATCTAGATGGCTGGTATTGATGGGGTATAGGCCCAAGACAACACCCCCCTCAAAACAAATTAAAATAAAAAAAAAATAAACCCTTCCTTAAACTTTATTTGAACTTTTACCTAGTCAAGGAAGTCTAGCAGTCTCCAGAGGTTATTCTCATTTCTAACTGGCTCTTCCTTATCACCTACACCCAATCTCCCAATTCTTTGTTAACCCAATTGAAGTCTAGCTCTCCACAGGTCTATTACTGGCCTGATGGCCCAGGGTTATACTTTCCATCCTTGTTCTTATCCAGACCCCATTCAACCTCCCAGACATTCCCATCCAGATTCTCCCAGGACCCTCCCCCAGTCACCCCAGCTTCAAGATCCTCCCTAAACTCCTCCTCCAGTCATCCCAGCTTACTGCCATCAAGATACCCCTTCTCCCAGCCCCCCAGTTACCCCAAACTACTTGGCCACTCCTAGATCCCTCCTATAGTCTTTCTGTATATAAGATCCATCCTGGCCACCATTTAGGAGCTGAGACTTCCTCATGCCCACCCATCTTTATGGATGTCACAAATGGTCAGATTCCTTAAGAGTTTGGCCTCTATGGCTGATCTTTAATAAACTTAGTCTTTGGCTAAAAAGAAGGGTTGAGTTGAATTCTTTAGGCAGGACCTACATGTTGTGATTTTGGGAACTCAGTACTCCAAGCATCTAAAAACCTCAGCAGTATAACAATATTCCTTGATGCTTTCAGAAAAATAAGGATTTCACAAAAAACTCACCTGTTTCCCTCTTCTTAGATTTAACTTTAGGTTCAATATCTACAAGTAGTATATCCAGAGGTAAACTATCTGGCAAAATTAAGTATTGAATGTTATTTCCTTGAATACTGAGTGTTTCCAATTGTACAGGCTCTCTATTTTTCAAGGTCACTTTAACGGCTTTAAGATGTGTGTTCACATTGATATCCACTCCTGGGAAAACCAAAACAGAAGCAGATGATCAGAACAAAGACCAATTCTGCCCCTTTCTGGTTTTCTTACTTTAATGGATTTTGCTCTGTCTTGAGCTGTATGTTTAAGACCATAAGTATGGTAAAACCAAAATTTCTTCTAACCAGGAAATAATTCTTTGCTTAACTTTACTACTTCTGAGTATGTCCTACTCCTGTTATGATGTCCTTAATTATGACCCAGAGATCAAACTTTCGTCTGTGAGAGATGATCTCAGAGAATCTCTCAGGAATGAAGCCTCCTCAGGGAGTTAATTGCTTCTTGTTCTGTTGAAACACTTGCAGCTGGTTGACCTTGTAAAGAAACATGCTTTTCAACTTTATCAGACCTCCTCCTCCCTCTCTAAAACTATTTACTCTAAAAAAGAAAAAGAAAACGAAAACCTCCTGTCTCCAGGCAAGTTGTAAAAAGTGTCCTTGTTCTTTGTTGCTGGGGTAGATTGCCACGAATAGACTGTACCCTCAGAGCTTGCATTAATGAGCCCTGAGGAAGGGCGGGGAAGGGGATTGCGCTAGGACCTATATAACCTGTTGATCTGAACACACCCCTGCTCTCTTTGGTTGGTGCTAATTTTTTGGTGTTCTGAGGGAGCCCTTTCTCGAGAAAGCTAATAAATGAAATTTTCTTTTTGCTAATATCTCTGAGTTTCCGATTCATTGATAAGGGTCTCTGCACCCCACACAGCTGGATTGCAAAAACTACCATCAAACCTTTAAAGCATTTCCAGGAATAGACTAAATGAAATATGATTTGTCCTATTTCTTTATGTCTAAATCTTATTTTCTGTTTCAATGATCTAAGTCAAATAGCCAACCAAGTTAGACCTTTGCTTTTCTTTCCTCTTCCTGCCTATCTTTTGTCTATTTTATCATTAATCCCTAATAAAAAGAGACGTGAAATGGAGCTGAAGTTTAGACAAACATGTCCTTCACAACCTTTCAGTAGCTTTGGTGATGGATTTGACAGGCAGAGACACTTCTTGTCTAACCTAAGGCATCGAGTTCACACCTCCATACCTGTGATTGTTCCATGCACCTGGATTCCATTCTTCAATTCAATAGTTACTGTTTCATGACTCAATTTCATCAAAAACCTGAAAATTTAAATACATAAAATGTAATCAAAGCACCACTCCACAACTGCAGCCACCAAGATAAGTCAACTATGGCCTGTTTTTCACCTCTACAAAACAGTGATTAAAAAACCTTTTTTTAAATTGAATTCAGTGGTCTGTAAAAACCACTATTTGCATATGAATGGCTCTGGGGAGTGGGATGGATGCATGGGAACTATGTCAGAAACAGAAACTATCAAATTTTTTTTTTAAAGTGTGGACTGTGAAGCCACTAATATCAGAAACAGAAAACATAATTTTTTTTAATGAGTGCTTATGATTAATGTGAAAATAAGTATGTTTAATAGGAATGTATATGTAGAGCCTATATCAGATTGCATTTCGTCTTGGGGAGAGGGGAAGAAAAGGAGGGAGAGAAAATTTAACTCAAAAGTTTGTGGAAGTGATTGCTGATAACTAAAAATAAATCACTTACTTAAAAAAAAATACAAAGAGTGGCTTGTGAAGCAACTGATGCCAGAAACAGAAACTATCAATAAGAACTTTTTTTTTTTTAAAGAGTGGCTCGAGAAGCAAAAACCATGCTTGGAAGCACCTTCGGTCTCGTCACTCTCCGCACGCGAACCTGCTGGGGGCGCTCGCTAGCGCAGCTGCGGGCCCCGGCGCAAGGGTCAGAGCACGAGGAGGTGTGATAGGGCGGCCGAATCCGCGAGTTGAGCTCTACAAACCGAGCCTACGGTCGACCCCCAAAAAAGGCGAGGTCGGGAGAAGGGAAGGACCAAGAGGCGCGAGCGCGAGCCCGAGGATGGGGGGGGGGGCAGGAGCACGAGCCCGCGGCTGCCGGACGGACCGTTGATTGAGAGCCTGCAAGGCGGGTTTTTTTCTAAGCTGGGCCACTTTGTGTGTCCACAGTCCGGGGACCTCTACTTCACCCTGCCACTAGTTTACACCTCACGAGCTTCATCCCCGCGGCGGCTCGGTCTTTGTAAGCAAGCCACTAAGTGGGGCGAAAGTGAAGGGCACGCCCCCAAACGCCCAGCCCACTGACCCGGAAGTAAATAGCGTGCGACCCCGGGCCCGAGCGGGATCGTTCTTCTCCCTCTCTCCCGTCGGAAACGACTCAACTCGTGAACTCTGAATCCTCGAAGAGGGAGTTTTACTTAAAACTCTTTTTGAAAAACTGATAGATTTTATTTAGACGCAACTGGATCATCTCAACCCAGACTACTCTTTCAACAGCACCAGTTGAAATCAATTTAGAGACATTTTCAAGGGTTACTTTTAAATTTTAACCGACCTTGGAAAAAAGTTAAAAGAAAAACCACCTCACCAAAATGGCAGACTCTCAGATAGTTGCCCGAGCACCCAGGGTCACAGAGCATGTATCAGAGCTGAGACTAGAATCCAAGTCTTCCTGGCTCCCAGGCCAAGTTTCTATCCAGTAGGCCTCATAAAACGGAATAATGAACAATCTCTCAAGTCATTAAATCACTCAAACCCTCAGTTTACTGATCGGTAACATAGGGACAAAAATAATTGTACTACCTACCTCACCGGGCTGTTGTGATGAAAATGCTTTGCAAAACACAAGACTATATGTGAAATAACAGTGTGGAGGCAGAAAAAAGCCAATGAGTTTACTTTCTAATGGGAGAGATAATGTGTACATACATAGGTATATAAAAGATATGCAGAGTAGA
The DNA here is from genome assembly GCF_900497805.2 of Vombatus ursinus. Taxonomy (NCBI): domain Eukaryota; kingdom Metazoa; phylum Chordata; class Mammalia; order Diprotodontia; family Vombatidae; genus Vombatus; species Vombatus ursinus. Next base: position 50,212,105 of record NW_020954590.1, on the reverse strand, counting down.
TGAAAAGTAATCTTAGAGTAAGGGGTTCCTAACGTTTGTTATAGATCAGTTTGTCAGTTTGGTAAAGACTCTGGGCTACCTTATCATAATGTTTTAAAATGCATCAAATAAAATACATATGATAGCAAAGGAAACCAAAGACAAGGGACTGAAAGAGGTGCTCGGATAAAGGCATGTTATTTGCAGATTCTGCTGAGCCTCCTGGCAAATGGTGTTGATGTATACTTAGGGAGCTTCCAGAAGCTTTTCACAACAGCCTTGAGTAGGAAGTGATGTGTTCCAGGGTGTCCAGGACTAAGTAACAAGGAACTAGAGAATATTGAGTAGGAAAGTGACAAGGTCAGACCTGGGCTTTAGAAAAATCATTTTGGTAGCTATGTGGAAGATGGATTAGAATGGATGGGGCTAGGTGTTAAAAGTCCAAAAAGTAGTTCACAATACACGGATTACAATAAACTTTTTAACCATTGCCAACCTTTTCGCAAATACACGCACAAACATATTTGTGTGTATTTATGTATATGTGTGTATGTGTATAAATATAAAAAAACATTGCCCTCTAGTGGGATGATTCAGTAATACTACTGTGGTTTACTTTAATACAGCATCACACTTATTTACTGTATTAAATATTCATTATACTACATTTATGCTGTAGGTTAAAATCCCATAAAATATTCACCTGAATTTTGATAGAATTAATAGCCTATCACCGAACATGACTTCTAAAGGACCCACTGTGTATATTTTTCATTGTATAGCCTGTGAATTCTGTCTCCTTGGCTAATTTTTCTAATAAGAACCATGTGGTAAATTAGTGAAAAGCAGAATACTCCTTTAAGTCAATGGTACAAACTCAAAGTGTTAATGCAGGCCTGCACAACCAAAGGATTTTGGGCAGCCCCCCAAAGATGTAGAGGATGTTTTCTTCTACATTTTTTGGCAAGCAGCCTGAAATCCTTTGGTGGGCCACAAGTTGTGTAGGCCTGTCCTCAGGGCTAATAGTTTTTGATGGATAAGACTTTTCAAATGATAAGCTAATAGGAAAATACATAAACTTTCTAAAGTCAAATTACAGTCACCTTCATATTAGGTCAACTTTCACATAACATTCATTGATAATAAAGATTAAACAGAAAATTTGTCTTAATGATGGCTTTCTACATCCAAGGATAGTCTATAAATTACATAGTAGATACTTGGATTGCTTCAGTCACTTCTGAACACATTTAAGGAACATGCTAATTGTGGTATAATGATTAACTCAATAAAATCCATTTTTAAAAATAAAATTGTTTGAGTGTACAGTTCTATACTTTCACATTCCCAAATTATAGTACCTTCTCTAGGAAACTCTTTTTAAAAAGTAAAAAAACCAAAAAACCCCACCAATGCTCTTGGCTAACTGAATTCATTCTTAGACTTTTTAAAAGTGCTGCAGATGACTTCCTTCTCATTTACAAGGAAATTATAATTTCATACAGACACAATACAAGCTGCATGTTTAGTTTAGCTTCCTATTTTTATTTCTTCCTATCACACAAATGAAATGGCACCGGTATTTGCAAGGAATTATGAATAATGAAAACGAGCAATTTTTCTCCAAGCTCTTTTAGAGACTAGGTCTCCCTATCTTGCCCAAGCTGGAAGTGCAGTGGACACTCACAGGCCCAATCCCAATAGTGATCAGTATGGAAACTTTAACTTGCTCCATTCTTCCTACATGGACTAGGCAGATCTTCTTAGCCCAACTACACTCCAATCCCAGGGCTCACCATATTGGTCAAGACTCCAAATTCTGTTTTAGCCCTGCTGCAGCTCAGCAATTCTTAACTCAATGGATCCACTACCTTCAGCCTTCCCTCTGTAGCAGGGATCAGGCACGTACCATAACACCAAGCGCAAACGTTTAAAAACAAGACAATAAGGATTTTATCTGTGATAATCAGATTACCCTGTAGGAGTAAAAACGTCTCTCCTCTGAGTCTCCCCCCCCTTTTTTTGGGGGGGGGGGGCTAGGCAATGGTTTTTAAGTGACTTGCCCAGGGTCACACAGCTAGTAAGAGTCAAGTGTCTGAGGCCGAATTTGAACTCAGATCTTCCTAACTCCAGGGTCAGTGCTCTATCTACTGCGCCACCTAGCTGCCCCTGAGTCTTCTTTAAAGGGTCATTCTGAATTTACCTGATAAAGCAGTGACTGATGACCACACTTTCAAACAAAACAGAAAACTAATTTAAACAAAACTCACAACTGAGGATATATAAATGTATTTATAACTTAAATTTGAGAGTAGAATGTAAAATTTTATATTCTGTTGAGAATTCTTATAAAAAAATTGGAGAAAACATATAATAAATGTTGATTATAATAAAGGCAATTCTTAATTTAAAAGATGACTTTCATTTATAAAATACTAGTAGCTTGGAACTTCCTTATATGTCTAGTCACCATAGAGAGAAATTCAAGAAAAAGAGAATTCATTTTGGACAATCCAAAGGGTTTTAGTTATATAAAACGTTAACTCATTATTTCACCTCTAGGTGGTCCCAAAGAAGACAAAAGGATTACAGTGGATTCAAAATCTTCCACATACATACATGAAATCATGTTTTTAAGTTAGAAAAAAGTATGATTAGAACGTGATTAGTTAAGTCAGAATTTAAACTGCATTTACGAACAGCCTTGTAGCTCAACTGTTACATTTGGAACAACTGTACTAATACTAAGAAGTAGATCTAACAATACTGAAATCTTAACTGATGACATTCAATAGACAATTCTTTCCCACATTCGTGTTTATTAAAAACTGACATCATAAACAAAACCTGTACAAAAAAATATTCTGACTTTTGTGGAATTGCATAACAGTATTCATGGAAGAAGTTATCGTCTGGGACCCCCTCTTCCTCTACCACGACCACGTCCTCGTCCTCTACCCCGACCTCGGCCTCTTCCTGCAACTGAGCAGATAAAAGAACGATAAAGTTAAATTTTCTCATGTTCTAAAAGTTACTTGAACTAAATCAATCTAATCAGTTAAGCTAGGGAAAAAAACTTTTATAATCCATTTCCACTTCAACAGAAGGGAGTTGTAGATGCATCATCTCACTACACATTTTTTCTTCCTAGTCCTTGCATTTGTGGATCAAGGTTACAGAAAATAAAGAATACACTGAATTTTGTTCTTCCTTCCCTAAACTGCTAATAGCATATGCTTATTCTATGCAGGGTCCCAAAAAAAGGACCAGGAAATACAGCAAAATACCATTAAAATACTATTGTTTAGGATTATAGTGTTTGCATACCTCAATGATACGCACCACACATAAGGAGACAAGACCAAAATATACTTTCAGAAAATTATTTCCTGTTCATGGCCTTCACATACATGACATATTTTTTTTTCATTCAACAGGTATTGTTTTTCAGGCACACAGCAACATGGACGTTTGCAGGCTACTAATATATGGACCTATATTAAACAGGATGGATACACTATTGTTCTGAGTTGAAGTTAATGGTTATGGCAAAACAGTAGGTCTAAAATCCCAATTCAAGACAGTTATTATTATTTATTTTTTTTTTGAGGCAGTCAGGGTTAAGTGACCTGCCCAGGGTAATACAGCTAGTAAGTGTCAGAGGCCGGATTTGAACTCAGGTCTTCTTGATTTCAGGGCCAGTACTCTATTCCCCCTGTGCCATCTAGCTGCCCCTCAAGAAAGTTATTCTTAAAGGTCTCTTTCTTTGTTTTCGTCATTTAACTTCAAAGACTTCCCTAACTGTGCAGTAACAGAGACATAATTAAATATGTCTATTAAAAAAAAAAGATCTGTGAGATTAACTTTCACAACTATCCAAAAGAAACATAGGGCATTACTGCAACTTTTTTTTTTTTTATGTGAGGCAACTGAGATTAAGTGACTTGACCAGGGTCACACACCTAGTAAATATTATGAGTCTGAAGCCATTTTTGAACTCAGGTCCTCCTGATTCCAGGGCCAATGCTCTATCCACTGCCTACTGAGCTACCTAGCTGCCCCAGCATTACTGCATATTAAAGACAAAAACTAAAGGTGAAAGCTTATTTGCCTGAAGTCACAAAAGTAGCAATCAAAAAAGAAATCTGATTCCTAAATAAGTAGAGCTAATATCTCCTCTCTTAAAATTCACAGCCCAACTTCAATATTATTTTACAATTCCTTGCTTTTCTCCAAATGCAAAATTTATTCATTCTGTCCCTAGTGTCTTCAAATTTCTATGGAACTTGTAAGTCTTTTTTTTTTTTTTAACTCAAGTCCTCCTGACACCCAGGCTGGTGCTCTGTCCACTTTGCCACCTCAATGCCCTGTAAGTCAGTCTTTTTAAACATTTAACAAGTTTGCTGTGTCACATTTTCACTGCCTAGCAAGGAAATCCAATTAAGTGGTAGGAGCATTTGAATGTAGTTTTAAAGTAGTCCATCTTTGTACCGTCACAATAAACATAAAAAAAGTAATTAGAAGTTTACTAATATGCAAAGTTTGTATATTACAGCTTTGGCACAGCAGTTTTAGATATACAACTTTAATTATAATTTTCCTATTAAAACATTAAGGGGAAAATTCATTGAGAAAATTTAAAAAAATATATACACTACGTCCTGTCACAGGTAACAAGCACATATCTGTAAAAGATTTTTAAATGCCTATCATAACACATGTATAATTAATAGAGGGGAGTTATACGCAATGAGGATGGTAAAATAGGGCAGGTCATTATTCTGGAGAGCCTGAAATGCAATAGAATTTCATCAATAACATTGTTTGAATGTTTACTAAAGTTTAAAAATAAAAATTAAGGCATAGCACAAAAGTATAAGCTGAAATCTAGACGAGATTACTTTAAGAAATATTCTCCATGCCACATATTTCCTCAGGCAGACAGATGACAATAATGATTTATAAAATTATATTTTTATATATATGCTATAGTTGTTGTACAATAAGTGTCAATTTGGACACTTATATATACCAAGGAAAGGAATTTTAAGTGGATAATATCTTTTGGTTTTCAGAAATTTGTAAAGGTTTAAAAGTGTGTTAAAACCATAACTTTAAAAAGCAATAAGTTTTGTAATTCTAAAACAAGGCTCTCTCAACTTTTCACCAACTTACCAGCTTCCCTTTTCTTAGATTTCACCTTTGGTTCAACATCAACAAGTAAAGTATCCAGAGGTAAGCTGTCTGGGAGGATGAAGTACCGAATGTTATTTCCTCGTATACTCAGTGTTTCCAATTGTACAGGCTCTCTGTTCTTCAGGGTCATTTTCACAGCTTTAAGATGTGTATTCATACTGACATCCACACCTGAGGGAAAAAAAATAAAAATTATCAAGTATGGCAAAAACAGAGAAACAAGGAAAAGTAAGATAAATTGTAACCTATATTATGCCACTTTAAAGAACCCTACTAGAAAAAGCATAGGGATTGGAGACCTTGGTTTCAGTACTGGTCCTGACATTACCTGACCCTGAGCATGTCATTTAAGCTCTTATTCTTACATGATCTAAAAAATGGGGACAATAATACTTGCATAATGCATAGTCGATACAAGGAAAATGTTTTATAAACAGCAAAGTGCTATATAAGTGTAAATCATTATGATGATATATACTGACACACTACAAGCTACTCTAAAAAACCACAAAACTACACAGGGGATGGGATAGGGTGGAGTCAAAATGGCAGAGTAGAGAAGCACATAGTTGAGCTCTCCCAACATTCCCCAGCAAACAATTTTAAATAACACCTCAAATTTAATTCTGCAATGGCAGAGTCAAAAAAAGGTCAGTGAGTCATTCTTACAGCACAAGACAACGGAGGCTGGAAAGAGAAATGACCTAGAGTGGATGACACATCAGTGGTGGAGACAGATGCAGCAACAGCAGCTTCAGAAGGCGCCAAGTAAAAGACGGTATGGGGACTTGGCAACTGTCCAGAAAAAGAATATGGAGTACCCCAGTGCTAGCACTGGACACAGGATTAGATGCGGTTTGTCAAATCCACTGCCTATACCCACTTCTGGGTCACATTTCAAGGGCAGAGAGGAACACTTTTTGTCAAGAGGGAGTGGAAGCCCTGAGGGGCAATATCACTTCTAGCCCCAAGGGATCAAAGACCCTAAGGAAAAGTATTGTTTCAGGTCCCAGAGGAAGAGAGGGGACCTAAGGAACAGTATGGATTTCAATCCCAAGGGATCATGGGTTCATCCTGAGTAAAAATCAGAGTTCAGACCAAGAGAGCAGTGACCACACCTCTCTCCATATCATACCACTTTGGAAACATCTAATACTTTCAAACTCTTAGAACTAGTTCTGAAAACAGGAGTACTAAAAAGCCTGACGCTTGAGACAGATATCCCCTGACCCCAATACAACCCAACATTAACATAAAATTCCAAATCAATGAGCAAACAACGATAAAAAAAGAACCTGATCATAAAAAGTTACTATTAGGATAGGGAAGAAAAAGTCACAAACTCAGAAGAGTAAAATGCAGTCAAAACACTACAAAGCAAAGCCTCAAAGAGGGGAAAAACGTGAATTGGACACAAATCCAACTAGAATTCCCGGAAGGGCTAAAAAATTATTTTCAAAATCAGAGTAGTAGAGGAAAAATTAGGTAAAGAAATGAAAGCAAAGGAATCAAATTATGAAAAGACAATTAAAACTTTGGTAAAAGAGGCACAAAAATACTAAAGCAAATAAACACCTTAAAAACAGAATTGGCCAGATAGAAAAAGAAACACAAAAACTCACTGATGAAAATAACTCCTTAAAAATTAGAATTAGGCTATAGCAGCTCTTTTTGTGGCGGCAAAGAATTGGAAATTGATGACCTGAGTTCAAATCTTTGGTGGAATCCATCTATGATGTTATTTTCTCCCATCAGAATGTGAGCTTCTTGAAAGCTGACTTTTCTCACTGTTCTATCTGTATTCCCTGCACTAAGCACCAAATTTGGCATATGGCGAGCATTTAATAAATGCTTTTAATTTTTTTAATCCTGTCTCTAACACTTACTTGTGTGACCTTAATGAAGTCATTTATTTTCCATGAGACTATTTTTCATCTATAAAATGAATGAGTTGGACTAAATGGTCCCTTTCACCTACAGATCTTTGATCCTATCATTTACTTAACTGAAATGACTATTACTATTAAGTAACAAAAAGAATGTCCCCTTTAGCAAGTGGAATGGGTAACATTTAAAAACATTTACAAAGTACAACTGATCTAGTACTTGAGAAAAGTTTTTCACCTGCTCAAATCTCCATACCTGTGATTGTTCCATGTACTTGTGTTCCATTCTTCAATTCAATGGTTACAGTTTCATGACTCAACTTCATCAAAAACCTGCAATTAAAACATGTAGAACCACTGTTAATTTTCATTTTCATCAATTACATGAATCTATGGATCAATAATAGATAAGCAGCTCATTATCTTTAATAAAAATTTACCAATCACTTACTAACTGCTAAGCACTGTGCTAAGTGCTGGGGATACCACAGAAAGCTAAGACCATCCCTGCTCTTAAGGAGCCCACATTTTAATAGAGGTAGCCAGCACAGACAGGAAGTCTCAAATGCAAATAAAATGAAAAAGATAGTGGTCCTTAGGGGGCAATGAAGAGTAGATGGTAATGTGCCTTCCTTAACGTGATCTCCAAACCATACCTATTTCTGATGTTAAATTCTTTGGAAGTAATAAAGACTGGTGGTTAAAAACGTTCTGTTTGCACAATGTTACCTACAAAAATGCAGCACTTGGGGTTCCCTGTAACAGGAAATTTCGTGCTGATAAAACACTGGATCATCTTCACGATCATAACACATTTTAGTGAGCACACATCTATGTTATACCTCACTTAATATTAATATTTAAGCATCCAACACATTTACTTCTGTTTTATCTTTCAATGAATCTTGTGTAATTTTGAAACACTAGGAGAAGAGCTGTTAAGGAAATGTCAGGCTTTATTGACTCACATGCTTTTCTAGAGTCATTAAATGATAAGTACAATAAGATCGTGTAATTTTTTGCACCTTTCAATCAATTATGTGATGGTAAAGATGTGATCTACTGTGGAACAATGCTTATGAAATCTTACTGGTTTCTTTCAAATTCCTCCTACAAAGGATGCCTTCAACCCATGTGCATTATTATCACAAATGTTTATATAGAAATGTATTTTATATAAAAGTTTGGCCTAACCAAAAACTACAGTGCTTGTTCACATATATTTTGGATACATACTACAAATGGATAATGAATTTAGCCCCAGAAACAGGAAGTAGAGAGGATGGATTTCTTTTGAGAAATTGCAAAATTCTTTTAATAATGGCATACTTCTCGCTGAAAAAAAGGCTCACCTTTTTAAAATTTATATTCTGCAATTAACAAAAATCTATTTGCTCTCCTTCCCTCCTCTATCCCAATTGAAAAAGACAGAGAAATAGACCCTTTTAACAAATATACAGAATGAAGTGAAACAAATTCCAACACTGGTCATGTCCAAAAATATGTCTCATGCCCCACCTCTCTTCAGGAGGAGGACATGTTCATCTCTGATAAGTTGATAAGTCCTCTGGAATAGTGTTTGGTTATTACAGAATCAATTTAGTTCAATTCAATAAACATTTATTAAGCCTATCCTATGTACCAGGCACTGTGCTAAGTGCTGCTGATAGAAAAGAGCTTACAATCTAATGGGGGAGACAACATGCAAATAAATATATATAAACAAGCTATAAATGGAATAAATAGAAAATCATTAAAAAAGTGAAAACAGTGGAAGTAAGAGGGGTTAAGAAAGGCTTCCTATAAAATATAGGATTTTAGCTGGGACTTAAAGGAAGCCAGGGAAGTCAGTAGCAAAAAGCAGAAGAAGGAAGGATTCCATGCATAGGGGACAGCCAGAGAAAATGCCTGGGGCCTAGGGATGGAATATCTCATTCACGGAACAGCCAGGAGGGCCAGTAACACTTGATCAAAGCATATGTGTTGGGGAGTAAAGTTTAAGAAGACTGGAAAGGTAAGAAGGCTAGGTTATGAAGGAAACTGAATGCCAAACAGAACATTTTGTATTTACTTGCTGCTGGAGGCAACAGTAAGTCATTGGAGTTTATTGGGGGTGGGGGATGGAGGTTGACATTGATCACAATTATGTTTAGAGAAATCACTTTAATGGTTGAATGGGGAGTGGATTGGAGTGGGGAGATACTAGAGGTGGGCAGACCCACCAGCAGGGGCAGTGTCAGAAGACAGAAGAGATGTGCGAAGGTGAAATTGGCAGGCATTGGCAACAGTTTATATGGGGGGAGGGAAAGAGAGTTAAGTGGTTGAAGCTGTTTATCTTTATTATGTTATAAACTACACTGTATGTTGGTACTGTATATATGTTGATACTCTATAAACTGTTCTCCTTGTTTTGTTCACTTTACTCTGTATCAATTCTTACAAGTCTTATGTTTCTCTGAATTGTCCCTTTGATTTTTCTTATAGTACAACAGTATTCTATTATATTCAAATACCATAATTTGTGGGACACTAAGGCACTGCTGGTGGAGTTGTGAACTGATCCAACCATTCTGGAGAACAATTAGGAACTATGCCCCAAAGGCTATCAAACTGTGCATACCCTGAGCAATACCACTACTGGGTCTATATCCCAAAGAAATTAAAAAAAAAAAAACAAAAAAAAACAAAGGTAAAAGGAAAAGAACCTATATGTACAAAAATATTTACAGCAGTTCTTTGTTGTGGCAAAGAATTAGAAATTGAGGGAATACTCATAAATTGGGGAATAGCAGAACAAGTTGTGGTATATAATTGTGATAGAATACTATTGTGCCATAAGAAATGACTAACGAGATGATTTCAAAAAAACCCGGGAAGACTTACATGAACTAATGCAAAATAAAGTTAATTAGAGCCAGAACATTGTACACAGTAACAGCAATAATGTACAATGAAAAACTGTAAATGACTTAGCTATCCTCAGCAACACAATGGTCCAAGACAATTCTGAAGGATTTATGATGAAAAATGCTCCCTACCTCCAGAGAAAAAATTGATGAAGTCTGAATGCAGATCAAAGCATACTTTTAAGAAAAAATTCTTCTTGGTTTTTTTTTTTGGTCTGTATTTTCTTTTGCAACATGGCTAACATGGAATACGTTTTGCATGACTGCACATGTATAAATTACATCAAATTGTCTTCTAAAGGTGAGGGGAAAGAAAGGGGAGAATTTGGAACTCAAAATTAAAAAAATAAAATGTTAAAAATTGTTTTTACATGTAATCGAAAAAATATATAAAAAACATACTTTTGATGGGCACACTTTTATTCTCTGGTTCTCTGCCAGCACAAAAAGCTGCTATAGATAATTTTGTACACATGGCTCCTTTTCCTCTTTCTCTGATCTCTCTTTGGGGTAAAGACGTAGGCTTAATCACTGAATGGGCATTGCTTCTCAAACTCAGACCTGTTAAAGACCTTAGCTTAAAAAGGTTAAGGTCTCTCATTGCATCCAGGGCCATCTCCATTCCTCTATATCTTGCCACTGGACCCAGACAGCTCCAGAGGAGAAAGTGAGGCTGGAGACTTAAATCATGACATCACTTCTATGACATCATGGTCCTCTTGGAAAACAAAAGAGGCAGCAAGGTGGCAGAGTGAATACAGCACTAACCCTAGAATCAGGAGGACCTGAGTTCAAGTTGGCCCTTACTAGCTGTGTGACTCTGGGCAAGTCACTTAAGCCCAATTGCCTTACCAAAAAAAAAAAAAAGAAACAAAGGACAAATAACAAAAACCGACCTTTTGTGAGAAGCCTTTTCTGATTCCCATTAATACTAGTTAGTGCCTTCACTCTGTTGATTAGTTCCAATTTAATCCTGTCTACATCTTCTTTATTACATAGCTGTTTTCATGTTGTCTCCCCAACTAAATTTTTTAACTCCTTGAGAACAGGGATTGTTTTTTTTCTTTCTTTAAATCTCTAGTACTCAGCACATTGTCTGGAACATAGCAGATATTTAATAAATGCTTGTTGACTTACTGAGTCACTTCTTTGTTACAAGACACCTCATATAGTAGGAGTAATCTGTAAATATTTATAAATATTTAAATTATAAATATTATGGAATATAATGTTATATTTCTATTATAAATAATATTTATAATGTGAAAGTATGACACATAAATAAAAGTTTAAAACAACAGCAATAAGAAAAAACTATGTAACCAAGATAGCATGGCCTAATCAGGTAGGATGAAGAGCTAAGTGTTAATTCCACTGGTATTCTTGTAATGGCAAAAGTGAAGTTAACAAGCATTTATTACATGACAGGTACTAGGTTAGGCACTGGAGCTAAAAAGACAGGCAAAAAAACCCCAGTCCCTGTTCTTAAGGATCTCATAGTTTAATGGGGGAACAACAATTAAAACAAACAAGATAAATTAGAGATGATCTTAGAAGGAAGACACTAGCATTAAGGTGAACCAAGAAAAGCTTCTTGCAAAAGGTAGAATTTTAGGTGGGACCTGAAGGAAGCCAGGAAAGCCAGGAGTCAAGAGATGAGGAGGAAGAGAATTCCAGGCATGGAATCAGTAAAAATGTACAGTCAAGAGATAGAGTATTGCAGGAGGAATGGCAATTAGGCCAGTGTCACTGGATTGCAGAAATCATTGGGTAAGACTGGAAAAGCATGAAGGGGCCAGATTATGAAAGGTTTTAAAAACCAAACAGGATTTTATATTTGATCCTAGAGGAAATACTCTAAAGAATATAAAGTCCATGGTGAATGGACCACTTGGTTGAATTTATATGAAGACAGGAGAGACAGGCATAGATCATTTATAGTCTGCATTATTGCAGGAACATGATTAAGATCTCTGATCCATGAGAACACTGCAAAAACAAGATTTATAACTCAACTGAGCCTCACAAAACCCTGTGAGATTGGTGGTACAGGGATCATTATTATTATTATTATTGTTATTATCCTCATTTTACAGATGAGGAAACTGAGGCTAAGACAGATCAAATGACTTGCTCATGGTGATACTATTGAATGTCAGAGACAGGATTCTAACCCAGGTCTTCTTGATTCCAAATGTCTTCTACTCATTATACCACAATGTCTCTCGTGGAGTTAATTATTCTAGCAGCAGATATATGTGCGTTACAGATAAACGATGAACAGTTATAGTAGGATCAGGATTAAATAAGAAGAAAGAGATTGAATCACATTTGGAAAATTACACTTTTAAGCTACTCCCTGCCACCAAAGCAAATCTTAGCACCAATATTCTTCAGTAATGCTATTCATAAAATGTGACATTCACAGAAGAATCAAAATGGTGACTCATAAGGAAATGAAAATAAACATATTAGATTTAAAGAGGCTTTAGTTTGAAATAACCAAAATGCAAGAAGCATAAAAGACATAATCCCAAATATGATGAGAGGAAGAATGACATGGTAGATAAGACACTGAACTTAGAGTAAGGAAGACCTGAGTTCAAATCTCATATTTACTAGCTATGAACCTGGTCAAGTCATTTAACCTCTCAGTGCCTTGGTCTTCCTCTTAAAAATAAGGGAGCTGGGGCAGGTAGGTGGCCCAGTGGATAGAGCACCAGCCCTGGAGTCAGGAGGACCTGAGTTCAAATCCAGCCTCACACTTGACACTAGCAGTGTGACCCTAGGCAAGTCACTTAAACCCAATTGCCTCATCAAAAAAATAAATAAATAAATAAGGGGGCTAGAAGTTGGGATTCAATGACCTCTTAAGATCCCTTGAATTTCTAAATTTATGATCCATGTATAAATAAAAAGGAAATGGGTGGTCATGTAGTAAGAGCAAGGGATAATCAATATTGAAGAAAACATTAAAAGACACAGAAGAAGGCTTCCAATGCATAGCATGGCTTTTCTATGAAGGATTTATGGAGGAAGAGGAGCAATAATCACGTAGAAAGTGAGAAGGTAATGTACAATTCACATCTATTGCAGTACAGGTAATTTTATTGTTGTTGGTCAGTCATTTCAGTTGTGTCCAACCCTTCATGACCCCATTTGGGGTTTTCTTGGCAGAGATACTGGAGTGCTTTGCCATTTCCTTTTCCAGGGGAAACAGGCAAACGGTTAAATGACTTGCCCAGGGTCACACAGCTAGTAAGTGTCTAAGGCCAGATTTGAACTCAGGAAGATGAGTCTTTCTGATTCCAAGCCCAGTACTCTATCTACTGTGCCACCTAGCTGCCCAGCACAGGGCACAATCCACATCAATGAAACCAGATATCCATCAAAATACACATATTATATAACTACAAAATCTGTTTGGATACATCTAGATATCAAAACAATGCGAAATTACGGACAGTGAATAGTGGGATTATCTTTGTTAATGAAGGAGATTAGCGGTATAAAAACACACCACTTCATTTATCCAAAGGTCATTTATCTGGCAACCTCAACTATCTAAAACAAAAGAAAAGATCAAGAAGTGAATAAAATCTCTGTAAACTAATACTGATCTTACAAAGTCTATGTTCTTTACTCTTAAGCCTATTTATTCTTATTTCAAACTGGCTCTGAAGGAACCTGGATTCAAAAATCATCTTTGCCAGTTACGTAACTTTGGGCTAATCATTTTAAACTCAAAATGTGTAATTCTTCTGGAGTAAAAGAACAAAATGTCCTTTCCAGTTCTAAATCTATGATCATGTGAATTACAAGCTTGGATATCTGGTTTCTAAGATGACAGTAGATCAGAAGCAATATGTGTTAAGGGGAAAGAAAAAAGGCTATAGGCAGACTCACTGAAAACAGCAAGACATTACAAGGTAGGGAACAGTCATAAAGAAGACATAAGAACCTAAAAAACAATAGCTTTGAACTTTTTAGTCTGCAGCGCAAATACACACTAACATATCTCACCGTTTCTTGATTTCCTAACATTATAAAATCAAATTGAGTAATGTCACATTTCCCTGGCATATTTAGGGAGTAACTTAATCAAAGAGAAGTTAAATTATGTTCAGAAAACTAAGAAAGTAGAAAAGTACACAATATATTTTAGAAAGATTTTCAAATGTCAGAAAAACATGTTTAATATTATTACTTTAAAATTTCATTTACAGCCTAGTACTGATTACTGCATTTTATCTAAAAGATTCACCTTTACAGGGAGGATGGCTTAGTCTGTTTTTCCCCCTACTTATTCATGTAGATCATGACAGTACAAATGGAAAATTAATTTAGGCCCAAGGAGAGAAGGCCAGATTGTCTTTGCAAAGTTGCAAAGCTCCTTTAATAACCCCAAGCTTCTAAAGAAAGCAAAGGCCCATTTTTCTTAATTATACTGGTGAATTATACTGGTGCTGTTGTGTACTCAGTACTTCTGTACAGGTTTCTCTGTTCATCAGTGTAATTTTCACAGCCTTAGGAGTCATATGGGATAGAAGTTTATGAAGAATTTAAATGGGTGTCACAGAGGTACACCGTGAGTTAACAACATAAAACCACCAATGAGGGACTCCTAAGAACAGGAATAAAAGATGTCTTCAAGAATTACGATAGGAAGAGAAGGTGGGCTGGTCACAAAGTGAGTGGCAGCATGACAGAAAGACAGGCCAGAACAGAGGCGGAGAACCTGTAGCCCAGAGGCCACAAGTGGCCTAACGGTTCTTTTGACTGAGTCTTAAGTTTTACAGAACAAATCCCTTTATTAAGGGGATTTGTTCTGCAAAGTTTGGATTCAGTCAAAGGGCCGAACTTGAGGCCCTAAAGGACCACATGTGGCCTCAAGGGGACAGGTTCCCCACCCCGGCCCAGAGTGTTCCACTGACACCTTAAGTCAGGAGAAATTTAGTAGGGTCTCCAGCATAATGGTTAGACACTGTGTCAAATTTATGAAAGGACACTGACAAAAGGTACACAGTATCAACAGGAATGGATGGTTGTAATCTGCAGCGATGGAAGGTGCATCTAACTCAATGAAATTAGAGATCCATTTGAATATTCCACATAACACTAAATTCCACACATCTTTTTCTACTTTATCTGTTGTCTGATTAAAAAAACTATAGATTTAAAACTGGAAAGAGCATTAGAGGAATTCTAGTCCAACTTCTGTGTTTTGCAGATGACTGAATGGATCCTGAGATCGCTTACGGGACTGGGCCAAAGGCATGCAAGCTGCAGAAAGTGGCAAAGCCAGCATGGTACTTAAGTTCTTTTAAATCCAAAGAGTGCCATTGCCTCTCTTACTGAAGGAACTTTCATCATCTTTGTCTGGACACAAACTGGTTTCCACCAGTATAATATAAACTCCATGAGGGCAGGGCCTGTTTTGTTTTGTTTTGGTTTTTTTGCCTTGTAACCCCAGTGTCTAGCACATAATAGGCACTTTAATAAATGATTGTTTATTGACCGATGTAATATTTGGGGGTAAGCAGAAAGAGTAATGTTAAGTATACTCATCTTGCAGAAGATGTCTACTGAATTTACATTTGGTTATTTAATCGAGTCTGGGTAGCTACTAAACAAAAGTTATATTCCAAAACTTCAAATTCTGATTCATAATCCCCATTACTTTAGACACAAGAACTTATAAACACCACTTCCAGAGTTGGCAAATATAGACATTTTTGGACTTGGGATTTTTTGAGATAGATTTTGTTCAGTTACTCTCTTGAATGAATGCATAATTCCCTAAATTGAACCCTGTCTTCTTCCTTTTAAAAGATATTTTAAGACAAAAGTATCCTCTATATTTCCCAGGGTTAAGTAAGGTTGGAGTACTAAAGTTGAAAGAAAATTCCCTAAGATTACCTTCAACCCAAATACTCTAAATTTGAGAGATTCAGAGTTAACTGCTTTAATCTAAATCAAACCTTTATTTTAAGGAAATGTAGCAATTATTTTAAATACAACTGGGAGGTAATTACTGTGCTCTAATGCAAGATGACAAGGAGAAACTCGCTGAACAGTAAAACCTATCATATCACTTCATAGTTCTCAACAGTATAGAGTTGGGATTTGGAAACCTGGACCACGTAGGCTAAGACTTGGGTCTGCGTACAACACCATAACTCTCCATTTATGCTTGGAATAGTATGGCTGGCTCGCATTAATAAGCTGGTTTCAATGACTCCTCCAAACTTTAACTAGAACTACTTCAAGTAGAATTTAATTCTCTAATTTAAGGAGTAGTGACTATCGCAAATGTTTGATTGGGTTGAAGCAGGGTTGAAAAAACCAAAAAGATGGAGAGAGAGAAAATTTAATTGTATAATCGGTTTCCAAATAGTAAAGAGTCGACCTCACAGCACTGTCATTTTGTAAAGTGGTCCATCATGTAGGCCCACGTTTAGGGAATTTAAAATTTCAGTAGTGAGGACCCCACTGAGCTTTCAGGTACTTCTAGAATCCGGCTTTAGCCGAGCCGAGCACCCCCGGCTTCCCAGGGTGGAAGGCGCGATGATGGGTCGGCATCAGAGGCAAGTCCCTGCTCTGAGCCCGTCACTCTCAGGCCTCTCAAACGCAAAATGGCAAGGGGATGGGGTCCTTTCGAGCTCTCCTCCTACGATTCCACCACGTGAAACCGGTCAAAAGGTTTGGGAACAGGGTAAAGAAAGGGGCGCAGACCCGAGGGCCCTACAAGTGAGGGGAGGGGGACCCGGGTCCCAGGAAGCGGGATGGAGACACGCCGCGGCGTCTCGCGAGAGCCTAGAAAAAAACGGCCAGGCCGCGCGCCCGCTTTGGACAACGGCCGCACCCTGCCGGGAGCGGGAAGGGAAACCCCACCCCGCCCTGAGGGCGCTCGTTTTCAGGGGCACAAGCCGCAGCGCGAGGCACCGGGCGGGCGGGCGGGACACCCGGCCGCCGTTGTCCGGGCCTATCTCGCGCGCGCACGCGACTTTGGCGCCTCTTCTGACCGTGGCCACACGGCGCCTGGCGACAAACCTTCATACCAAACCCTGCCGCGGCGGCCGGCGCTCTCGCCGTCTCCTCACCTCACGAGCTTCATCCTTCACGGCGCCGTCAACCTTTCGGTCCGATAGGCCGCAAAACAACGACCACTACGGTGCTAACACGGGTTGAGGGAATGAATGGCCGGAAGCACTTCCACCAAGGGAACCGGAAGTAGAAAAGCCGACTGGAGGAAAACTCGAGACTGCTCAGAGGCAGGTGGAGTGGGTACTTTCCAGGCACACGGTGTTGCTGCGGCTCCCCCTGGAGGGCGGCGGTGCGAATGTCGCCCACAGGATGGAAGACCTTACCAGAGCTCCTCCTGCGGGGTGTTAATTTTACAACTTGAGGAAAAGAATGGCTTCTCTTTAGTTAAAAACATCAGGTTATTGGCCATAGCACCGTCTTGCACAGGATGCTCAAAGGTAAAGTTTGGATAAGTTGAGCAAAAGCAAGTGCTTTCTGTAATTAATTTTATGCAAGAGTTTTTTTTCCTTAGGAGGCAATGGGGGTTAAGTGACTTGCCCAGAGTCACACAGCTAGCTAGTAAATATCTGAGGCCGAATTTGAACTTAGATCCTCCTGACTCTAGGGCCAGTGCTTTATCCACTGCACCGAAGCAAACATGTGGGGTTTGGGGGGCAGCTAGGTGGTGTAGTGGATGGAGCTCCAGCCTTGGAGTCAGGAGGACCCGAGTTCAAATGCCACCTCAGATACTTGACACTTAGTAGCTGAGTGACCCTGGGCAAGTCACTTAACCCCCATTGCCTCACCAAAAAGCAAAAGAAGAGGAAAAAAAAGTTAAGCAACCCTTTCTTTGGGGCAGCTAGGTGGCATAGTGGATAGAACACTGGTCCTGGAGTCAGGAGGACCTGAATTCAAATTCGGCCTGTGTCAACTGCAAAGTTTTTCTTTTAGCTGGGCTCAAAACTTGTTTCCTTAGATCTTCTGCGAGCTGCTTCCCTTGTCATTTTCTGTGTCTTCTGTCTCCTTCTGCTTTTTTTCTGGTTACTTCTGGCTTTTAATCAGGCCGTCCTCCTGAGTAGTGACCCATCTCTAATTCAGGTTGGGAAAAAACCAAAATCCACAATTCTATCAAATGTGGCACAAACTGAAGATTTTCCCACAGTTCGCAAACAGCTCTGCAATTTATAATTTCTCAACCGTTTCCTTCAAAACCCTGAAAACAGTCACATGTAAATAAGCCAATAGATAGCAATGAGTTCCAGCCATCCCCAGCTTCAGCATGAGAGAGACGGTTCTATCTGATCCTGTTAGAAAAGTTCCATGTACAAAAGGAATGCTAGGACCCAAAATCAGCAGATTGAGAAGGGATCTAGTATTGCTTAATCAACACAAAACAAAAACTAATCAAAGAGAATATGCAACTTACTAAGATAATCATTTTGTATTAAATCACTGGAAAGAAAAATGGATTGAATTCAAATGGATGGAAACCTTATTGAAGAGGGTGTTCCCTCCAGTGACAGTGATGGAAACTCATTCATTCATAGTGGCTTATCTTGTGTTGCCTTGTCCATGTGTTCTAAACAATTTGGTACGGGTGTCCAACCAACATAACTCATGAAACAAGGAAATTAATACATTTAAGGAAAAATGAATGGAATATTCTGAATAATTATAGATCTGTATTTTTTAGAAGTCAGGACAGGAAAAGCAAATTTTAATTTTTCTACTTTAATAAAAATAAATTCTAGTTCCCCGAAGACAAATATTAACTATAAGAATGGACTACCCTATCCTGGACTACCTGTATTGGAATTATGGACAATCATTTAATAAAATCCAAAATGTAATGTGATGAGAAGATAAAACAAGTATTGGTAGAATCCTGGATATGCCGTTATGTTATCTATGTAAACAGAGATAATAGGGCAACCAAAATACTTGGCATTTGAAAAGCAGTAGACACGTATCCAATATTTGACCAAAGAAATTTTTAAAATGTCCGTAGGACTACAATATATAAATCGTATATTTTAATTCAGAATTATTTATTTTATAACATCTGGAAGGTAACCTCCATTCACTAAAAGTTAGCAACAATTTATTTTTAAAACTTTTATTGATATTTTCTAGTTTTGCATAATAATAATAGCTAGTCTTAAGATAGTGCTTTAAGTTTTGCAAAATGCTTGAATCTCACAACAGCCTCTTGAAGTAGCTGCTATTATCTTCATTTTACAGATGAGGAAACTGAGGCTAAGAGATTAAGTAACTTGCTGAGTCACAGAGCCTGTTAAGTGCCTGAGGCAGAAATAGAACTCTGGTCTCCCTGAGTCACCCAGGATGAGTTTAGGGGAGAGCTAATGGATCAGTGCTATCGGAGGGAATGACAGAATTTGAGACATGAAAGGAACCCCACCAGCTATCCAGTTGGATCTATACCTAAGCAAAATCCAGACTGCACCATACCTGACAGATCACACCATCTCGTCTCTGCCTGATAGCTTCTAATAACGGGGAACTCACTGCCACTCAAGTAGCCCATCTACTTGGACGTACCTAGTTGGTAGGCTGTTTTCTGCAGTGCCAAACCTAAATTTGCTTCACCCACTACTCCTTGTTCTGCCCTCTGGGGCCGAACACAACAAGCCTAATCCCTTCTTCCACATGACAGCCCTTCAAATACTTGAAAACATCTATGCCTTCTCTTCTCCATGCTAAATGTCATTGTTTTCTTCAGCTGATCCTCAGATGATTTGGACTCACAATCCTGACTGCTCTCCCTGGAGACTCTCTAGATTATAACGTCCTTCTTAAACAACGGTTCACAGAAGTGGACCCAGTTCTCCAGATATGGACCAACCAGGGCAGTAGTTTCCTCAAAGCTACGATGCTCTTAATGCAGACCTAAGCTGCATTAAGCTACTCTCTTTTTTTGACCGCCCCATCTCATTCAACTGACTCAGATTGAACTTTCAGCCCACTAACTCCCTACCAGATCTTCTTCAGACAAACTGCTAAATGTGCATCATCCCCAATCCTGTGCTTGTGGAGTTGGCTTTTGGAACCCAAGTGTAAGACTTTCTTTCCATTTAGCCCTACTGGAGTTCATCTCCTTAGATGCCTGAGTGCCCTAGCTTCTTAAGACTTTGCATCCTAACTCTATTGTTCAGTGTCATTTTGTGTCATTTATAAGTTTGATAAGCATGCCATCTATGACTTTAACTATGTCATTGATAAAAATGCACACTGCAAGATTATGAATCCACTGAAATATTTAAGTATATAGAGCTTTATTGTCACATGATGCTTTACATACATTATCTCTTTTAGTTGATCTTTATGAATAGAGCTTCAAAATAGTACAATAGGTAGGCATTATAAGTACAATTTGTATTTTATAGATGAGAAAACTAAGGATCAGAGTATTGTGTTTGATTCAGTTCATATAACATGAAGGGGAAGCAGGACTCACGCCCAGGAATTTCAGAAAATATGACAACGATCATTTTATCATCATCATCTAGCATTTGAAGTTCTCATGTATATAATCCAAAACAATGTTGGATAAGTTATTGAAAATTGCCAAGAACTTCGGTGATAATACGGAGATTTTTCACATAATTATGACATTTACATCTCAGCTTTAAATGAATATCATATTCGTGGCTAATACCTGTATTTTTGTAAATGTAAAGCGCAGAGTTAACTTTGAATTAATAATGTAGCCACACTAATAATGTGCTATGTTATGAACGTTTCCTATAATCATTAACATTTGTATGGTTTAGTCTGCTTTTCATGTAATATTTAAGACTGAGCTTGAATTCACATTCTCTGCAGGCCTTTCCTGGTGTCTC
The DNA here is from genome assembly GCF_900497805.2 of Vombatus ursinus. Lineage (NCBI taxonomy): Eukaryota > Metazoa > Chordata > Mammalia > Diprotodontia > Vombatidae > Vombatus > Vombatus ursinus. The sequence continues at coordinate 50,191,252 of NW_020954590.1, read as the reverse complement.
CCCCCCCCCCTCCCTTCCTTCTAAAATTAGCTCTCATTTATACTATATGAACACGTGTGTATTAGTAGTTATTTGCATATTGTCTCCTTATTGAAAAGTGAGCTCGTTGAGAGCAGGAACTCAGTTTTTGTGCTATTAAGCTCTTTGCTTAATAAATGTTTGTTGACTGACTAGTAAGATCCAGTGTTGATAAAATTAAGAACAGCCTGACAGTTAAATGATTTTGTGAATAATTTTTTAATTATAAAAGAGATTGGAGAGTCCTGTAGGGAAAATAATAATGAATACAGAGTCAAAATCTGTTACAAAGAAACAGAAATTACTAATTCATCAACTATGTTTTAATGCTTATAATTTATTCCTGAGATTTAATATAAAATGTAATTTTGAAAGACTATAAGTGAAAATAAGTGCTATGGCAATTTTATTCATTTATTAAAGGTAATGTGAGAAAAATGAGACATTTGAAAGTAATTTGAGGTGGTTTTTTTTTAAAAGAAAAATATTCAAGCTATTAAACTTAGAGAAGAAGTAAAAAGTCAAGACATCTTTAATCTTTGGGATTTTCATATCTTATTTGTACTTTTATATAATATGTATAATATTACTATGTTAGCAAAATACTGTTATTAGAATATGAATTATATCAATATTATATTAATATATGACAGTTGGCATTTGAGCACTTTAATTTTTGCAAAGCCCTTTCCGTGTATTATTTCTATCTCATTATGGCATCACAATGGTATTATCTCCATTTTACAGGTGAAGAAATTGAAGCTCAGAGAAATTAAATGATTTGGCCAGAGAAAAATCATGTCCTTTCTTCCTCCAAATCTAGACTTTCCATTATACCAGTATGTTTCATTTAAACTAACATCATAAGTAACTTAGGGCAGGTCCATGCCTTATGCTAGGTCATGTATGCCTCAAAAATGGGGATAGCAGAGCTGGTAATTAATGGCACAAAAAGACGCAGAATGAAAATTCTATCCTGGATTCTAATTTCAACTGAAGGAACTCAGACCCAGTCTGGTCACATCTACTGACTGAGGAGGTTACAAACACATTTACTTTTGTCAGGAAGGGAACTAAGTGGTAATTCTGGGTTAAAGACTCTGTTAAAGTTAAAAACTCTGGGATTGTGTAGAGGTGAGCATAAATATGTATACATGCACATATGTGTGTATGCATGTACATATATGTATGCATGTCTTTTCTCCACCATCTCCAGTCCAATGAGCCAGCTAGGTGCTGCAGTGGACAGAACAGGGCTTAAACTCAGGAACACTGAATTCAAATGCAGTTCAAATACTTTCTATGTGTAAAACGGGAGTAATAATAGCAACTATCTCACAGTGTTGTTGCAACAACCAAATGCAAATAGCACGTGGAAAGTGCTCTGCAAACCTTAAAAAGCGCTATATAAATGTTGTTATTTTTAATAATGTAGTGACAGTGGACTATGGAAGCCCAAAAGCCGTGATAGGAGTAAAACGCATCAGATTGGGGCAGATAAAAGATGCAGGGAAACAAAAAATGGAAATGGGACGAAACGGAAGGTCCCGGACAATCTTTCTCAGCGGAAAATCTATGCAGTGGCCCAAGAGCTTAAGTCTGGCTCAAAAAACAGAGCAGCTACCTAACTCTACCTACAGGGGACGCTGTCCCGCAGCTGTGGGGTGTCCCGCCTCGCCCCGCCCCTGTACTTTTACTTCCTTCCCAGGTGCCGCCAATTGGGGGCGCTCTCAGAGAGTCTCCCCGGTACGCCTGCGCGGAGAGAAGTCTCCCGTTGCCAGGACTTTCGAAGCCGAGGGCGGGGGTGGCGGGAGAGTGGGGAGTGTCGAAAGGGCCCGGCACTGGGCGAAAATCGGTTTGACGCGCATCCCGCGTGGCGGCCATCTTTAGCCCCTAGTCAAGGCAGTCAGCTGAGAAAGGTCTAGGAGGCGAAGATGAGTGGCTGCGCAAGCGCACCCGGGAAACTTGCAGGTAGCTTTCCATCTGACTAGCGAACCAGGCGGTGCCCTCGCCGTCGCCGTCGCCGTCGTTGTCGCAGTCGCCGGAAGTTTGGGGTTTCCGCGCCTTACACGAGCCGCAGCGGGAGCAGCAGCAGCCTCCGCCGCCGCCGCCACCCCCGCCCCCGGGGCTAGCTCGCGGTACCCGGATGTGAGGTGACCCTCCGGCTCCCGTTGGAAGCTCGGCCGAGGATGAAGAAGGTGCGCGTTCCTCCCGAACTCCCTCCCCCGGGCCCCGCGAGAGCGCCCGGCGCCGCCCCTCCGCGTGTCCCCGCGGTCGCCGGCTCCTCGCGCCTGCCTCCGGGGGTGGTGGTGGAGCGGGGCCGCCGCTGCCGCTGAGGTAGGCAGCCTCCCGGCCGCTTCACCTGCCGCCGCCGCCGTGGGCAGGAAGGGGCCCGGGACCAGGGGCTGCGCCGCGGGCCGGATGGGGGCGACCCCGGCCGAGGAGCCGGGCTCCTTTCCCGGCTCTCTCTCCGCCTCCGTCCCGCGGTGTTGGCCCCCAGCCCAGCCAAACGCCCGAGGTGTCGGGGCCGCGTCCCGAGCCCCGAGGAGGCCTTTGCTGCTCTGCGGGTCAGGACGCTTCCCGGCTTGGCTGGGATGGGGGCGGGGGGATTAAGGAGCCCGGGAGAGCTGGGCCAAGGTCACGGCGGGGCGGTGGGGAAGGGAGGGTGTGGGAGAGCCCTCCTACCTGGGGTCGCGGGGTAGTCCTGATGAATGGAGGGCTGGTCACACTTCAGACGGGGTTACCCCCATTACCCCTAAGGAATGGCAGTTAGGAGAACCATGCCGCTGACCAATGCATACACATTCTCCTCTGAAACTTAAAAGTTAAAAAGCTTGGACGGGGCACTAGTTTTCAGGCATTCTGATTAGATTGTTTTGTGGCTGAATTGGGTATCTTGAGTAACATCTTTCAGCAATATTCGGTTGCAGCACTTGGCATCTAAATGGTATTTGTGTGGCTGATTGGCAACGATTTTCCTGAATAACTGCTAGTCGTGCAGAAAGTATGTAAAGAACATTTTTTTCAGAAGACAAAATAGGAAGGAAGTGTACTTGGCTGGTAGTTGGTGTTATAGGTATTTTTTGCTCCTGCATTTAAAAACTGGGGGGAGGAGAGTAGAGAAGTTAGAACTATGGTTATCTCCCTTCCTTACATTTGAAGACTCAACCTTTCAATTAAATATACTTGACTGGAATCCTACTTGGGTGCCTAACATAATGCCTGTGCCATTGAAATTAGGAATGGGAATAGTATTGGAAGTGTTTGCAGGTGCCAGATTAAGAATTGAGAATTAGGAATTGAACCAAGATATTTTTCAGAAGTGTAAAACAAGGTTATGTTTGGTGTTGAAAATAAGCCATATCTCTTTTTTTTTGAGAATTGGAATAAGGAGAATATACCTTTCAACATTCTCAACAGCCAAGGGCTCTTTTTCCCTTCTTCCCCTTCTCCCCCCCCCCCCCATTGTAGTCTTCCCTTTATCATCACTTTCCAGTATTCTTGAGGTATTTTGGAAGAAGATAATATTGTGCTGGGCAGACAGAATGTACAATGTGAATTCAGTTCACACCTGCAGTTTTGGGAAAGCCATTCTGCTGGTCAAAAGTTACTTCCATTTAGGAATATACTGATCAACCAGTCATTCATTCAGTCAGCAAGTGTTTATTAAGTGCCTATTATGTACCAAACACTTGGTTAAAATCTAAAGTTAAATAAATTTAATTATAGAGAAATTTATGTAGTTCTGTTTCTCTTTGTTTTAGATTAGATTTGTAGGTTAAATAATGTATAAAAATTAGTTTTCAACCTGCAAAAACATTTTTGTTGAAGTAGTCTAAGTGAACCAGAAATAGTTACTATGGCTATGCCTTCTTTGGAGGTTAGGACAACTTCTAAGAAGAATTATTGTGTGCTTTCATGGACATATATTATATTGAGTACATATATTGAATGCCTCTTTAGATTTGGAATGGTCTTTAGATTGATTCGGAATGGTCCTTAGTAATCAACTAGTCATTTACCTCATTTTACAAAGGATAACAGGCCCAGAGAAAAAATGTTTTGTGCTCAAGGTTAGTAACAGCTAAGATTCTAATGCCTAGGTCTTCTGATTAGCACTCTTAACATCATGCCATCTCTTAGTTTGCATATTCCAAATGGTCATATTCTTTGTCATATTCTTTGTAATGTTCTGAACGACATTTTTGTAGAATACCAAATCCAAATAAGGAGCCAGGCTGCAATCCTCAAAGTTAAAATTTAAAGAGAAATCTCTAAAATTCCTTGAGTAGGTAGCAATAAGGGCCATTGATAAATACTGGGAACATTCTGTTGGGAATTGTCCATGGCATTTTTCAGTAAGTTCTGTGGTCTAGGTTTCCTAGATCTGTTTGTTATTTCTGATTTCTCTTCGATACTATGGACTTAAATTGATATGGGTAAGAAAAGAATGAAAATGTCACTGGTTGTAACAACTGTAAAAGGGAAGGATAATTAGCACATTTATGAATCAAGGTCATAAATATGACTTTTCCACAAGAAAGGTTATCATTTGTTAGTTTACATGAGACTTCATTCTTTCATTCTGTTATTATGTGGAAATGATGAGATTAAGTCCCTTTTAAGAAATAGAGAGCTGCTAGAAATATTTTAGAACATACATGTTATTTTTCTTTTTTCCTGATCATCTTGGGAAACAGACCTAATAGTAGTATTGAAAGAGTCAAAGGGTATATAGAGTTTTGTAACTTTTTGGACATGATTCCAGATGGCTCTCCAAAATGGTTGAATTGGTTCACAGTTCCACCAATAGTGTGTTGATGTCCCAGTTTTTCCACATCCCCTCCAATATTTGTCATTTTCCCCCTTTATAACTTTAGCCAATCTGATAGGTATGAAATGGTATCTCAAATTTGTTTTGATTTTCATTTCTCTAATCAGTAGTGATTCAGAGCATTTTTTCTTATGATTATATATATAGCTTTGATTGCTTCCTCCAGAAACTGCCTTCTTATATCCCTTGACCATTTATCAATTGAGGAATAACTCCTAGTTTTTAAAAAATAATATTTTTCCCAATTATATATAAAAACAGTTTTTAATATTCTTTTTTTAAAAAATTTTGAGTTCCAAATTCTCACTCCATTCTCTCCCCCCTCTCTGAAATGGCAACCAATTTGATATAGATTATGTATATGCAGTCATGCAAAACATATTTCCATGTTAGTCATGTTGTAAAAGAAAACACAGACCAAAAAAAACCAACAACACACACACACACACACAAATAAAGAAAGTGAAAAATAGTATGCTTCAATCTGCATTCAGATTCCATCCATTTTTTCTCTGGAGGTGGATAGCATTTTTCATCATGAGTCCTTTGGAATAGATATTCCATCTATTTGGAATTATCTTGGATCATTATATTGCTGAGACTAGCTAATTCATTCATCGTTAATCATCGTACAATATTGCTGTTACTGTGTACGATGTTCTGGTTCTACTCACTTCACTTGGCATCAGTTTATGTAATTATGTCTTTCCAGCTTTTTTTGAAAGCTTCATTTCTTTTTTCTTTTCTTTTTTTAAAATTTTGGAGGCAATGGGGGACTTGCCCAGGGTTCACACAGCTAGGTAGTAAGTGTCTGAGGTTGGAATCGAACTGAGGTACTCCTGACTCCTGGGCCAGTGCTCTATCCACTATACCACTTAGCTGCCCCGGAAAGCTTCATTTCTTCTTCTTCTTCTTTTTTAAATCTTCATTTCTTATAGCACAGTGGTGCTTCAGTACAGTTATAGACCGCAGTTTGTTCAGCCATTCCCCATTTGATGGGCATTCCATCAGTTTCCAAGTCTTTGCTACTACAAAAAGAGCTGTTATAAATATCTTTGTACATATAGGTCCTTTTCCTTTCCTTTCCTTTTTTTTTTTTTTTTTTTTTTTTTTGGATGGTGGTGGAGTGTCTTTGGGATACAGATCTAGTAGTGGTTTTGCTGGGTCAAGGGGTGTGCATAGATTTATAGATCTTTAGGCACAGTTCCAAATTGATCTCCAGAATGGCTGGATCAGTTCACAACTGCAGCAACAGTGGAATGACACATATACTTATAAATTTGATGAAGTTCTCTATGTATTTGAGATATCCAAGAAACTGTCTATATTTTTTTCACCCAGTTTTTGACTTTCCTTCTAATCTCGGCTATATTGGTTTTATTAGTACAAAAACTTGTAAATTTCATTTGATCAAAATTATCCATTTTACATCCCACAATGCTTATTTTATACGTTTTAAAACATTATTCTGTGAAAGGAGTACATGGGTTTCAACAGACTACAGTTGGAGTTCATGACACAAAAATAGTAAAGAATTTCTACTCTGTACTATCTTGTTTGGTTGATTGCCTCAGCTCCCATGGGTGCATCTTTATGGAGATGATTCCTATGGGTATTTATAATCTCTCTTGAGTTCACATCTTATATCACCAACTACCTCTTAGACATCTTAGATTTGATGTTGCATAGGCATCTCTAACTCAACATGGCCAAAACAACTCATTAACTTTCCCCTAAACGTGCTTTTTCCAACTTTTCTGTTACTATCTAGTATACCAACATCTTCCCAGTCACTCAGCCTCACAATCTGTGTCATTCTCTACTTTTCATTATCATTCTACATATTCCATCTATTGTTATATCTTGTCATTTCTACCTTCACAGCATCTCTCCTATTTGTCCTCTTCTTTCCATTCACAAAGCCACCACCCTTGTAGAGACCCTCAACATCTCATGCCTGGACCTCATGTATTAGCCTTCTAATTGTTTTCTCTGTCTCCAATCTGTCCTCAACTATCCTGCCAAAGTGATTTTACTGAAGTACAGTTCTGCCATCTCACTTCCCAGCTCTACTGAGTGGCTCCCAGTAACTTTTAGAATGAAATATAAAATTCTGTGTTTGGCATTTAAAGCCCTTCTCAGATCTGGGCCCTTTCCAGTCCTGTCAAATTTGAACTCCCTCCACATACTCTATGATCCGGCTACACTGGGTTACACCGCGGGGGGGGGGGGGGGGGGGAGGAGGCCCCCCCCCCAACCATCTGCAAACGTTCAGTAAGTACCTACTACGTACCAGAGACTGCTAAGAGCTTGGGGTACTAAAAGAGGCAAAAGACAGTCCTTGCCCTCAAGGAGCTTACAATCTAATGGGAGAGACTACGAGGGAACAAGTATATACAAAACTAGCTATATATAGGATAAATAGGAAATAATTAACAGAGGGAAGTCATTAGAATTACGAGGGGCTAGGGAAGGCTTTTTGCAGAGGATGGGATTTTTGTTTGGATTTAAAATGATGCCAGGGAGATCAGTAGTCAGAGCAGGGAGAGAGAACATTGCCATCCTAGGGTACAGCCAGAGAAAATGCTGGGAACTAAGACTTGCATTGGCTTCTTCCTCATCATCTTCAGACTTATAACTTTCCTGTCTTCCTTCAAAGACTCAGCTCAAGTCCCACCTTCTGTAGGAAGCCGTTCTTCCCTCTTCCCCCTCTCTTCGCTCACTGCCTTCCTTTTGAGATTTCCTTTCATTTACACTGGATTAATCTTGTGCATATATTTAGTTGTCTCCTCTACAGACAATGAGCTCCTTGAGAGTAGGGACTGTGTTTTTGACTTTCTTTGTATCCCCAGTTGCAGAGCACAGTGCCTGGCCTATAGTAAGCACTTAATAAATTCTTGTTGATAAACCATGCTTATTCTGTCCTAACAGCTCAAAGAACAAAATTCAGACTAATGGGTAGGAGTTACAGGATGTAGATTTTCTGTAATTTAAAAAAAAGCTGCACAATAAGCAAAGCTGTTCAAAAAACCCCAGAATAGTTTGCCTTGTTTTAGGAAACAAGCTCCTGTCTCTGGAGATTTTGAAGTGTAAAGGGGATGTTGTAAAGAAGATGCTTTCACGGTTGACCTCGATGGTCTTTGAAGTCCTATGTTTTGATAGTATTTGCATATTTTATTTTTCCTATATAAATAACTTGAACAGAGGACATGTTTCCATGTGGTAGAAGTTAGTCTCTCTATTTTATTCGCATGAAAAAGAAAAAGATATATACTTTAGTTACATGCTTGTATTTAAAAATATTAAGCTATAACATAGATATTTAGCAATCACATCCCCTGAGTTTTAATTATAAACAACTCTGTGGTCACACATTTAACCTTCATTTGAGCTGATTGTTACTTTCAAAATGCAAATAATTTAAAATTCAGTCAGGATTTCAAAAAATATTCTAATGTGGCTAAAATGATTTTAATATTTTGTTAGGTACACTACATTTTTTGATCCATACTGAGCTTGCAGTCAAACCTGAACTAACTTTTTCCAACACAAGCTGTAGTAAAACCACGTCTCCATCATTCTGTACTTAAATAAAATGTCTGGATTGAAGTAAAGTGCTTTTTGTTTTTTGCCAATTACATTTTCTCTTAGTTTTCTCCACCATTTTAGCTTGCTAAGATAATTTAGATCTTGATTTTGCCATCTAACATGAATCACTGTCAAGAGCATACAGATATCCAACTACTCCTCTTAGCTTTGTCTCCTTTCCTGTTTTGATTGAGGTGTCTTCTGTCTTCATGCAAGTGATTGATAAAATATTGAACAGGTCAGAGAAGATGACGAAGTCCTGTGGCATATCACTAGAGACTCTCCTACAGGGTGACATGGAAACATTAATCAACACTTTCAGTACAGTTTTCAACCAGCTGTGAATTCAGTTCCCCTCACTGTACTTTGATTCAGCCCACATTCTTCCATATTGTTCACAAGGATTTCACAATAAGTATTTGAAATGTTGTCACATAAATAAGATTGTCACATGTTTTGCTTCATCCCAGAGGGCAGAAATAGGAAAAAAAGACTGGAAATCAAATCAATAAGCATTTATTAGGTGCTTAAGATGTGTCAGGTACTGTGGTAATGTTGGATGGTACTGAGAAGTAGCTTTAATTTTAATGTAAAAAAACCACTTCTTAACCATTATCCTTTTTTCAAAGAATGGAATGAGCTTTTTCCAGAGTAGCCTACAGGATACTCTAGAGTTCCTGTCCACAGTAGCAGAGGGTACGCTGTTTTCCTCAGGTCTTTAAGGAGATGATGAATTATCACTTTTCATTGACATAAGTTATTGTAAAAGGAGATTCATGGATTTTCAGATATGAGTTGGAGATCTATATATAGCCTTTTGAGAATATTTCCAGCTCCTAGAGTCTGTGATTCTGAGTTCAGATACATTTACTTTATTACCTTTTAGAAAAGTCTATTTTCCTTTAAAAACCCTTATGTGGATTTCAAAGTCATATAACTTGAAACAACACAATTTCAACCTCTGTCAGGTTATTGAGCCTTGAGATCTGTTGTTTTCTGGTTTGAACCAGAATTTGAATTTGACAGTACAGTAAAAGCTCCTCATAATTACTACTAGATGTGAATTATGGTGTCTATTACATTCTTTCTACAACCTTCACCCTTAGGAAAACAGAACCATGTCAACTAGCTTTTGGATCAGAAGTTTAAAGTAAAGAAATAATGAATGAATAAAAAAAGACATTTCTTGTGAGAAGTGCTCCTAGAACGGGGCACCTAAAAGTTGCTTATTCTTAATGCAAATCTATTACTCCAGGTAAATGGTGTTATATGAATCTATTAAAAACTGAATAGTATGTATCACCTATTTATTTTTCCTAAAATCATAATACGACAATTAGTTCACACTGTAATGAATCTTAGAAATAATTCAATGCATACTTGAAAAACATTTTTAAATTTAAAGGCCCTCTGAGATATCAAATTATTTTTTGGCCTGTCTCAGGAGTTTGGTCAGTTCTTTCTCTGTCATCCTATCCGGGGTTTAGAATTAGATCTGAAAGCTGTGATTGTCCATGGAATCATCTTAGAGTTCTGGGGGTCTTAGTTCTGGGTGATTGGAGGGTAGGATTTAAGACATTTTTGTCCAGATCCAGATTGGGTTGGATACTACTTTCTGTCAGGTGTTTGTAGTTGAAGTGGCATTTTCTTGGCGAGTTTTTCCTTGCTGATATCCTTCGTTTAGCAATTGCTTCTATTTTCTATTTTCTTTCATTAACTTGGAGCCACATACTAGTTGTTGAAAATGGATTAACCAAAAACACTGCTTTTTTCTAAGGCTCACAATATAAATAAATGTTTCCAAAAGTTTAATATGAATTATTTTTAACAATTTCATTTTCTTTGCCTGGGCAAAGCCACAAAGTAACAAAATAACTGTATTCATGCTGATTGTATACTATAAAATAGAATTTAGTTTGTGCATTTTAAACTAGGTCTGAATATTTTTGACTTTTTTTATGCTTTTAAACTAGATACTTCATATTTTGCTGAGCTTTCTTCGTGGAGCTTCTTTTCAGATGTGAGTATTTTATGTAAGTGTTTATGAGTAAATTTTAGGCTACTTGTTTGTAATCTACATATTGGCTATTGTGTAGCAATACCAAATTAATGTTAATAAAGTAGAGAATATTATGCAGCTGATAAACTAAAAGATTTAATTATGGTATTTCTCATTAACTTTTTATTTAGTTATTTTCTTTGTCATCATTGACAAAGAAAGTAAGTCATCATTGAGCTGTATCAGTAAGATGTTGGGTGCAGTCAACCTATAGCTTAATTTTAAAAAAATTATTGTGCACAATTCACATTACTTTGCTTGTGTGTTCTAGTAAGTCAATTTAAGGTTTAGTGAGAGCACTTATTACCAATCAGATGCTTGGCTAGAAATGTAGTTTTATAAGTGGACAGTTTTGAGGCTAGTCTACAATGCAACTGCTGTTAACTTTGATGTATGTATAAGTGAACTGAAAGATGATCATTTAGGAAGTTAATTTAAATAGTTACATAATAGTATTGGATCTGTAGGTCCTCAAATTAGATGAAAAATCCAAGTTCCTAGGCATTTATCAGCTCCCATCATAGTAATTTTTAGAGGAAGGTAGAGAAATAGAAAAGAAGACTCTTCTGTTCTCTATGGGTAGAGAGTTCATTAAGAAAAATGAAAGAAGGTTATATTTGAACATACTAGCTAGTATATAGCGTTAATACAAATTCCGTCCTGTAGAGAAGAGAGGAGGCTTGTGGATAATCAATTACTCAATAGATGAGGGGTGAGGACAGGAAGCGTAAAAGCATCTGGTTCCAGAGAAGTGCTATTATCATTGAAGAATTTAGAGCAATACCAGAAACTTTGCAGCAAGATAATTTAAAAATCTTTGGTAAACAGTTGGCCTTAGAGGTGGGTGGTTGCAGCTCATTTAAATTATTGCCATAATAATTACAGTTTATAATAAATTTTAGCACTGTTTATTATAAAACTTACAGAGCATCAAATTAATGAGCATAGAATTTTAGAGACCATGATAATCTCAGCCCTGTTTCCTGAACTGTTTGTTAACTCTGTGAGAAAATACTTTTTTTTTCTGCTTTTTAAAATGACTCTATAGTATCATGACTTTCCTGTAGTATTCACTTTCTGTGTAGTTTTTTGATTGGAGAAATGGTCATGGATAAGTTTTGGTAGGTATGAATTGTTTTTGACAGCTATCGATCCATGATCTAGTTACCAAACAATTTGACTTTCTTGAATGTAACATACTCTGTAAAAGAAATGAATGCCATTGGGGCAGCTAGGTGGCGCAGTGGATAGAGGCACTGGCCTTGCAGTCAAGAGGACCTGAGTTCAAATGTGACCTCAGACACATAACAGTTGCTAGCTGTGTGACTCTGGGCAAGTCACTTAACCCCAATTGCCTTACCAAAAAAAAAAAGAAAAGAAAAGAAAAAGAAATGAAGGCTATTAAATATTAAATAAATTAGAGAAGATAACGTACTAAAATGTGGGGTGAAATTTATGTAACTAACAATTTTGATGGATAATTAGGGAATTATCCATATTTCTTTAGTCTAGAAATACTCGAATTTCTAAGCCATTAGATGAGTTAATTTAACCAGAAATATTTCATATAGAACAATGTGCAAATTAATGCATTTTGTATTAAATGTTTAGTAGTAATGTAATTATTGAAGCAAAATTTAAATGAACTTTTTCTGCATTTTCCAAAGTTATTCTACCCTTGAAGTCTAGTCTATGCTAAGTTGGGAAAACCTCCGGGGAAAAACGGCAGTGCTGTATAAAAATGGGACATTGGGTCTGATTGAAATATGCTTATATTTTCTGAGCACAGTTATGGTAGACAATGTCAAGCCAATGGGCAATTCAGCTTAGTTTTTAAGGGCCTTAGTGAATCATTTAAATGAAAATTATCAAATATTTTTATGATGGCTTTCTTTTACAGAGTTCATTGATGTACATTAATAATTACCCTCTCCCCTCTGTTATTTTTTTTTTATAGAATTGTTAAAAAAAAATTGGCTATCCAGTTTTTAAAAAGTGATCTCCAGCCCTTTTGTGAGGTAAGTAGCTAATAATTGTCTTTTCCAGGACGAATTATTTGGTGGTCAGGTATATTATTATATCTTATTATTATATTATATATAATATATTATATATTGTTTATACTACTTTATTGAGATTTTCAGAGAAGAAAAATTCACTTCTTAACCAATTCACCACTGAAATAGAATAAACTGTTAACACAATTTTTGTAGTTGTACTTCTATAGATAGTTGACAGATATAATTTAGAACTACTAAAACAAATATGAAAAGTAATATTAACTATAAGGTACCACATTATTTGGAATTTTAGTCTCGAGTAGTTTAGCTATTAAAATATTAGCATAAAGGCACAGAATCTGTCATTCTCAGTCTCTGGATATCTTTTAAATAGAGATTGGATAACCACTTATTAGGGATATTGATTAGACTATTTTTGCTTCAGGGATGAGTTGGATTAAGTGACATTAGAGGTCCCTCCCGATGATGAAATTTTGTGGTTCTAAAAAAATGTTGTTGAAAATTTTAGTATAGCTATCAAATGAGGATTTAGTGTCAAATGGGCATACAAACATATAGAGTATTTCCTGAGAGCTTTTAGCTCTTGAGAAAGATTTAAAAGCACTTACTATTTCTTTGTAATGAGTTGCTTTGGTGACATCTTAAAATTAACTTGTATTTCTTTTACCTTGAATCATTATCATGAAATTTTCTGAACATGTTTGTTGTATTAACTATATTTGTTTTGGAGGATTTCTTAAGTTCCTAAATCATGGAAGTGATTCCCATGTTCATCAGATGTTTTGGCATTTTTTTTTCACTACTGTCCTTGCTGGTCACAAGGAAAAATCATGTCAGATTGATGCTTTTGAGAGACCAGGAGATGTTAATGTAATTACTAAATATTTGTAGGTCCTACATCTACTCAAATGAAAACTTCCTGATTCTTTATTTAGAGGGTTGTGGGGTAAATAAATTTGTTATTCTTGTACCCTCTTCCCAAGGCTTGACATAATACTGCATCATCCAGACCAGATCCTTTCAACAGGACCTCTCCCTTCCTCTGAACCCAATCTGAACATTTGACTGATGGTGAATAGGATGTACTGCTTAGCATGGCATAAACAGAGAACAAAATTTGTTGATATATCATTGGATTATGTCCTGCCGCACAAAGGATTTTATATTTGGTCCTGAAGATGATAGGGAGCCACTGGAGTTTATTGAGTAGGAAGTTTATATGATGGCACTTGTACTTTAGGAAGATCAGGTTGATAACTGAGTGGAGGATAGACTGGAATGGGGAGAGGCTTGTGGCAGGAAGGTTAACAAGCAGGCTATTGCAGTAGTCCAGGTGTGAGGAGATGAGCACCTGTACCTGGATGGCATTATCAGAAGAGAAAAGAGGACATTTGTAAGAGATGATACAAAGATAGAATTGACAGGCCTTGACAACAGATTACATATGGAAAGGTGAGAGAGAATTGAGTCAAAGATAGTATCTAGATTGTTGGCTTGGGGGTCGAGAGAGGATGGTGGTGCCTTTGCAATAAGGAAGTTTGGAAGAAGTGAAGAAAGATAATGAGTTCCGTTTTGGATATGTTGAGTTTAAGATGTCTGTGGGACATCCACTTAGAGATACCTAATAGGCAGTTAGAGATGTGAAACTAGAAGTTAGCAGAGAGGTTTGGGTTAGATTAATAGATTTGAGAATCATTAGCTTACAGATGTTAATTGAATCTGTGGGGGAGGAACCCTGTGGTGTGCTCATGGTTAGCAGATGTGACTTGGATTAATTATTTGGCAAAGAATACTGAGAAAGACCAGTCAGATAGGAGGAAGACCAGGAGAGACATGATGGGGACATTAGAAGTTATCTAGACTAGCCTTATAATTTTAAAGATGAGGTTAAGTGACCTGTCCAAGGTCACACAGGTAGTAAGTTATAGAAGTAGGATATTTGAACCCAGTTTCCTCTGATTTTTCAAACTCAGTGCTCTTTCCATTCTACACGACTGCCTCTCATTAACTGAATTTCCATAGCAAAAAAATTATTATTCTAAATGAGCATAAAAAAATCCGATACTAACTAATTAGTCATGTAGAAGTCAGTAACAGTATTAGTGGAACCACATAGTGCTACTATTAATACTGTGATACAGGTTACAGAGCACACTTTTCACATATTTGATCATTTTTGATTCTCACAATCTGTGAGTTGGATCATGAAGGTATTAGCTTCATTTTCTAGATAATTGGAGCTCAGATAAATAGAGGATTTGCCTCAAAATCTTACAGCTATGAAGTAGCAGACCTGGGTCTAGAAGCCAGGTGGTAATTCATAAACTAGTGCTTCCCCCCAACTCCCCACTGTCTTAGGAGATATATTGCTATTGTCTTCTTTCATTAAATTTAAATGTTTTCATACCTGATCTTTCCTTTAGGTAAAATGTAATGTGTCAAGAGCAAATTTATAAGGAATGCTTTTGTCGTATTTTCAGAAGTTAAGGTGGCTGAAGTTACATCCTTTAGGGAGAAACTGTAAGTAAAGCACATTTGATATATTGAACTTAAACCAAATTGTATTCAAATCAGAAAAGTTATAGCTTAAATATGAGGGTCATCAGTATATATAATATCTATGTAACCCTGTATGGATAGAGTAAGTCAAAATTAAAAGTTTCAGTTGTTGGTAAATTGAGGCTATTTATGTCCATTGCCTTGGTTAGAATGAGCTATAAACTTTTTTTTTAACTTGCAGAAATGGCAGCACAGAAAAGGAAATCTACACTGGTAGAACATTCTGCTAAACGGAGGAAACTAGATAACAACAGCAAACTGACAAACTCAGCAAACAGAGAGAGAAACTTCGAAACACGACATGTGTCAAATAAATCAAAGTCAAATAACTGTAAAGTACAGAAGAAAAAATCTCCCAAAACCTTTGTCAAAGCCGACAGGTCAGTGACCAATAAAACCACCAATAATTTTGCTAGGTCTTCTTATCAGACTAAATTAGTTGAAAAGTCACAATCTGAACCTGAATTAAATAGAACCACCCATAAAACTTTGCCTTTAACAAAATCAGCACTAAAATCTCCAAATAGGATAAATTCTCTTCAGGCTTCCCCCAAATCCTCCAAAGTAAAACATAAGAATCCTTCAGGGTCCAATCATACTATTTCTAGTAATGCACCAGGAAAGACAGAGAAAACTAATTTGAGTGAAACTAAAATTGATTTTGAAAATGAATGTCAACATCAGTTGAAAACAGATTTTATGAACAGTTCTGGAATCCAGAGCGTCAAAAATAGTAGGCATTCAGTATTAGATTCTACAAGGACATTTAAAACTACTCAAAAGATTCCTGAGTCAGAAATGAAATCTGCAAGGGGAAAATCAAAAGAAAACAATTCTGCTACATCAACTAAAACAGTAAAAAATAACAACAAAAAAGGACAAGGAGTTAAAAATTCTCAGAGGGCTCTAACAAAATCAGTTTGCAAGGAATTAGAAAAACCATTGACTAAATCTTTCAGTGACTGTAGCACAAATGAATCTGAACTAGGAACACACATGGCCACCAGGTCAACAAAGGCTTTCTTTGATGAGAAGAAATCTACCAACTGCATTCACAAAACACAGGTGACTGTGAAGAAACATTCACAAGAACCAAGACAAAATAGGAAACCTCAGAAAAAATCAGCTCGAGCAACCGCTAAATCAAAATGTAGCACTCAGTTGAATGAACAGCTTAATAGGAGATCACAAAGACTACAACAGTTAGCAGATATTTCAACAAAGACCTTGCGAAACAGAGAAATTAAAAGTCAAGTTCTAGAAGTAAAGCAAAGTACATCAACTAATAGAGCAGAGACCTGTAGCAAAGCTAAAACTAAACCTAGTCAAATTACAGTTGTGCAGAAAAATTTGAAACGAAAACTCGTGAGCTCTGACTCTAAAGAAGACAGAAGCACAGCAAGTGAAGTATCAAATTCACCAAAAGGAAAAAAATGCAGGGTAAATAATACATTAGATGGTGCCTGTGGTCCTCAGCGCAAACAAGGATCTGAAAAATGTTATCAGCACGAAATTAAAAAAGAAGGAAAAAACTCAGTGCCTGTCATCTCCTCCCAAGACAAAAAAGCAAAAATGGCCACTTCTCTGATTTCAAAAAGGAATGAGGAAATTAACAAGAAGGAGTTAGTTCATCCAAAAATGAAAAGTAAAACAAAATCAAAAAATTCACAACCAATAATAACTGAAGGAAACATGGATAAACATTCAGAGGAAGTTGTAAAGATGAAACGTGTTAGCATCCTTGAACTATGTGAAGAAATTGCAGGTGAAATTGAGTCAGATACAGTTGAGGTGAAGAGAGAATCTTCATTTACTGAAGGTCGAAAAGAGGATGAGAAGCCAACAAAGTTGGAGCTGACTGAAATTGAAACACAAGTGATTACTCAGAAGGAACCAGATGAAAATGTTCAGTGCAAACGTTTCTTCCCCAGTAGAAAAGCCAATCCTGTAAAATGTGTATTAAATGGTTTAAACAGACTAGCTAGTAAGAAATCCAAATGGACCAAAATTAAACTAGGAAAAGCCAATCATTTACGTCAGAATAGTTTAGGTTCTCCAAATGCTCCTAAAGTGGACCCATTAAAAACTAAACCTAAACTTCCACAAGCTTCAATTCATCTGACAGCTTCAGAAATGGATCATCCAAAAAGTCAAAGCCAGTCACTAATGCTGAAATCGTGTGCTGATAAAAATTTAGCATGCCAGGAGGAAAAACAAAAAGAGATTTATTTTCAAGAAGTCAGAAGTGGTAAAACAACTGAAAAGAACAGAACTACAGAAAGGGCTACTGAAAATGGTCAACAGGATAATCAAATTAAACCTCCTCCCAAGCCATCACTGGATAATCAGATGAAACATTCACTTGAACCAACACTTGATGAGGTAATCAATTTCATTGTGTATAATTTCAAAGGGATACGGGTACTTTGTAAAAAAGTAGTTTGGCCCAAATAATCATGTCATGATTTTGTTTAGCTAAAATGCTTTAATTTAAAAAGTCATTTGTTAAGATTAGGTTATGTACATTAGAGAAGTATAAACCAACTGCTAATTAAGATATGGACAGGTAAAGGTCTTTACTAACTTGGGGAGATAATCATAAAAGCAGTGGAAGGCAATATAAGGCACTTCCTTTATAGTCTTTAAGTTTCCGTGGAAATTCAGTCTTTTTTTTTTTTTTTTTGATGGTTCCTTATTTATCAATTTTCTGCAGAAAACCTGATTGTTTCCTGCTTCATTTAACACATTCCCACATACTCTTAATCCCTGTTGTTTTTAACCCTGTTTGTCTAAACCTAATATAAATTGGGACAAGCCTATTTTTGTCAAAATTTTTACATAGTTATATTGTAGAAAGTGGTTTAAAAAACCTCATTGATACAGATAGCACTGTCGTATGACAGAAAAAAGGTCCTTGTTCAGACCTCTGGTGCCAAGCAAAATAAGTGGCATCATCTAGTCCAGATGTTGTTTGTGAAGGGTGAACTTACTTCCTCCTAACTCATTTCTTCTTCAGGTGAAATAATCTTCCATTTCCTTCATCTGATTTTCAGTTCATGTCATTTCAAATCCTGTGTACATTCATCTGGCTTTGTAATTCAGAGCTTGAGTCTTATTGCTGGAAACCTGAAATATAAATCAGTGTGCCCTAAGATGCTTCACAAAGGGACAAAAAGGAACATAATATATACTCTTATTTTCTGTTCCTTTTTTAGTTTCCATCATAATTAGTAAGGAAGTAGAGTACAACCTTTAAAAAATGGATGCTAGCTGGAGATACGCAAGTGGTGGCCATTCTACTTTGGTAATGGGATCGTTATTCATTGATGACTTCATCACAAAAGTTACCATGCTAGATTGCATTGTAGTAGTCTTACTCTCATCTTTCAAGATATTTGTGTAAATTGTCGCACTACCTTATAAGCCGACAGGTTATATCAGCTAACATTCACAAGAAGGTTTTGTAGTTAACATACTCAAACCTTTTTATTCTCAATTTTTTAATTATTTTGTGTAAGTATTATTTGCCATTTTATGGAAAAGGAAACGGTCTCAAAGAGCATTCTTTGTCATTTTCCCGAAGTCACACAGCTATGAAGTGTCAGAACTGAGATTTTAATCTGAATCATCTGACTCCATAGTAGTGCCTCAGCTAGATAGAAGTAAGACTGGCACATAGTATGTAGGTAGAAAGAGGATAGGAATGGGATGTGCTGGCATCAGGAAGGATAGGAAAGTAAAAAATGCCAGAGACAAACTGCTTTCTTAATAATGATAAAGGCTTGTTAAGTCAGCCCTTAACTTCTAAGGCTAGCTCATTCAGTCTTGTCCAACCTATACAGAATCACTTGGTTATTTCAAATGCGGTCCTTTGTCACTTGTGCAATAGACCACTAACCCTTGAAGAAAGAGGAAGTGATAGTTGGGAAAAGGCAACATTGGCCAAAGTTGAAGTAAATTTTGTAGGCTGTGCTGAATTTTTGTAGGGCTGGTAATTTTTGTTTTTGTTTTTGCCAGCAGTGGAGTTAAGTGACTTGCCCAGGGTCACACAGCTAGTAAGTGGTATGTGTCTGAGGGCGGATTTGAACTCAGGTCCTCCTGAATTCAGGGTTGGTGCTCTATCCACTGCACCACCTAGCTGCCCCCATGGCTGGTAATTTTTGAATGAATCAGTTGTCTGAACTTGTAGTTTATTAAGGTAAGAGTAACTCATGAACCATGTACTTTTGAGGGAGCTCCTTAATATTAGCAAATAAAGTCCCTTGTGAATATAAAATGTAATTTTCTCTTTATGTGCTCTCTTTTCATCAGTTTTAGCATCTAGTGCTTTGGATTAGGGGACAGAAATTAATGCAGAGGGAGAAATGGTTTGATTCAGAATGTATTAAAATTTTGAATTGTGTATGTTCAGAGTTTCAGCTTGTATTTGGAATCTAGCCCAGAAAACACTCCAATGAAAAATGTTGCAGCAGTGCCACCTCTTCTTAATCAAGCCAAAAATGATACAGGAGAAAATAAATCTCCAGGTAATACTTTGAAATTAAGTTACTTGAATTTGTCAAGGTTCAGAGATACTTTGTCAGAATACGAAAAAAAGTCTTCCTCCATAATAATTGTTCATTTCACTAAGCATTGTTCAAATCTTTTAGACTTGCAAGTTCTTTCTAGATAAAGTGTAGTCTCTTATAGTGAGATTTTATTTTCCAGGAGATTAAACATTTTATCTGTTCCTTTGCATTCCTAGAATGTGGTGATTTGGTTTTATCTAAAGAGTTCTAATATAACTCATTTATTATTCTTGATTCTTTTCCTGGAGCTTCTTAGCCTCTATTGTAGTGGCTTTTTATTTTGTTTTTATTTCAGGATATCCATAGCTCACATCTTCAAGAATTGATTAATACTCTTAAAGGTAGTCAATAGCAATTTAAGAATACAAGGACTTCCTTATTTTTCTTTATTTCATCTCCTCACTCATAACCTTCAGTTACTGAAATTCTATTTGATTAACGCTGCTAACTCAGTATTAGGTTCCTGATCAATTTAAGAAATGTTGCCATCTATTCCACTTTTATCATAGAAATGTGCATGACATCTTACAAAAGACTTGTGGTGAAACCTATTTCCATTTATAAAATAATCTTATTTGAAACTTTTCGTCATTGTTTTCTTGACTGTATTGGCAGATAAAGAGAAAGAAATTCTGCTAAAGGAAAGTACTAAAGATAAGACCTAGGCAGTTGCAGTTATATTTCTTATCTCTCATCTTTTTTGATGTGTTCTCATAAAAAATATAGAGTAAATCCAAAAATTGGTACATTAGTTCAGTAGACAGGTTTTTATTTTTTATTATGAACTTCAATATGATGAACAAATACATTTCATTCTAAAGAATAGAAAAAGAATATATGTAAAACTGAACTTGTAGCTTTTTTGTTTAGTTTTTTGGTATTTTTAATGGCTTAAATATCCTTGTTTCTCTTCTGCCTCCCATTGCCATTTGCTTTTTTTTTTAATACTTTTTTTTCCAGTTTTTAAGCATTTATTTTCTTTATGTACTCCCTCCACCCCCACCCCAGGGTGGGGCGGGGAAAGAAATGCAAAATCTCTTATATAGGCATAGTTAAGTAAAACAAATTCCCACATTGGCTATGTCCAAAAATGTGTTTATTTCACAAGTGTGACATGAGTTGGCAACATTTTTCGTTATAAGTCTTCTGGAGGAATGGTTGGTCATTGCATTGACCATAGTTGTTATCTTTCAGAATAGCTCATTTTTGTTAGGATATAAATTGTTCTCCTGGTTCTGCTTACTTTAGTTTTCATCAGTGAGTGGAACCAAGAGAACGTTGTACATAGTAACAGCAACATTGTGTGATGATCAATTATGATAGACTTCTCTCTTCTCAGCAGCACAGTGATCCAAGACAATTCCAAAGGGCTCATGATGGAAAATGCTATCCTTATATAGAGAAAGAATTATGGAATCTGAATGCAGATAGAAGCATACTATTTTTCCTTTTTTGTTTGTTTGTTTTCCTTCCTTGCTTTTCCCTTTTGTTCTGATTCTTTTTTCACAAGATGACTAATGTGGAAATATGATTTTAATATGATTATACATGTATAACCTATATCAGATTGCTTGAGGAGGAGGGATGAAGAAAAATTTGAAACTCAAAATCTTACAAAAGTGAATTTTGAAAACTGTCTTTACATGTAATTGGAAAAAAATAAAATACTATTGATTAAAAAAAAAACTTCACTCTTCATATCAGTTTTCCCAGATTTCTCTGAAACAGTCTTCATTTCTTACTGTACGATAATGTTCTGTTACATTCATATGCCTTAATTTGTTCAACCATTACCTGGGTAATGGGTACCCACTTAACTTTCAGTTCTTTACCTCAACAAAAGGAGCTGCTATAAGTCCTTTTTTGGTAAATATATAATCTTTTGCTCTTTGGGGTTATAGACCTAGTTGTGGTATCAGTAGGTCAAAGGGCTTGCCTTAAGTAACTAACTTTTGGAGCATAATTCTAAATTGATTTCCAGAACAGTTGGTACAGGTTACAATTCCACTGATTGTGCATCAGCATGTAAAATTGCGTATTAAACTCCTCAATAAGTAAATAACTCAATAATAAATTAAGTATTGTATTTTGGGATAAAATCTTGTATTTATTACCCTTTGTTCCTTTCTTAAAATTCACAGTGTATAAAGCAAGGATAATTTTATTGGCTATAAGTAGGGAGGAAGAGAATTTAATTGGTTTTTATTAAATGAATTTATTAAACAGTAATAAATTTATCATATTTTGACGTTGTATGTCCAAGTTTGACCAGTTATATAGCTAAGAGTGTGATCTTTTTTTATTATTAAATTACAGATATAACTCCTAAACAGCTGATAAGCACTTTTAATAACCAAATATCTAAGACCAGTGATAACAGGTATGGTATTACCTTTATCTAGATGAAATGATGAATTCTTAAGATATTTGTGAGAAATTGAAGTTTTGGGGTGGTGGAGGAATGTGTCTTATACACAACTAGGTTTTTTATTTTACTTTTATAGGGAACTCCTAGTAAGTAATTTCCCTTCACTAATGGAGATCTATAGCTGCCCTGTATCTTATCGTCTTACCAGGTCACTGACAAGATAAAGGGGTCTACAAAGTTAATCCAGGATTAACCTGGGTTCATAGAGCCAGTATTTGTTAAAGGTGGGATGTGAATCAACTCTTCTTGACTAGAATTAGTTCTTTATCTACTATGCCATGTTGCCTCTTGTATGGTCTAAAATTTGATAAATCATTGTGTTATGTATTGTAAAATGTATTACAGAATCAAACAAAAGTGAAAAATTGAGTAACTCTCCAACTCTAACCCTGTATTTTGGTAATTCGCAGAGGAGAAACTGATCCAAACCTATTTTCCAGTTGATACCATTCTTCCTGTCCTAGAGTTTAGACTACCATTTAGCTTATTCGACAAGACTTTTTCTTTTTTCCCCCCAAGATCAGTGTAAATTCCTGCAGAAAAAAAAAAATTATAATAATAGTATTTGACAAGAAAATACTCGTAGCAAATTGACAGATTAGGTAAATGAAAAATCACGTTCAAAAAAAGAAGTTGAAACTAACCCAGACCCCTTTCAGACTGGCTGGGGTGATACTGAGCAAGTCACTTAATTTTGTAGTGTTAACAAGTAACTCTTTTAAAATTAGAAGTTTAAGAAGACTTCTTGATCTGCATTGGTAGAGGGAGTTTCTTAACTATCATCTTGCTGTACCATTTAAACCCATATGTTCAATTAAAAAAAAGTCATGGTTGAGCTCATTATTAGTTAATGTATTTGATCACAGTGAAAAGGGAAAGAAAATTTTCATTAAAAACTCAAAACATAAAAAGTGTTGCAGATTTTGTAGAATTTTTTTCAGTTTTTATAGCATATTTATTTTTGTGCTATAAGCATATATAAATGTATGTATACTTTGAAAGACTATCTCGCGTATTTGAAGGAATAAATAAGTATAAAGCAATTTACAGGATTAAAACATCCACAGTATCATTTTCAGATTCTTAATTAGCATGCTCATTCAGGCTTACTAATTTGTCTAGAAAAATCTTTTTTCTTAGAATTCATTATTTAATATGAACACCATAGTAAATGCTACATTGTTTTAAAAAAGTTTGAAATTACCTGGAGTTATTACATAATTCAGTGTAATCTGTTTTTTAAATTTGAAGGGTGAGTTTGCTGAACCATTCATCATCAATAAAGTGCAATTCTCCTTTGGAAATAAAGATTTCAAAAGATTTAAAATTAAAAGAAGCAGAGAAGGATGGTGATAAGCAGTTGATCATAGTAAGTTATTTTAAAATTTTATTACCTTTTTATATCTTAGTCATTTCCAGATATGTCTCTATACTTTCCCAGCTAATCCTTGTAACAATAAATACATATTCAGATATGGTTGAATTTTTAAAAGTTTATTTTATTGATTCTTTTAAAAAATTTTCGTTTTTTCAAGGAAGAAATCTGTTTTCTCTCTGACTTACCTCTCCAAACCTCCTCTTATTGGGGAAAAAAAGAGATGAAAACTTTGTAACAAATATGCATAATCAAGCTAAATAAATTCATGCATTGGGCATGTCCAAAAATAGATGTCTCAGTCTGCACCTTGAGTCTTATTACTTCTCTCTCAGGAAGTAGATAGCATGTTTAATCATTAGTCTTTTGGAAATGTGGTTGATCATGGACTGATTGACGTTCTTAAGTCTTTTAATGTTGCTTGTCTTTATAATATTTTTCTATAAATTTTTTATTCTGCTTCTGCCTATTTAACTGTATCAGTTCAAATAAGACTTCTGAAGTTTATCAGTCTTCACTTTCATCATCTTTTACAGCATAGTAATATTCTATTATATTCATGTATCATAATTTGTTCAACACTTTCCCATTTGATGGGCAGCTCTTTATTGTCCAATTTTTTGCCACCACCAAAAGCACTGCTATAAATATTTTTGTATATATGTGTCCTTTTTCTTTATTTGATTTTTTTTTTTTGTAGTATAGGCCCAGTAATGCTATTGTAAAAGATGTACAGTTTAGTGAATTTTTAGGCATTGTTCGAAATTGCTTTCCTGAATAGCTCGGCCATTTCATAGCTTCATTAACCATGCATTTATGTATTTGTTTTCTCATATTCCTTCCAGCATGTTTTACTTTACTTTTTTGACGACTTGATTTTGTCATTGAAATTTACCTGATAGAATTAAAGAGGGCAGTGAAAAATTTAGTATGTAATGATTTGTATTCCACAATAGACCAGGTGAGCGGTCTGAGCTTTTATGGGTTTTTCTGGCCCATCTTTTCATTGGTTAAAAATTAAAATAATGACAAGTGAGCTTTCACCTTATCTTGCCCAGGACTAGGTTTTCATACCACTTCCCAGCTGTCACTATAGTGTGCTGTACACCATGCTGTAACTATTTTCTAGCTCCCTCAGCTCCCCATCAGCTCTTTCTATATGTTTTATTCCCCGAGTAGAATGTAAGCTCTTTGAGGACACAGACTATATTTGCTTGTATTTGTATTCCTAGTACTTAGCACAATGTATAGTAAGCACTATCTTACAAATATCTTAAACTTAATATGTCTAAAACTGACCTCATTATCTTTCTCTCTGAATTCCTTCTTCCAGACCTCCCTATTTTTGTCAAAAGTCTTTCCATTGTGTAAGGTTTGTAATTGAATCATTACTCAAGTCTCATCCAACTCCAGTGTTCCCTTTTGTTTCTAGGATAAAATGCAAACTCCTGTGCTTAACTTTTGAAGCCTGTACAGCCTGTCTGTACAGCCTTTCTTTGATCCAGCCAAACTGGCTTTCCTTCCGCAGGGTACTCCATTTCATATCTCCATGTCTTTTCATTGGCCATTCCCTATGCCTAGAATTCACTTCCTCCTTACCTGCATCGCAGAATCTCACTTTTCCTTTAAGATGAGTCAGTCACCATCATCAGTATGGAGCCTTTTCTGATCTCTCCAGCTGCTGTTGTCCTCTCTCTCAAATTAACTTGTATTTTAACTACTTTGCATATATTTGTATTTATTTACTTTATCTTATGATATATATGTATGTATATATATATATTTGATATATGTATGTATGTATGTATATATGTATATATATTTGATATATACTCCACTTGATACCTCCCCCTTAGAGTGTAAGTTCCTTTGTGAGTAGGGATTGTTTCAGTCAGCCAACCAGCAAATGTTATATATCTACTGCCAGGCACTGTTGTAGATCCAGGTGATACAAATACAAAGAATAAATACTCGTTGATTAATTGATTTATATATTTAATGAAAGTTTTTCTGGTGATATCAGAGTACAATTTACATGGGAAAACTATTGAATATATGCAGTTTTCCTTTAATTTTTTTATTTTCTTAATCACATTTTATAAAATTATTTCTTTATTTTTAGCACTTTTTTTAAAAAAAAATTTGAGTTCCACATTCTCTCCTCTCCTTCCCCTACCTATTGAGAAGGCAAGCAGTATATCAGTTATGTATGTGAAATCATGCAAACATATTTCCTTATTAGCCATGTTGGAAAGAAAAAGGCAAGAAAAATAAAATGAGAAAATTATACTTCAGTTCGCACTCAGAGTTCATCAGATCTCTCTCTGGAGGTGGATAACATTTTTCATAATGAATCCTTTGGAAATATCTTGGATCATTGTAATGATCAGAGTAGCTAAGTCTTTCACAGTTAGTCATCATTACAGTTGTGGTGTACATTGATCTCTTGGTTCTGCTTATTTTGCTCTGCATCAGTTCATACAGGTGTTCCCAGGTTTTTCTGAAACCATCCTGCTCATCATTTCTTATAGCAAGTGCAATAGTATTCTTTCACAATCATATACCACAACTTATTCAGCCATTCCCGAATTGATGGGCATCCCCTCAATTTCCAGTTCTTCGCCAGCATAAAAAGAGCTGATATTAATGTTTTTGTACATATAGATCCTTTTCTTTTGTCTTTGATCTCTTTGGGATGCAGACCTAGTTGTGGTACTGCTGGGTCAAAGTTTTATAACCCTTTGGGCATAATTTCATATTGGTCTCCAGAATGGTTGGAGCTGTTCACAACTCTTTCACATCCCCTCCAGAATTTATCATTTTTCATTCCATACAGGTTCCTTTAGATAAAAAATATTAAAAAAGGAGTAAGTTTAAAGTGTTTTGTATGGAGAATCCATAATGTAGTAGTAAAATTATTCTTTTGATTGTAATTTTTTGCACTGTAGATATGCATAAAACTGTTTCAGGAAGCACTAATTCTCATCATTACAAAATATTTGGACTTAAAAAATTTGATGATGAAACCCTACAATTTTTATTTGTATTTCTTCATTTAAACTGTTACAGGATTCTGTGTGATGAGAGATAAATCATATTTTTAAAACTGGTTTTCTTTGTGTACAAAATTGCACACATATTAAATGTCACAGCTGCCAGTTCAGTTATTAGTTTTCAAATTACTCTTTAATTTTAGAGTTCAGTTTTGACATTATAGATTTTTCTCCACATTTTATCTTATATGTAGTTTATATTCAGATTTATGAATTATGTTCAGTTTTCAGAAATATTTGAGTAATATATCGTGTTTTTCTTAGGATGCAGGACAAAAAAGATTTGGAGCAGTTTCCTGTAATATTTGTGGGATGCTTTACACAGCTTCAAATCCAGAAGATGAGACGCAACATTTGCTATTCCACAACCAATTTATTAGTGCTGTAAAATATGTGGTAAGAAGATTTCATGGTTCTTTAAGGGTAAATGGCCAGATTTTTTAGTGAGATGGGTTCTCAAAAAGAATAATTCTTGAATGGTTTTTATTTTATTCTTTTAAATTATTAATTTATTTTTAGTTTTCAACATTCACTTGAATGGTTTTTAAAATAATATTTTACACGTTTTCCAGTTATAGTTTTATAAAATAAAACATGACATTTCTGGAATAAACTGGCTTTTTTTTTTTTTAAAGAAATTTATTTAATGTCAATCAGTTAGTATTGGTGGAGTTTTTGTTTTAAATAAGCATTTTTATTACCTTTGTTCTGGACTTCTCTGAAGAAATTATGTTGTTCTGCCTGGGCAATTCTTGCTTTCTTTATGAGCTTAGAAAGATACCAAAATCCTGAGTTACTTAATAGTCCAATGGCTTGGAACAACTTTGTATCTTATAATTACATAATAGTATTCTGAAAAATGACATCTAGATGATTTTTGAATTTTTATTTCTCTTTTATTTCTCTTTTATATTCTCTCTTCTTTATAAGAGGACTACTGTGTAGAAAAATAATTTTCTAATAGTTTGAATCTCTGAAACCTTGCTTTAAAAAAAGTATGTTTAAAGTTCCTATTTTTTTCCTGTATATTAGTATAAGGATACGGAAATTGTATATTTTTTTCTTTATTTGTATGCATGTTAGGTCTATTGGGTAGTTTTTAAAATTTGAGTTTAATGTCGTAAAGTTTTCAGCAATTTTGAACTATTTTAGATATCTTGTGAAAATAGCGATTTTATACCAAAGGTGTTCCCACATAATCTGAAATACAAACTGGAATTCATATTTACATACATGTTACCTTCAGTACTGTACACTCACATAGACAAGACCTCCAGGATATCTGAACTGAGATCACCAACTCATTTCATATAGGCATTAGATAATTATTCAGATATTCTTACTCTGGCCCAAGTTAGAGCCATTTTGCCTTAAGTTGAAAAGACCTATTATCATTATTTCAGTCAACCAGTTTTCTCCCTCAGATAAAAATTTCACTTTTTTATCTAAGATACTAAAGTTACTTCAGACTGTCTCTGCTTCTAACATTTTTCTCCTGAAATATGCTAAGCAAATTTTAAGATTCATATATGCAGAAAATCTGTTAAAAGATACAGATTTATTTCTTGAAACCTGCTGTTTGCCAATTTGCTTATATCAATACTCTTCAGCAAAATGATGTTTTAGCATGGGACTTCTCAGTTCTAGAATCCTTTTTGTAACCTGCTAAGAAAGCAAAACATACAATATACATATGTGTGTGTGTGTGTATATGCATGTATAAATATGTATACACACATATATACATATATATGCGATGTAGTTAATCCTAGCTTACTTTCAGTGAAAATATTTCACTTGATTTTGCTTTGAAAAGTAGTTTAAAGTTTGGCCACAACTTGATTTAAATTGCTACTGAAGGGGGCAGCTAGGTGGCGCAGTGGATAGAGCACCAGCCCTGAAGTTAGGAGGACCTGAGTTCAGATGTGGCCTCAGACCAAACACTTGACACTTAGTAGCTGTGTGACCCTGGGCAAGTCACTTAACCCTAATTGCCTTAAAAATAAATAAATAAATAAATAAATTGCTGCTGAAGCCATTACAATCAAATGCAAATGCTAATGCAATGTGTTAAATTCTCGTTGAGGTAAAAACTAAGAGTACATTTCTAAGAACAGAGTTGAAGATTTTGCTTTAAAACATTTTGTTGAGTGGACCAAGAATTGGACTTAGTAATAGTTATTTCATATCTCCTATAATTTATTAATAACTAAGTTGATTGTCTTATGTAAAAAGGAATGAAATTGACTTTTTTAATAAGTTATGATTTTTTTTTTGGAAGGGGGAGGGATAAGACTCCAAAAAGAATCCAAGGATATTTTTTTCTTCTTTTTTTAATTGATGGGACAGAGCTAAGGGTTGTTGTTGTTGGGTTTTTTGGTTAATGTAATTTTTTGTTTGGTTTTGTTTTTAACCTTGAGAGAAGGAATTGAGTTTAGTAGATGGTCTTCCTTTGCACTGAAGTCCAAATTCTTATTTACCTTTTTATGTTATAAGTATGTTTTCCATTTCATATATATGTAGTCTGAAAAATAAAAATTAATTTTTTAGCTTTTAGGAAGGTGAAAATATTGATGCCCAAAATGTGTTAAGGGGAGCACACAGCTTTAATTTCTTAGTTATAACATCAAAATGAATTTAGATAATTTTGTCCTTATTTTATCTTCTGTGTTGCCTTTTTTGTGTGTTTATTCAGGTGTGGAGTGTGCTTAAAAAAAAAGTTTAGTGCTCTGGCCTTATTAGTCATGTTAAAAGTAAAATACTTTTCAAACTATTCAGTTTTTTGTTACACTAAAGAATATTAAAATACAAAATAAATTAAAAGGGATAATTCAATTATTTTTATTTAATTAGCAACCTTTAAAAATTATTGATGCCTCTGTTTTATATTGTCACTTTCCAGTGACTCTTCTCATTCTTTAATCCATAGAACATGCCCTTATTTGTAACAGGTAAAATAAGCCAAACAAATTAATACATTGGCCAT
This sequence comes from Vombatus ursinus, assembly GCF_900497805.2. Lineage (NCBI taxonomy): Eukaryota > Metazoa > Chordata > Mammalia > Diprotodontia > Vombatidae > Vombatus > Vombatus ursinus. Next base: position 50,161,763 of record NW_020954590.1, on the reverse strand, counting down.
GTCTGCTAATTTAGACCTCCTTTTCCACCTGTTGTCTGTCTGCTGAGAAGTGGGAAGCCGTCGTCCCCATCAGTCCTCCAGAGTAGTGATTATGGATATTATACTGATGAGAGTGCCATAATAAAACAGTCTTCAAAGGAGATTGAAGTTCAATAGTATTCTTATGATAAGAATTTCTCCCCCTAAACTTATACTGTACCTCATAGTGTTATAGATCTAGGTGGCTTTGGGTTTTTTAAGGTTATGTTAGTATAGTGAATACTCTTTCTAGATCCTTTGCAAAGCCTAAAGCTTCCTATGTAAATGTAAGTTGTACATAGTAACCAAGATGAATAGAAAGGCTTTTAGGTATGTCTCTGTCAACAGATTGTGTTTGTGGTCTGAGGACCAGCGCAGCTCAGTCCAGAGTGACTTTTTAGCAGGTATTGGGCCACCAGGTGTTGAATTCTTTTTCTTTAATAGCAACTAATAAAACTGTTTCCTAAAGTGCAAAGGTAGATGTGTTTTTCATTGGTGAAATCTTGGATTGTTGAAATATAAAAGATTTCCTCTAGAAGCTGGATTAGTACTGTTAAAATAGGCTTTTTTTCCCGTGAGATCAATAATATTTAAATCATGTGCATGTAATAAAGACCTGTAAACACATTCTTAGTTTTTCTGATAATTTTTGGCCTACTGAAACATTAAGCTTCTAGTGTCTCCCTTTCTTATCCCTTTCTGTGAAAACAATAGATCGTACTTTAGAGCTAGAAAGGTTCTTTGAAAATCATTGCAGTCTTCTCATTGTTCCTTTCTTCACTTTATAAAACTCTCTTCCTGATTTTGGATACCATTTGGAGAGAAATATTTGGACTAAACTGTTGGAGATTCTTTAGGAGGTAGCTTCTCCCTCATCAAGGAGAGACTTTGCTTTTTGACAGAGATGTAGGAGCTTCCTCAGTATATGGAGATATTGGTTCCTGTAGGAAAAGGAGCTCAGGGTGACTTGTGGACAGATTTAGCTTTGCATCACATGGCCAAGTCAGATATTTGTCCCAGATCCCCATTCTCAGCTGTAATCTTAAACTCCCACTGGATGCCCTGAATCACCTTTAGTTGTCCTGGTGATTAATCAGAGTAGCATTTGGATTCATTGTGAAGGCTCCTGGTTTACACTTTTTTCTTTCTTAAGTCTTTCATATTAACAAGTACTTATATACTTGTGTGTAGGGTACTGTGGAGGATGCAAAGAAACCATAGACATAGTCTCTGTGAAACTTAGGTGCCCCGTACATGTGTGTACACACACACACACACACACACACACACACATACTCTCCACCTCCCCCCTCCCCTGCCAATCTTTTTCAGTTAATTATTCCCAATTCCTTCAATAAGTTCTTTTTAGTTCCTTAAACTGTCAAGACCTTTTCACTATCTTTGTCGCACTGTTTTGGACCCTTTCTTCTCCAGCAGATTGAATCCTTATTCATCCACTCCTTGAATCTTCAACCTCTTTTAACCGTTGGTTCTTTCCCTACTGCCTATACATCTAAGTCCTTTTTTTCCTTTTGGGTGAACAATGGGGGTCAAGTGACTTGCCCAGGGTCACACAGCTAATAAGTATCTTGTGTCTTGAGACTGGATTTGAACTCAGGTAACTCCTGACTCTAAGGCCTGAGCTCTATCCACTGCACCACCTAGCTCCCCCTAAGCCTATCATCACTTATCTCTTCTTTTCTCAGCCAGATCCCTTTAAAAAGTTGGCTATACTTATTGCCTGTAGTTCCACACCTTTCAGTCCTTTCAACCCTTTGGAATCTACCTTTTAACTTCACCACTCATTTGAAACAGCGAAATCTTTCCGAAGTTACTAGTTACTTTCCAAAGTTACCAGTTACAATTTGGTCTCTAAATTGCCAAAAAGTTTGCCTTTTCTCCGTCCTAATCCTTCTTACCTCTGTGTTTTATTTGACAATGTTGACCACCCTCTCCTCTTGGGTGGTCTCTCCTCTCTAGGTTTTTATGACATTAGTTTATTTTGGTTCACCTCCTACTTGTCTGATTCACTTCTCAGTTTCCTTTGCTGGCTCATCATCTACATCGTATCCCCTCACTATGGATGATCCTGTCCCGGGCTCTCTTCTCCCTCTTGTGGTATCCTTGTTAGCTCCCATGAGTTTAATTATCATCTTTATACCGCTCACTCCTGTATTGCTATATCCAGCTCCAGTTTGTCCCCCTGGCTTTAGTCCTACATCACCATTTGCCATTTTGCCATTTCAAACTGGATATCCCAGCGATATCTTAAACTCATTATGTCTGAAACGGAACTCATTACCTTCCTCTCTAAATCTTACACTCTTCCAAACATCCCTACTTTACTTGAAGGTACCACCAACCTTTCAATGTTTCAGGTTCATAATCTTGGTATCATCCTTGATTTTTCCATCTACTTGCCCTACATATCCAGTCAGTTGCCAGATCTTGCCATTTCTACCTTCATAACATCTCTTGAATCTAACCCCTTGTCTTCACACACAGCAGCCTTAGTTCACGCTCTTATCATCCCTTGCCTACATTATTTCAACTGTTTCCTAATTGGTCTTCCTGCCTCAACTGTCTTTCTATTTAAGTCCACCCTATACATTGCTGCCAAAGTAATTTTCTTTAAGCACAGATCTCACCATGTGAGTCTCTTAATCAACTTCTAAGCTAAAATTTAAACTCTTCTTCTTAGTTTTCAGTGCCCTACTATACCAGAGGTTCCCAAACTTATTTGGCCTACTGCCCACTTTTAAAAAAAAATTTACTCATCACCAGCCCATCTCCCCCAAACCTTTGTTTAATCCTTTAATGGATTGGTTTTATTTGGGGGGGGAGGGATTTGTGTCATTTCAAAAAATATAAAATACTTTTTTAAAAAATGACATCTTAAATTTAATAATTTATTGTAAATTTGTGGTTTTTTCCTGCATTGAAATTTTGATGACAATATTGTGTCATGTAACCATATAGTAACATATTGTAAACAAGTCATTACATGCACATATTTCTGCCAATGCATGCTGGACTTCGTGACAATGCATGACATGCTTACCTGCCAACATTTGCTTAAGACCTGTCAGTGAACTTGAGCATTGATCGGTTGTAACTTCCATTTTATGTATTTGGAAAAAAATATACTCAGTACAACTTTCACTCTGTTACACAACAGATGAAACATATATGAATGGTTTTTCAAAATTTTCTTCTCTTCTTTCCTTATGCTTCCACCGCCCCCTTACTTTTATTCAATGCCCCCCAATTGCACCTGAGGCTACCACTGCTCTGCCCCTCCCCCCCATTGTTCAAGCACCACTCAGGGGGTGATATCACCCACTTTGGCCTGCCGCGGCCTATGTAGTCTATCTTTCCAGTCTCATTGGACATTATTGCCCCTCTTGTTCTCTGTGGTCCAAAATGGCCTTCTCTTTGTTCCTTACTTCAGACACTCTCACTCTTCTTTCTAGAATTGTACTGGTTGCCCTCAGACTCTCATTCCTTTTCTTCTTTTTTGAGTGTTTCTCTCTTTAAGATGCAAGTCAGGGACCATTTTATGTGTGAAGCTTTTCCTGCTGTCCTCAACTCCTGCTGTCCTAAACTCCAAGTGACTTTTCTCCCAAACTACTTTGTATTTAACTACTTTGTACGTACTTAATTGATTAACTTTTTATTTATGTTGCATATGTACTTGTTTATCTCCCTCATTAGAATGTAAGGCTACTTCTGAGTAAGGATTTTTTCATCCTTTATACTTGTATCCCCAATACCTAGTGAAGTGTCTACTGGCATGTAGAAGGTGCTCAATATAGTCCTTGTTGATTGATTGATTTATAAATATCCATCTTAAACTCTGGTACCCTGATCTGCCTGAATACTGTGGACTGACCAGATAAGAAGGGCTAATACCTCCTTATTTCTTGAAACTATACTTAGTGCAGTCTAAGATGCAGTAACCTTTTTGGGCTACTATAGCATTGAGCCCACTAAAAGTCCTAGGTTTTTATCATTCAAACTGTTGTGGGACGATGCCTCCCCCATCTTATACTTATGAAGCTGTATTTTTTGGAACCCAAGTATAAGATTTCACATTTATCCTATTGAATTGTGTTTTATTATATTCAGCCCATTGCTTTAACTTGGTTCCTGTCTTCTTTTAAAGTGCTAAGAGCATCCAAATAGTAATTAATTGTAGATCATAGAGCCGTGAAAGAATTGTAAGCTAAGCACTTGGTGAACTTTAAAGTGATGTAGAAATGTGAGTTCTTTTTATTATAGTTTCCTTACCTTTCAGTGTGACTTCGCAAATATCGTACTGTTATTCTTTCCCAATAGATGTTTAATACTACTTCAGATAGAAAATGAGCTTGATGGATCCTTCATTTGATCTAACATGTCATTTCTTAAATTCTGGTCATTTGAAATCTGATCACTTGTGATCAGAGACATGAAAGGTCAGTGCCATAGAGAGGTGTTTTCTCTAGCATCATATACCTGATATTTGAAGATTATTGAATATCTTTAATATTGAGAGAATCAGAGTTACTTAAAATATACCAGTGCCATAAAATAGAGGCACTTATATTTGGATGATTAAGTTAACAAGACATTCTGGTTTGTTTATTCAAGAGAAAGTAACATGGGGTAGTTGAAAGAACACCTGGTTTCTTAGTTGAGTTCTGACCTTGTCACTTAACCAATTATCTCTCTCTCTCTCTCTCTCTCTCTCTCTTTTTTTTAAAAAAATTTTATTTTTGGCTAGACAGTGGGATTAAGTGACTTGCCCAGGGTCACACAGCTAGTAAGTGTTAGGTGTCCAAGGCTGGTTTTGAACTCAGGTCCTCCTTGATCCAGGGCTGGTGCTCTATCCACTCTGCCACCTCGCTGCCCCTAACAGGCAGTTTTAGTGTAATTATTTTATATATTAGCTTCTGCCTTATCTTCAAAATAGATAGCTGGATGGATCTGTATTTCTTCCAGCTATGTAGCTCTCAGGCTATCCATGCTTTAACTTCTTGTGAGATGCTTGTTTGTATCCTGTAAATGTTCCATAGGGATCATATAGTATGAAAGTTCTTTGAGATTATAGATATATCATTCTTTATTTTTGCACACCCCCCCACTACCTACCCCCCTGGGCTTGGCACGTAGTAATCACTTAATAAATGTTTGTTGATCGATTGATAGATCTAGAGCTTGAAGGGCTTTGAGGCCATTTAGTCCAACTCCCTAATTTAATGAGGAAATTGAGACCCTAGGAGAGTGGATAATGTAGTTGCCCAGGTCAACATAAGTGGAAACTTGCAGAGCTGAAATTCAAACCCAGTTTTTCTTTGTTCTCTTTGCTATATGGAGGCCTTTGGTTAGATTTTTCTGCTTTATGTGGCTTTCAAAGCAACAATGCACGCTATTAGTTAGTTCTTCTCTCTTTCTACATGTCTGGCCCACCTCCTTTTCTGATCATTTGGCTCTTTGATAATTTTTGTAGTGCTATTTCTGGTTCACTGCTCTACAACAAAAAATTAAATATTACCATCAGTCCTATGTGACCTCTTTGTGCTTTTGTAGTGATTGTGGAGGAATAATTCAAAAAGGTGCTCAGAGTGTTAAGGATTGCATATTTTTAGACTATAAATATGACCAATGAGTTGACATAACTGCTGGCAAATAAGACATGACAGAATTTAATGCTTACAGCATCTGACTTCTGAAGCCCTAAACATTATAAGGAAAGATAATAATACAATTATTCTGAACTGTGTGAATATATAAACATCAGTTTTAACCCAGAATGTGCTAATTATTAGCTACATTGATTTTATTTTCAAATTTATTAATTTATTTTATTAGCATTTGTTGTTTCTCCCTTCCACAGACACTTCTTCCCTCATTGAACAATAAAAAGGAAAAGAAAACCCATAAAACAAATTTCTGTGTTGGCCATGTCCAAAAATGTGTGTCTCATTCTGCATTTTAAGCATATCACCTCTCTGGTGAGGAGGTGTAGAGCATGTTTTCTCTTCAGTCCTCTGGACTTGTGGCTTATTGCATTGATCAGAGTTTTGATTGACCAGAGATTGACCAGAATCGTTCAAAATTGTTTTTGTGTTGTTGCCATTGTATATGTGGTTCAAATTCAGGCTATTTGACATGAGCTCTGTCTTCATTTTAAAGACACTTTGACATCATTTCTCACTCCTTTCCCTTAGCAGAGACAATGATTTTTAAATCCTTAAATAAATTTATTTCAGATTAGGTATTAAAATTGTTAAAGTCCTTGTCAATCTCCTTTTAAACGTGTGTGTGTGTGTGTGTGTGTGTGTGTGTGTGTGTGTCTGTGTGTGTCTGTGTTTGTGTGTCTGTGTCCTTCAGAGCTGTCCTTCCTTCACATCTTTTACGGTCCCCAGATAATCTTGGACAGCAGAGTTGAACTCACAGTTTTACTTGGAGACCATTAATAACTTTCAGTCTTCATTGTCTGTGTAGTTGTATGTATGTGTGTGTGTGTGTGTGTGTATGTATGTATGTATTTATGAATATATGACTAATCAGTTGAAAAGAGAGCAATAGAGGATGATCTTAGAGCACAGAGGCAGGCAATTTCATAGCCTTGAGATTAGGCTTATCCATTCTCTTAGTATTTTTTACTCTTATTTTGATATATTTGATGACATTCTATTTTTTCTAATTTCAAAATATTAATTAGTGATACAAATAATATAATATTCTTTAATCCAGATAAAACCATTGGTCATATAGGTGGTAGTGTATATTTATTGTTTTCTGTTGTTTCCCTTTTTCATTTGTGAAAGGCTTTTTTGTCAGATACCTGGAAAGGAAAAATTATACTCTTAAAATATAAATAAAGTCTTATCTCAATATGATAAAACTTCTATCTACTTATTCCATTAAATCTGTATAAGATTCTAATGAGAGAATAATTTGGATAACCCCTTCAAATTCATTGTGAAAGAACTAGACCTAGTTTTCCACATATATTATAAAAGAAGAAGCTTGAACTAAATGACCTCTAAGGTCTACTCCAGCTCTGATTCTTTTCATCTTTATACTAATCTTGGTCTGCATTTTAACTATGAAATTATTTTAAGAAGCTCTCAATACATGTGGAAAAATAACACCATAAAATGTGTTATATTTTTAATGTTGTTTTTTAAAAGGGCTTATCAAATCATATAATAGCAGTTGAGTGACATTGAAGTAACAAACCAAATGAGAAAAGTGCAGGTTAGATTATCTTCAGATAGCTTAGAAAGTGTGGCATTTAAAAAAAAGTTATTTAAATTATTTGTTCTTTAGTAAAGAATTTATTGTTTAATCAAGTGAAAAACTTCTAGCTTTTGGTGGAAATGAGCTTTATTTTCAAAATTCATAAAACTTATCAAGCTATTTGTGAAAATGCTGTGTTAATAAAGAGTGATGCATCTGATTTGCTGATTCTTTGTATTGGGATATATATATGTATATATGTGTATATATATGTATGTGTATATATATGTATATATGTATGTGTATATATATATAGATAGATAGATGGATGAGAGGGACAGAGAGAGAAAGTAGTATAGTGGTGATGTAACTTTTCTTAGTTTCCTCTTTAAGAAAATCTTCTAAAACTGTTTCTGCTTTTTCTTTTTTCCTTAAATTAAAATTTGAGGACAGCATACCAGGCAGAGTTACAGGATCTTAACTTGTATAGCCCTTACAGATACTGTTAAAGTTAGCAAAGAAATATTAGGTTTTACCCAGAAATTTCATGTATGATCAAATGGTCATATCATCAAGCCTTGTTAACAGAATCTTTCTAACCAACATAACAAAACATCCCAATTCATTAAATAACAAAACTACTCTAATCTTTGTCAACAGTATTAAATGAAATTAAGTGAAAAAGTCCATTTGCCTCTATCTTGGTTTCATTCAGCTTTAACATTTTTAGAAAGTACAGATCTCAAAAAGAAGATGATGGTTTATTCTTATAGGAAATACTAATATTGCTTCTCCAAAGGCCTTTTTGCTTGGGTAAGACAAGTGGAACAACCCATTCAGCTCATTCCTTCTGTATTTATTTCGAACTTCAAAGCTCCTAGTTTAACCTCTGGTTCAGTCCCATCTTACTAGATTTAAGTGGCTTTTTGTTTTTTTTTTTTCATGCAGGTTCTGCTCATTAATCACCACGAGTGTGGATCTGAAGAAGAATTAATTACCTCTATTTTTTTGAGTATGTTTAACTTCAGATACACACAACGTAGCCTCCTTCCCCATTAGATTCTTAGAAGGTAGTTATATTTTTTATAGTCTCCTTCTTGTGACTCTTGATAGTTGTGATCAATAAGAATAAAAACTATACCTTACATACTGGGCTACTGCATGCAAATCAGTTCATTTAAAACCTCCTGGAGGTCTTTCGCATGCCAGACATAAAACCATGAGTGTGTGTTTGTGGAGGTAACCATGTTCAAAATAAATTTAAGAGTTAAGTTCTTTTCACAAGAATCTGGGGAAGGGTAACTTACATTGGGGGACCAGTAACTGTTAAGGGGCTTCATGCAATGTGAGTTGAGACCTTTCAGAATTATTTTGAAGTGGGAAATGATATATTGATATTTTAGCTATATCAGGAAGTGGGAGGGTATGTTTGTATAAGTAGAGTTTAACTGGAACTTGCATTGTGCTTAATATGTGTGTTTAAATGGGCAAACTAATTATGCCATGCCCTTGCAGACAAATGTTAATGTATAAGATAATTGATATTGGTGAAAATTTCCAGATAAATTGATGCTACTATCTTCTTTTTAAATGGCTATGTGGAATAAAGTATATGAATGTATCCATTTTGTTTAGGGGTGGAAAAAGGAAAGAATTTTAGCTGAATACCCTGATGGAAAGATAATAATGGTTCTTCCTGAAGACCCAAAGTATGCACTTAAAAAGGTAAATTTTCATTATAATTTATTGTTGAATAGGCAATATGTTTTCCTTTGTGGTTTTATAATAGTAACTAGGTTTTTATGTATCTGCTTACTGACTTTTTTTCTATTTGCTTTCCAATTTCTTTAAGCAGCTAAATGATGCATCAAAAGCAAAAGAGCTATGAACTCACTCTGTTGTCTCTCTGCCTCTCTTTTTGTTTTTGTTTGTTTATTTGTTTTTTTAGGCAATTGGGGTCAAGTGACTTGCCCAGGGTCACCACACAGCTAGTACGAGTCAAGTGTTTGGTCTGAGGCCGGATTGACTTCAGGGCCGGTGCTCTATCCACCGTGCCTCCTAGCTGCCCTTCTGCCTCTCTTTTTGAAAAAATCACTGATGGTGTTTATTGGTTGTTGAAGTGCAAATTACTTTGTCCCTATCAGCTCTCTATTTCATTCTCCCTAGCAGCTCTTCTTGTAGTTCTAGTCATGTGCTTACCCCACTTACTCATGCAGAGGATAGAAGCTATCTGACAAGAGCTTCCTTAGTTCCCTCTTTTCTTCAGAACTTCTCAGGATCATTATATACTTTCCCTTCTTTTATGGTCATAGATGATGAGAAGTATCTTTTCTCCTCTCTAAGGCTAAACCCCCATCTACACCCTTGATCCCATTCCTTCCTATCTTTTCTTGGGCCTTGTTCTAGCAGCCATCCCTTTTCTTGAATGCAACAATTTCTTCCACTCATATTGGCCAGTGCCGTCTCTCTCCTCCCATGTCCCTACAGTTTGGTTTCTGGTCCTTAATATTCTACTGAAAATATTCTCTCAGATTTCACCATTGGCCCCCCGGTAGCCAAATCCAGTGGCCTTTATTTTTTTTTTTTACCCCATTTCTCATTTTCTTTGACTTTTGCAGCTTTAGACACTGTTGACTACCTTCTTTTAGAAAAATAGTTTTTATTGATATCTTTTGTTTTTTACATTGTCATAGTTTACCCTACTATCCATACTCTTCCACTCTTAGAGAGCCATCCCATATAACAAGTGGTATTTGTCATTAAAGACGAAAAGAAAAAGAGGAAAAAATTAGCACAACCAATTAGCATGTTGAAAAAGTCCAAAAATTTGTTAAGTGTAACCACCTGTAGACCCCCTGCCTCTGTGAAGGAGTAGGTTGGGATCGTTCACTCATGTTTCTTCTTTTTGAGCCATATTTATCTTTATAGTTTTGTAACACTCACTTTTGATTTGTATGTGTGTTTTTCTTTCCATTTACATTGTTGTGTTTAACTGTGTATATTGTTTTCTTGGCCCTGCTTATTTCACTCTGCATCAATTCATGTAGATCTTCCCATGATTCTCTGCTTTCAACACTTTCTTCATTTCTTAGAGCACAGGAATATTTCTTTGCATTTATGCATTGCAGTTTTTTTTAGCTATTCCCCAATCAATGGATGTCTACTTGTTTCCCATTCTTTGCTATCACAAAAAGTCTTACTACAAATTTTTTGGTGTTATGTGGAAACTTTCTGTTTACTAAAGGACTCATTGTGTGTAAGCTCATAATGGAGTCTCTGGTTCAAAGGGTATGGACATTCTAGTTACTTTATTTACGTAATTCCAAATTGTTTTCTGAAATGATTTAACCATTTCATAGCTCTACCAACAATGTTTTAGTGTGTCTATTTTTCCATAGCCCTTCCAGTTGATTATTGCTATTTTTTGTCATTTTTTTCCCTGATTTGCAGGGCATAAGGTGAAACTGCAGGATTGTTTCAATTTATATTTCTCTTATTACTAATGGGAGCATTCTTTTATATGGTTGTGAATACTTGGCACATTTCTTTTAACAACTGTTTGTTCATACTCTTTGATCATATCTCTATTGGGGAATGACTTGTTCTTTTATGTGTATCTATCCATTGTTTATGTATCATGCATACCATTTCCTAATTAGAGAAATTTATTGATAATCTCTTTTTATCTTAGGTGCATTAATTTTGTCTAAGTAGAAGCTTTTTGGGTTCATGTAATCAAAGTTATTTATCTATTTTATCTTCTGTAATTGCCTTATTCTTTGTTTGGTTAAGAATACATCTCCTATCAATTGCTCTGAGAGGTATTCTTTTAGAAAAAAAATTTTTATTAATATCTTTTGTAATTTTTTTATAGTATGATCTTTAATCATACATGACATATGGTCACATTTAGAATTTATTATTTAGAACATATTATGGAATATGGGGTAAAGTGTTAGCCTGAGCCTACTCTGTGCCAGATTGTTTTTCAGTTTTCTCAGTAGTTTTTATCAACTAGAGGGTGATTTCTTGAGTAGTTTATGTTTTCAATTTACCAAACATGGATTGAGTTCCATAATTTCTAATTCTCCCAAGTCTAGTCTGTTTTGTTGACTTTGCCTTTCTTTTTTAATCAACACCAGATGATTTTGTTGATACTTTATAATACAATTTGAGATCTTGAAGTACTTTCACCATTTATCCCATTTTCCTTGATTTTCTTCATCTTTTGCTTTTCCAAATGAATTTTGTTGTTTTATCAAGTTCCCTAAAGCATTTGTTTGATAATTTGATTGGTGTAGGATTAGAAATGTAAATTAACTTTGATATTATTGTCAATTTTATTATATTGGCACAGCCTAGACATGAGCACTGAATATTCCTTCAGCTGTTTAAGTTGTTCTTTATGTTTGTAAGGAGCACTTTGTAATTGAATTTGAACAAGTTTTTGTGTGCTTTTGTAGATTGTTTGCAAGATACTTTATGCATTTTATGGTTATCTAGAATGAAATTTCCATTTCTGTTATTGCCTGTTGGACTTTGTTGCTATGTACAAATGCAATTGATTTTTAAAGATTTATTTTGTAGCCTGCAACTTTGCTGAAACTTTTAATTGTCTCAATTAATATTTTTGCTGATTCCTGAAATTTCTTAATATACCATTGTATTGTAAGCAGATAGGGATAGTTCTATCTCCTCTTTACCTGTCTTCCTTTAATTTCTTTCTCTTGTCTTATTTCTTTTGCTAGCATTTTTCAGAATTATATCAAATAATAGTGGAGAAGCTGATTATTTTCTTAATTCTGGATACATATCTTTTTGTGGCTTCACGAACATCACACTTTACTGCCACCTCTCACAGATTCATTGCCTACTATGTGCAAGGTGCTGGGGATACACAGATAAAAAGGATTTGTAATAGTCAACAGGCATTTATAAAGCACTTACTAATGTGTCAAGGCCTGTGTGAAGTTCTGAGGATACAAAAAAAAAAAGGCAGAAATGCTGTCTTGCCTCTAAAGGAGCTCATGTTTTAAAGAGGGAGACATCATATAAGTAACTGCACATACAAGCTATAAACAGAGTAGATGGAAGGTAATCTCAGAGGAAAGGAACTAGTTACTATGGGGACTAAGGAAGTCTTCTTGAAGAAGGTGGGATTTAAGCTAAATCATGAAGGGGGCCAGAGAAGCTGAGAGGCAGAGGTGAGGAGGGAGAGCATTCCAGCCATGAGACACAGCCTGTAAAAAGTGGAGGATTGGGAGATAGATCATCATATGTAAGGAGGGCAGTGCAGCTGTATTCTAGGGTTTTTGGAAAGGAGCTCAGTGTAAGAAAATTGGAAAGGAAAGGGTCTTTCTTGTTCAAATGGGACCTTTGGCTTTATATGCCAAATAAAGGATTTGTTTTTTTGATCATAGAGATAATAAGGAGCCATTGGAGTTTGGCCTGGGGTGGGGGAAGGGAGGGAGTTTGACATATACTTTAGGAAAATCACTTTGGGAGCAAAGTGGAAGGACTTGAGGCAGAGAGACCAATTAGAAGGCTATAGGAAACTTTGAAAGTTATATGGTATAAATAACCTCCTTACTTTTATTTTTTTATTGATGCTTTTTGTTCTTACATCACCTTTCTTCCTGAATATAATCCTTCCACCTCCTCTCCCTGCTAACCCAGTGAGCCATCTTTTGTAACAAAAATTTTAGAAGAAAAAGAAAAAAGGAAGTTCATTAAAGCCAATCAGTACATTGGAATTTTGTATATACATGTTTGATCAGGTGTGATCATCTGAAAGCATATACTCTATTCCACATACCTCTGCACTGTAAGGAGGGAGATGTATTTTCTCAACATTTTTTCTGGGCCAAGCTTGGTCATTATAATTATATAGCACTGAGTTCTCTTTTTTTCTTTCGCTTTACGTTGTTATAGTCCTTATTTACGTTGTTTTCCTGGTTCTGCTTATTTTACTTTTAATAAGTTCATATGTCTTCCTGTGCTTTTCTGAATTCATATTTTTTCTGTGTATTAGTATTCTGTTACATTCATTTGCCACCAGTTCAACACTTTGCCACTTGCTGGGCACCTATATTGTTTTTATTCTGTGCTACTATAAAAGCGCTGCTTTGAATATTTTTGTTCATATGAGACTTCTCTTTCTATATTTGACTCCCTTGGGATATATGGCTAGAAATGGGATCTCCACATTAAAGGTATAGATATTTTAGTCACTTTTTTAGCATAATTCCAAATACCTTCCAGAATGATTGGACTAATTCACAGTTCTCCCTGCCTATCAATGTAACTTTCAAGGCTATGCTCACTAAGGATGTTTCAACTGTGTGTGTGTGTGTGTGTGTTCATTGTCTCAAGAAAAAAAGGAAATTTAAAAAATTTTGTTATATGCTAAGCCCTTTAATTCTTTATGTATGACTGTTGCATTAAGCAGTAAGCACCAAATTACATGTTATATATGATACAGAAATAGAAAACCTCCATAACCTAGGGACCCTGGGCAAGTCGGTTATACTTTCAGTGGTCTAGGTAACTCTAATGGGCAAGAGGTTTTTGCTTTTTAAATATTTTGATAATTAAACATAATGTTTCCTTTTTAGTCCTATGTATTTTATTTTATGCATTTTAAAACATTATTCTGAGAAGGGGTCTATAGGCTTCACTATGTTGCCAAAATTGTGACACAGAAAGGTTAAGAACTCCAGCTGTAAGGCTGTAAGTTGCAGAGAAGTGCTGACTAATAATAATACTGATAATAATAGTGATAGCTCTTATATAGCACCTACTGTGTGCTATGTGCCATGTGGTGTGCAAAGTGCTTTATAAATAATTATCTCATTTGATCCTCACAGCAATCTTGTAGGTGATATTATGAGACAGATAGAAGTTAAGTGATTTGCCCAACGTCACACAACTAGTAAGTATCTGAGCTGGATTTGAACTCAGAACTTGCTAACCTCAGGCCTGGCCTTCTATCCTCTATAGCATTTATCTGCCTAGATACATTAATAGAGGGACTTTCCCAATACCAGTGAAATCGCAGTTATCCCAATTATACATGACTTACTGAATTCAATATAGTATTCCTTTGTACACATGTGATATTTTCATATAAGTTCCTAAGTTCATCGATAGAGAGTTGGAAGGAGCTTTAAAGATCATCTAGTCTATTGGTGTCAGACTCAAATAGAAACCAGTCCCTGCACATGCATATTGACTTACAAATCACAAATTAGCATTATCTGTATTGTATTGTATTTTTATTTGTTTTGTTAAACTTTTCCTGATTGCATTTTAATCTGGTTGTGGACCCACTGGAGAGGCCTTGAGTTTGACACCTCTGATCTAGTCTAATCCTTTCATTTTATAGATTAGAAGATTTAGGTTCAGAAAAATTAAATGGGTTTGAATGACTGGCTGAATAAAGCATTTATTAAGCAGTTGTTATGTGTAAAGAACAGTGCAAAGCAGTGAGGGTACGAATAGAAAAAAAAAAGATGAGCTCAGTTCTCAAGGAACTTGAATTCTGATGGGAGGGACAACACATGGAAAGTTTCAGCTGCAAGTAAGATGGAAAAGTTCTGTGATCCTTAAGATACAGCGAATGTTAATTCTACTGCTTTAAGAGATTTATGAAGATCATGTGGGTAGTGAGAGGTAAAGCCAAGATTTGAACCCAAATGATCTGACTCCAAACCCAGCACTCTTTAGTATACCATGCTGACTTTCTCAATTAAAAAAAATTTTTCTCTGTTTGGCAGGTTGAAGAAATTAGAGAGATGGTAGACAATGACTTGGGATTCCAACAAGCTCCACTCATGTGCTCTTCTAGAATTAAGACTCTTCTCTTTATTTCTAATGACAAAAAAGTTGTTGGCTGCTTAATTGCAGAACATATCCAGTGGGTGAGTAATTTGCTAAAAATTGGTTATGTGTAATTTAGAGTATAATGAACTAATTTATAGATTATTTTGAACAGTACAGTTTAGATAAACCTGCTATATTTCGAGAAAGTGTCTGCTTAGACATTTTAGTTTAACTAAATATCCTATACAATATGTCATTGCTCTTTTAATGTTTTAATAATACATTACATCAAGTTGGTAAAAACACTCATTTGGTAAAATATTACAGCATGAGGAAACAGAATTCTATCTTGATTTGATTATAATAGATGTTAGAATATTTTAAAAACTATTTAACCTAAAATTCCAAGATTTTCTAGATATTATTTAAATGATAAAACTTGTTTAAACTACTAGGTTTATTAAATATTGAGTAGAATGTTTGTCTTTAATCAAAAAGCATTTGTTAAGCACTCACTATTTATCACATTTTCACCTCATGAGCCACCTCATCTGTGAATCTTTACGTGTTCTTTCCCCGGTGTTGGTGCTGCACTCCCACTGCTCATAATGCCCTGTGTTTAATCATCTATGAATGTGTTCACTGTAGAATATAATCTCCTTGAGGGCAGTCAGTGTATCGCATTTTTTTCCTTTACAAATCTAGAATACAGCTTATGTCTTGAACATAAAGATATAAAGATAGGAGTAGGAAAAAAACAGTGGACCTGTGTTCTATATTGGTCTTGGAACCCTCAGGTGTATGTACCTTCTCTGCATCTTAAAGCCTTAAAGGGTTGCCCAAAGCACCAAGACACACAGCTGTTATATGACAGAGGCAGGACTTGAACCCAGGTCTTCTTGGTTTCCAGGCTCATTTTCTGGTTATTAAATGCTTTTTAAGGCAGACCAGTTAAACATATTGCTCTAGCTATCAATTTGCTGACCTAAAATAAGTAACTCCCATTTATATATAGTGCTTTATGGTTAAATTATCTCTTTCCTCATAATAATGCTGTGAGACTAATAATTCAAGTAGTAATCAGTCAACAAGTACTAATTAATCCCTTACTCTGTTCTAGTCACTGCTAAGCACTATGAATACAAAAAAAGGTGAAAACAGCTCTTATTTTTAAGGGGCTTACATTCTAGTGGGAGACACATGTGAAATAACTAGGTACATACAAGATATATACAGGATTTGTAGGTGAAACTCAAGTTAAATGATTTAAAAATCCAAGTGACTCAGTCAAATGGCAAAGCCAGTACTACAGGCCAGGTCTGACTTCATATACAGTTTTTTTTTCCCCCCTTATGCACCATGAGGATTCTTTGTAAAGGGAACTCATACTTCTCCCTTTATTGAGGTTTAGGGCTCTTAACTTAGTAATAGTCTTAGGGCAAAAAGAGTTGTAACATGATGGATTATGTGTAAATATTCTGAGGACCACTTCTCTTTGAAAAGCTATGTTTTAATTTCATTGACCAGTCCTTACTTTTCCTTCCTTTCAACACTATTTTTAGTGAAATTATCTGTTTCTGTGTGTGTGTGTGTGTGTGTGTGTGTGTATTTTTTGCATGTATGAGTGTATTTTCGCGAGTGTGTGTGTCTGTGTGTATTTGCTTGTACGGTACTTTGAAAAAAGTTTAATAAAAAAAATAATTTTTTCTGTGCTTTATGACTTTAATTACTGTTGTATGTACTCTGCCTTATCCCATCATTATAGTTGGGCTGGTATGGGCTGCTATGATTCACAAGATTGTGAAGGAAGATTTTTTAAAAAAGGAATAATTTCTAGATTCTTAAGAACTTAGTCCCCATTGTTCTAAATTTATTGGTTAGTTTGGGGTAGGGAATATTCCATTGAGCTCTTGAACAGAGGAGATAATAATTATTTACATAGTAGTTATATCCAATAGCCCAGTTATGTTAGGAAGCTGGGGATTGTAGAGATGGAAACGTAGTCTTTAAACTTAGTGGAATTTGGCAAGATACCAGACACACTACTTTGTAAACCTAGCTAGGTCAAAATGAGACATGTCATAATGTATTTTAAATTTAATTATAGGGCTATAGAGTTATAGAAGATAAAGTCCCAGATGTTAATTCGGAAAATGAGAAAGTTATATTTGAACGGCAAAAAGCCTGGTGCTGCTCAACCTCTCCTGAACCTGCTGTCTGTGGGATTAGTCGCATTTGGGTATTCAGCATGATGCGTCGAAGAAAAATAGCTTCTCGAATGATTGAATGTCTAAGGTAAATAATTTAGAAATGTGAATCTGAAAAGTATTTATTTTTATTTCTTATTATTTACAGTTTGTTTTCAATGCAAATCAGTTTGATAACATGAAAGTAGTTACTATGAATCAAATCATTGAGGACAAACACAATATAGCAGAATCTCAAAGAACATACATCTTTCAAAGTAGAGCATAAAAGTGTCCATTTACTTATGTGCAGGAATTCAAGACATTTTTTTTTTTTAAGAGAGACATTTTTTCTGTCAGGAAATTCTGAATTATCTTCTAAGGCCAACAGACTTTCTTTGCTTTGTTATAAAGTTACGATACTAAGGTCATTTCTCAGATAGTCCTGCAAAGCTAAGCAGCTCTGTATCTGAACCAAAAAAAGGTGAATATTTCTTCAAAAGGTTTCAGCACTGAGGCAGGTGAAACATATTGGCTGTCCTGAGTAAAACCAGCTTTAGACTTCATACTAGGCTCTGTTCAAAATATTGAATGAAATAATAGTCTCATTTAAAAGCTATTTTGCTTTACAAAGTTTTTTTAAAAAAAGTATTTACCAAAATCCTATAAAATATCTTATGAACTTAAAATAGTACAATTTTCAACTCACAGTTCTTTGTTTCGGATACTCTGTTTGCTTTGTTTGGCTTTTTTTAATGTACATTTGCCTCTGAATTTAATATTTTGAAATAGTAAACCGTCATAGTAAATAATCTTCAGAATGTAAGTAAGATATTTGATATGTACAAAAACAAAACAACATTTGAAAGTTATTTAAGAGGTTATACTTTAAAAGTCTTTGGAATTAAGGAAAGCAAGCTAGCTAATTTAAAATTTTGTTGACTTGGGAAGTAATGGGAACATTTAAATTTCAATTAAAGTTATGTAAACCAGGTTTACTAATTCTAAGCAGCTAGGTGGCATAGTAGATAGAGGGTTCTGGACTTGGAGTCAGTTAGACCTGAGTTCAGATCTATCCTTAGATACTTCGTAGTTGTAGGACCCTGAACAAGTCATTTAACTTCACTTTCCTCATCTTTGAAGTGGGGATAATAATAGCACTCTGCATAGGGGTAATAATAGCACCTACCAGTAGTATGTAAAGTGCTTTTACAAACCGTAAGGTACTACATAAACACTAGCTTTTGTTATTATCCTGGGAAGGTTCCAGCCCATCATTACTGTTGCTCATGGCACTTACAACACAGATATTTAATTTCCAAAATAAGTAATTTAGCCCTTATGAGAACAGTAATGCCTTGTTTTAAAACTCATCTAGATAATGTGTATATACACATTAAATTAATATTTCTGAAATACACAGAGGAAAAAAAGCTCAATGATGCTCTTTTTATTGTCCATATAGAAACATGTAAACTCGATCAGTTTATAAACTTTATACCATTTAAATTTGTGGTCATGGTGATTCAGTGGGCCAAAATGAAAAATGACTATTCCACACCCTTTTCCCTTTTACTGACTGAAAATCTACCCTTTTGTTGCCAAGGTACAGTTCTAATAGTCCATATTTTCTATGCCATATTTAGTGAATTTTTATTTTGAAATAAGTGGTTTTAGATAGTGGTTTCCATGTCTTTTAAAAACCATGTATTTCTTAGATTGCTGCCAAGAGTTAACAAATTCCTACTGGGTCTCAGTTTCTGAAGAAATACACCCTAGAAGAAAATAAAAGTTAAGACTTCTGGGTCACATGACCAAAGAGATGGAGGACTAGACATTTTCTCCAGTCTTTACAACTTTTCACATCTCTACAAAAGAGGAATTGTTCAAAAAAGAAAGTGATTTTAGCTGTCTCCATAGTGTAGGACACCAAGAACCCAATCAAGATAAAAATCTGATGAAATAACAACTGAAAAGGCTAATAATTCCTCTCACTCAACACCTAACCACCGTGCTCTGACCACAGAAGTGTACAAGCGAACCCATGAGCTTTCAATAGAACTCAATTCTACCCCTTCCTGCTAGGTCTTCCCCTCATGGGGCAGGACATACATGTGAATAGCTGTCACCTCCTTCTCAATAAACTCCAAAGGGCCAAAGGGTCTTACACTTGGAAGGTCCAACTGGTTTAATCCCTGAAGTCTAACATTATTTCCTCCAAATTTGGGAAATCAGCTTGTGACCTTCTTGTTATTGATGTCAGTAAATTTAAGGGGGTGGAATTGAGTGAATTTGGTCAAAAGTAGTGACTTTTGTTTTGTTCTGTTCCACACTGACTTGTAGATGCAGCTCATTCAGAAGGCTCAGAAAGATGAGTTAGGAAGCAAATTATGTTAGCTTGCTTCTTTTATTGGTAGAGATGTAGAAGGAAAAGTGTGAGGAAGAAAAGGCTGGCAGTTAGTCACCTGCACAGAATTTCTGCCTCCCTGATCACAGTAGACCTGTAAACGTGTAGATACTGCAAGAGTCATGGTACTCACAGAATTGTTGCTTGTACTTTTGCCTTTTGAGAATGAATCCACTTGGTGGAAATGAATGCAGACTTGGTCTTAGATTTATCTTAGCTGCTTGCTCATTCTGTTTCTCCTTGCTCTACTTACCGTGCATAGCTTTATTCATTAAAATCTCTTTCTGAGGGTAGCAGTGATAGGGGAGAGAGAACTCCTAGGCAAGTCTGCTCTCTTAACAGCTTTAGTGAATTAAGAAGATAAAATTGTTAACTAAAATGATCATAGATTTAGAGTTGGAAGGGATTGTGGAAACCGTGGCCCATCTTCCTCATTTTACAGATGAGGCAGCAGGCCTAGAGAGAGAAAGTGACTTGTCCACGGTTACCCCTGGAGTAGTGATTTTGGTGGGATTTGAATCCAGCTCCTCTCACTCCAAATGTGTTCACTCTGCTCAATTTTTCTTTAGAATTATTATGGATTTCATTTATACTATCCTTGATGTTCATTTCCACAGATATTTTCGCGTGCCATTTGTCTTATTTATATTCATTCTAGTTTCTCAAAATTGAGGTCTCTTCCAGTTCATTAGAATGGCATGATGCCTATTCTGAGGGAGTTAACTAATCCTGCCTTTCCTTTATACTAGTGAATTCAGGACTGGTGATAGCCAAGAGGTTGTTGCATTTTATTAAAATTGGAAATCATGCAGGTGCAGTCAGAAGACCTCCAAACAGTTATGAGCTAACAAGCTCTTTTCCCTTCTCCCTCTTCTCACTATCACTTTTCTCAGCTAAACCAGGGCTTTTTAGATGTTTTCCACTTGCAACTCCCTCAGCACTTCTTAAACTGTAGTTTAAGTTTATGAAGCCCTGAGCTAAACCATTCCTTGTTCTTCTTGTGCTAGTTCTCCTGTTATTATCGAGTGCTGCAATTACACATGCACACTTAACAATTCTGTGGGGCTGCGCACACGACAGAAAATTGTTGCTAATTGGAAAGTAATAAATTTAGGCAAACTTGTTAAGTATTTAAGAGGTGAATAATATGTGTGATGAATATGCATTTGTAGCAGTTACTTTGGAATTGGAATTGTATTCTATTATCTACGGAGTCTCCCAGTTAAGAAGGGTGCCTACTCTCTTAGTTTACAGTACAACAGAAACATAATAATAGTAGGTATTTATATGCTCTTTTAAAAAAGTTTTTATGATTTTTTATAATATAGTACTTTTTATGCTGTACCATGTTTCCTCACCCCTTTTTTCTTTCTTTCTTTTTAAATTAGGAGCAACTTTATATATGGCTCATATTTGAGCAAAGAAGAAATTGCTTTTTCAGATCCTACACCTGATGGGAAACTCTTTGCAACACAGTACTGTGGCACTGGCCAGTTTCTGGTATATAATTTTATTAATGGACAAAAGAACTCTTAATAGAATCTTGTCTATGTTGATTTGACTACATCTGCTGGATATTATGGATTGGTTACTAACTTTAACCAGGAACTAGGGCCATTTTTATTACAATGAACTCAGGACTGGTAACAACCAAAAGGTTGTTCCATTTTAATAAAATTGGAAACAATGCAGTAATAGCTTAATTTTTTGTTTTTTTAAAAGAAGATATTTTGTTATCTTTTACAGAAGTTTATGATTGTATTTTATCTATAGTTATTTAGTCATGTTTACATGCAGCAGATAATTAATTGTTCATAGTGGACTGTAAACTAATGCAAGGACTATGGTCTCAGTGATGAGTATATATTGAAGTTCCTAATATGGTAATATATCAGTGCTGCTTGGTACTGTATCTTTTTTTATACTGAACTGCTGATCCTAGTTTTGCTTTTGAAGCATAAGAGTTTAAAGATTGTATTTTAATGAAACTTAAATGCTTCTGGGATATTATTAAAGGAGGGACAACATTGTTTTTTAGAAAACAGTGGCAGTTAAAAGCTCCAGGATGTTTGTGTGTACTTGCTGTCATTTGCACATGCACCGAGGAAATAGGAAGTATGTGAGATGCTAGGTTTTTTTTTTTCCTTGATGGTAAAGAAAAGTGAAGTTGGAGTTGGTCAAAAGAGGGTTGGGCCTTTCCCTCTGGAAAGTTTCCTATGGGTAGAATTTAATGGGGAAAAAAACAAGCTGTAGGAGCAGACTATTGTATACCTTGCTCCCACTTGTGCATTTCTGCATATCCTACAAGAAGATAAAGTCCAGTTATGTCAAATTTACCAAATTCTCGAAAAGATTTTTGTAGTTTATTAATAAGGTTGAAGCTAAGTAAGAATGGCCCTGGTATCTGCTTTTTTTTTTTTTCCTCAGAAATACTGCACTGGATATATGCCTTTATTACTGGACTTCAATTGTATACTTGTCTGTATAATGCCCTCCACTTTTAAAGGGTTTATATGTTGAAAAACTGCTGTGGCCTTTCTTGATCTGTATATAATGTAGAATAAAAGAATAAATAACTTGATAGACTTTTCTAAATCATACCGGTGCTGGCATGATGTTAAATATATGTTGTCATTGTTTTGAATTGAGTGGTTGAGTTCAACCCCTTGAAATTCGATGATTCAAAGTCTTTGCCACCATTTTGCTCAAGTGCAGGTGCTGCAGCATGAAGTAATCCACAGCTCACATCTTAATTTACTGAATCTTGTCAGCTTTCTCTGCCTTTCAAATGTTGGATCAAACTGGAATCCAACTGCCCATCTCCCACCATGCCTCACTTGCTTTCCTGACCTTTTTTTTTGCTCACTGTCCCTTCATCTAAAGTGTATCCTAATCACCCTTTAAGGCACGGCTCAAATGCTTGTCAGTGCAACTTCCTGATGTCACTTAACTGGAAGGGTTCTCTGCCTCTTTTGAACTCCCTAAGATATTTGTGTCTTAATGTATTTTCATTCCTGCTTTTTTAGTTGTCTCTGTGGCTCTGATACCTTATCTTTCTAAGCCACCCTTTCCTCTTCTGTAAAATTGGGATGATGCTTGTACTATACCTCACAAGGTAGTCGAGTCCCATGAGAGAAAAGTATGTGAAAAACTTTGTAAACCTCAAAGAGCATATAAATACCAACTATTATTATGTTCCTGTTGAAGTAAACTAATAGAATAAGCACTCTTCTTAATTCCTTGAATGTAGTAGGTAATCAAACACTTGTTCAATGAATGGAGAGAGAGGTCAGGAATGGTAATAGCTAGCATTTATATAGCACTTTAAGGTCTGCAAAGGGCTTCACGAATATTGTCTCATTTTATCCTCATATATCTTCATTTTACAGAAAAGAAATTAGGGGATGGAGAGGTTATGACTTGCCCAGAGTTACCCAGTCAGTCAGTATCCGAGGCTGGACTTGAACTCAGGACTTCACTGTGCCACATAGCTGCCTCACAGAATGATGAAACACATTCATCTTCTAAGGGTCTTAAGGTATAGGGATGAAGTAAAGATATTTAGGAGACAAGACCCTTTTAAGTGATTCCTGGAGGATCAGTGAGTTTATGGGGAAAAATTACTCCTTCTTTGGCTTAATGACCTCACTAGCTGGGAATCATATCCATTTAAATACAGACTGAAATTTGTTTTATATAAAATATGCATTTGTGCCTAGAACATCGTGTTAAGCCAACATCATATATGCTTCAATCCCATATGGGCCAGAAGACTAGGCAGTACGTACTCAAGTCAAGTATCACCTTAAAGGATCCCTGAGTGGAGTAAGTTTGCGTGGTTTCCACTTTCATGAAAATGACTCATAGTACCATGTTGATGCAAATAAGTACCTACAGCCAATGTTACAACATGATCAGGCAGGAGTCAGAAGACTGGAGTGTGTGTTGCAGCTGCACCACTTAGCTAATTAGGTGACTGGATAAAACAATTCAGTTACCTCCAAATGGAGAATCACAGGCTCATTTGGAAAATGCACTTTACTGTATAAATGTGTGCTCTGACTTGCCTCACTGCTTATCATCCTAGGCCTTTTCCAGTGACTTGGGCACAACTACTACCCCACCCAGTGACTCTAGGTTGGTAGGTAGGGCCGGGGAAGCTAGGCATTTGTTAGGCTGAGGAATTAGAATATTGTGGGCATTTCTCTTGTGCCTGTAATTCACAGTCTCTTGGCTGTTTTTCCACTCACCCTAGAAGTCTAAATGGGCTCTTTTTCTATAACCCCCAACTTTCACTATGTACACCTAAATAGAAGATAATTCCTTTGTCCTCAGAACAATGCCTCTGGTGAAAAAGCAGATGCCCATGGTTATAAAGTTAAGTGGGTAGGGTAGGACCAAAGGTACCTAGGCAAAATCTGGACAGATTTGTAGCTAATCTAGAGTGGATTACTAATTCTAGTTAAATACAAAACTTTGCCATCCTTCAGTAAAATCACACGTTCCAAAACGACTGACCTTATTTGACCTTTTAGAGCTAAAGCAAAGGCCAAGACCAGAAATGATAAATGATTAAGACTCTTAGAAAAGAACACTCACCTGCAATGCAACCTATGGAAAAAACCAAAAACTACCATTGTCTTACCCAGTCAGAAAATTGATGCCCTGAAAGTTTTTTTTTCTCCCATGCCAGAGTTGAGAATGTGTGCCTTCATATTTGAAAGTTACAGAAATCTATCGATAAATCCACCCATGTTTGATTCAGCCTGGGATTCAGCCTCAACGGGGCCGTGACAGACACTAACTTTTCCTTATGACAAGGGGCCTCAGAAGGCAGACTTGGAATTTCCCTAATCTATATAATAAATTTTGGCTTCGTCATCTATATGTGTGGAGTTATTCAAATACGCAAATGGACATGGATATATAATAAACCTTGGCAGAGACCTACTGGGCTATTAAATTAGAATCATCACTTCTCAGAGTTGACAGTATTTAAATTCGTTATGTTGAGCCAGAATTACACACATACCAGTGCTTTTATATATATAAAAACCCTTTGTTCTAAAAATTTAGCAGAATTACATAAAGGGTGGTTCTCTTTCCTTCAGACAATGCATTCAATCTTTGTGGTAAAAGTAAAAATAGATTTTTTTTCTGATTAACTTATTCTGGGGGCCTTATAATTTAAAGAAAATGCAACATCTTATTAAAGGAAAATTTAATACATTCACCAAATTAAATGAAAGCACATTATAAACATACTGTAGGCACAACGTCAGACAATTTAAAATCATAAACAATAAAATGTGAGGTAGACTGACTAGTGAAATTCACCAAGTTTTGGTTAAGAAAATTTTACAGTAATAAAGTAACACAGGTGCCCCCCTTTCCAAAAGAAAAAAAAATCAGAAAGCAATTACATAAATTACAGAAAAAAACTGAATACAATGATTCTCATTCTGATTTTTTAGTTTACATTCAGTATTAACCTGTGAACTGTCAAACATGCCGAGATTTAACATGTCTACAGGTAAAGTATTATTTGCTGGCCTATTTAATACATTCATACCACATCAGTGTTCTCAGTGACGGCAAGGCTTACAGCTAAACACACCAAGCAACCCAAACCATAGCTGATAAGATCATGGTGTCCTGTGCTTGTGCAATTTTCTCCCTAATCTACTAAGATCTAACACTAAACAATTCTAATGATAATAGGACATTTAAAAAAAATTTTTAAAGGCTCAAAAGCTTAAAATTTTTGGAAAGGGAAGGTAGGCCAAGTTGGATGTGTAAGGGCATTCTCCTCTTGGGATGGTTTGA
Source organism: Vombatus ursinus (assembly GCF_900497805.2). Lineage (NCBI taxonomy): Eukaryota > Metazoa > Chordata > Mammalia > Diprotodontia > Vombatidae > Vombatus > Vombatus ursinus. The sequence goes on along the minus strand of NW_020954590.1, from coordinate 50,136,275 downwards.
TTTTTGGTTTTATTCTGGCGACGCTACAGGGCTGCGATTATTTGCTTGGACTTTTCAGCCCATATTAGAAACATTTAAGGAGTCCTACATGTACAGTAATAACTCTGGAAAATGTCCTAAGATCTTGGAGCCAGAAGAAACCATGAGAGGTTCTTCCCAGGTAAGACTATTTCTAATGGTTTCTTACTTTACCCTAAAGTAAAAATAAGGTAATATTCGAAATGCAGTATTGCACAACAACAGCTTAACTTGATTTGGTCAGCATCGAGCCCTGCCAGCAAAACTGGAACTTTTGAAATACATTCATATCTACACTGAAAACTCTTCAGAACGTACCTTTATATCAGAAATTCTGCCATGCACAAATTAAGGTGTATCTTTTAAGCATATATAAGGCAGGTCCTCTTTCAAGGACAGTTAAAAACAAATGTTTAAAAAGAATTGTTCATTTGAAATGTGCTACATTTGCAGCATTGCAGTTAGCTCTATTAAACCCCAAAGATCTGCAAACTATTTTTCCTCAGGCTTCAATCAAATACATTTTGTTTTGTGATGTAAACATCTCTTTCTCACAAGTAATAAAGCTGCTTGATTAACACTATTTGTTCTAAGTAAATGCAGTTGTAGCAGGCCCTTCTCAGTAGTTTCAGGTCAGGGATCAAGGGTTCATTAAGGGGAGATAGCCATTTACAAACGGTGTGTTCAAAGGAAGATTGCCACTTTTACTTTTATCACTTTACAAACAGCAAAAAATGTGTGCAGGACAAAGTAGCAACTGGGTGTTCTGAGAGATTGAATCCAAACTGATTCTGTAAAATGAGAAGTCTTTATTTTCCACAGCACCTTGGCTTAAGAACTATTAACTAACCCCCAAGACTTTGTTCTAGAACCCAGAAATGGATAATTGGATGACTCAGGAATCTGAAGAACTGCGGAAATCTTTATGTAGATAACAGACATATCTCACCACTACCTGAGCAAATTGGATTTTTTTTTTTTAAAAATAAAGCATTCATTTCCACATCAAGAACAAAGCCATTTGGGGTTACTGCTTCCATGGAAGTGGGGTTTTCTGTGAGCTGGAGAAAAGGGGTAGCAGACTTAGCCGTTCTGCTGCCCTCTCCTCCTGCCTGAATCCTGGCTCCCCAACAGCCATTCTGCTTTGGTATTTGTAGTTGGGGGTGCAGGGGGGAGTGAGGGAGTAGTTTCCATTTAGCATAAAGTTGATACATTCAATCAAACCTGTCTTTAAGTCTTGCTATGTATGAGGATGTGAGAAGAAACAAAATTGCACTGGCTCCGCTATGTACAAAACTAAAACATGACATTTCATAAGAAATCAAAGTCAAGTAAAATTGGTTTTGCTGGTGCCCAACTATACAGAAACTCAAACCATGAAGGACAGCAGTTTGGGATGGGGGCGGAGAGGGGGAGAAGAGGATGAATGGGGAAGCTGAAGTCTCTCAATGACGCCAAAAAATTCTCAGGTTACTCTTTGCACAGGAAGTAGTATCACTGTCAAACCAAACAGCTTGTTATAGATCCATGCTAATGCAACGTGCAAAGGATTCTGAAAATTTAAAGCCAATGGGACGAGCGAAGCAACGAGATTAGTAGAAGCTGCACAAATGGGCGTGCACAGGACGCCTGCTCTGCATTTACTGCCTTATTTGTTCAGGTTTAAGTAGTAAACTTTTAACTCCTGTGGAAATTTTGCCAAAAGTTTCATACATATAAAATTACAAATCTTAAAACTAACACTGCACAGAGAGAACAAATGCTACTTTTTTTTTTTTAAATACAAGTATCTTCTACATTCTGTCATTTCAAACCCCTGAGTAATACTGTACCAAAGTACAGATTTGAAGAGAAACTGAGGATTCAGGCCTCGGACGTTAATCTTCACTGCATCACACCCCTGGTGTGAGTCTCATGTAACACATTCAGGCTAGCTGATGCTGAAAATCAATTTTTTTTTCTCCTAGCACAGATAGGTAAAAATGAAACAAAACACCCCTCAAAAAAACAACAAAACAAAACGACTCTGAGAGCCTCAAGCTCTTCATTGTCCAAAGTGTGTCACTTCAGTCACAGCTGGCAGGCCGTTTTCTAAGTAGTTTGCATAACTGTCTAGGGTGGAGTCACCCTAAAATCCCAGGTCCTGGTATTGGAGCTGAAGTGGCATTGATGCCCTTGGGGTATCCAGGTCAGGTGTGTGTGGGTCTTTGGAGGGCATCCTAAAGTCACAACAGTTGCACTTTGCTCCACAGTGATTGTACTTAAGAAAGAAAAAGAAATCCCACTTGATCATCTGCCTCCTCCCTCCCACACCTCAATTCTGGTCCTTCTCTCGCTCAGACATGGCGTCCAGTAAGAAAGTAGAGAGGCTTGTCCTCGCTGCTGTTGGCTGTTTGAAATTCGTCCCTAAGTCGGAACTGCCATTCGTCTTCTAGTTCTAAGCGGACAATTGTTTGCCGTAAAGAACTTCTATCTTGGCAGATGACACACAAGGTAGCACCTTCAAGGAAAGGTAGAAACTTGATGTTAGACAGCAGGTATTTGAATCAACAGGCCTCTTTTAAAGCACCTCACTTCCTCCCTGGAACTGCAGAACCATTAGCTCATGGCTTTAAGTATTTCTCTCCACTGACAAGATTACTTAGGCTGCTAACCATCGTGTGTTATTAAGGAAATTCAGTAACATTTGACCCGGTCATACTATGCATATTTACATTCTTATTTCCTGCTTCCTTGAAGCCATTTTGGGGTTACACATGATACTGAAGCAAAAGCATGACTGAACAGTATAAAGGCAGTGAAATGTAGCACGTAACAAATGTTTTGTTGTTAGTCCTTTCAGTCCTGTCTGAAACCCATTTGGGGTTTTCTTGGCAAAGATACTCAAGTGGCTTGCCATCTCCTCCTCCAGCTCATTTTACAGATGAGGAAACTGAGGCAAACTGGGGTTAAGTGACTGGCCCAGGGTCACACTGCTAATAAACATCTGAGACTAGATTTGAACTCGGGTCTTTCTGACTCCAGGTCCAGCGTTCTATTCACTGCACCACCTAGTTGCCCTGGCAAGCAATAAATGTTTATTCAACGCTTAACTGTATGCACTGAACACCTGGCACCTATGCTTTACTATATTACAATAACAGTATTAAAAAAGAATTACCGGTGGATTTCTGTATGGCAGTGTGCCAGTCTCATTTCTCTTAAATTTACTTAGCAGATTTAAGAATCCTAGGGAGTCAATATGACTTTTTTTTTTTCTAAAAGCAGTAGCATTCACTGAAGTTATGGCCATAACTGGCAACTTAAATTAATTGTTGCACTCACACCGTATGGAAAGACACTGTGCTAAGTACTGGGATCCGAAGAGAAATAAGCTTATCATATAGCAGGAGGATACGACAAGTACAAAAATTTACTATGATATAATGTAAAATATTGTAAGTGCCATATGAAGGGTACACAAAGTACAGGGAGGGTGCAAAGAAAAGAGCAAACCCCGCCCGCTGCTCCTTATTCTGTTCTGTTTACTTCCTGTGCCACCTGACATACCTGCTAAGTCACCAAAAGTTTTCTGAAGAGGGAACGCATAATATGCCCCAAGTTTCTCCCAGCTAAATATTCCCAAGGTTCTTTCAAGTGATTTGCATGTGGCACAAACTTGAGGTGAACCATCCTGGCTGCCCGCCTCTGGCCAATTTCTAGCTTTTCCATGTCTTCCTCAAATGTGGTGCCCAGAACAGAACACAACACTCACGTGGGCAGAGCACAGCAGGACCAGCATCTCCTTACTTTATGTCTCTAAGATTAAACTAATTCTCCTAGGTGCCTTACCATCCTGATGACTCATATAGAATTTGTAATCCATAAAAACCATCAGGCATTTTTCAGATAAACTGTGGTACAGATGTATCTTCTATCTTCAAGTTGTAAAGATGATTTTTTTTAACCTAAGTGTAAGATGATTTCTACTAAATTTAATCTTATTAGATTCATTCAAGCTTGTCAAAATCTTTTTTGAATCTTCCCTCTCATGTCCCAGATGTTGCTATCCCTTTTAGCTTTGTGTGACCTGTGAATCTGGTAACTGTGCCATTTATGTTTCTATCCAAGTCACTAATAAATGTCAGCTTGGAAGCCTGTCTCCAGAATCTGTATTTGGTCTTGGGCTGGTTACGCTTTATCTATTAATGACTTCTTTAGATCCAGCATTGAAACAGTCCCAAATCTACGTAAGTGTACTTGCTCTCATTTTTTCATGTTTTCCAGAAGAACTGTAAATGACTTTAGCAAGTATATTGTTAAAATCTAGGTAAACAACATCTACACTACTGCCTTTATCTAAATAACTTCATCAAAAGTTAGTCTGACATAACCTATTCTTGATGAAGCCATGTTGACTCTTTGTGATTATGCTTTCCTTTTTTAAATGTTCACTAACCATCCCTCTAATAATAACTCTAGAACTTTTCTAGGAACCAAAGTCAAGCTCACTGGCTTACTATTTGCAGGCTCCATTCCCTTCCCCCTTTTGGAAACTCAGGACATTTGCCCTTGTCTAAACTTGTAGTACCTCTCTAATTCTCCATGATCTTTCAAGGGTCAATAATAGTGATTCCTCATCACACCTGCCAGCCTTTTAGTGCCCTAAGTTGTGGTTCATCTGCATTAAGTCACTAGAACTCATTCAGGGCTACCAGATGCTCTCTTATTTATCTCCTTGCTATTTTAGGTATCATCTTCTCATTACTTATTTTATTACATCTTTCTAATTCCAAAGATAGTTTTTCTTGGCAGAGGAAAAAAAGCATACCAAAGATCTGACCCTTTTCTCTGTCATCCACCATTATAATTCTATACAATTGAAGTGGCCTTCCTCTTTCTTCTTTAATCTTCCCTCTCTTCCCCACTATAGCTAAACCTCACCTCATCAGTCTAAGGTCATCCTGGTCCTTATTATCCCCAGCACTAGACTTAGAGGGTCATGCTATGCTTGCTAGTTATCCTCCATCACGTGCCATTACTTTCAACAGCATTCACCAAAGGTTTTTGAATGGAGAGTAATGATTGTGGCTAGGTTTTAGAAAGATCAATCTGAGAGTGGTGCATGGACTGGAAGTCAGATCAGTCAGGTTATTTCAGTACTAAAACTAATGTAGGGGCCATACAGTGGGGAAGAAATTACATTATCTTTTGTCACAGTCCTTCCTTCTCCAGTTCAATAATAAACACATTATTTTTTATATCCCAGGGCCGTTAGGATAGAACAGTGGATAAAATGCAGGGCCTGGAGTCAGGAAGATATGAGTTCAAATCCAGCTTCAGACATTTACTAGGCTGTGTTACCCTGGGCAAGTCACTTCGCCCTGTTTGCCCGTTTCTTCATCTGTAAAATGAGCCACAGAAGGAAATGGCAAACCACTCTGGTATCTTTGCCAAGAAAATCCCAAATGGGGACATGGAGAGTCTAACATAACTGAACAACAAACAATTTACATTCTGGGTTTGGACAAAATGTTACTGACCAAGATCAATATTTCTTATAAGGAAGGCCTCGTCTTAAGAGGAAATACAGAGAAATGGAAAGAATGCTAAACTTCAAGTCAGAACAAATTTGGATTTGAATATTTTAGTTGTGTGGCCATGTGCAAGTTGCTTACCCTCACTGAGCCTTAGTTTTCTCATCTGTAAAATGGGAATAATGTCACTTGTAGCTGGTAACTCACAGAGTTGATATACTCAGATAAGATAAAGTATGTAAAACACTTCAGAAACTGTAAAGAAGGAATTAGTCTTTTTAAATTAGTCTGTGGGGAGAGAGGGACAAGGCAGGGGAGGAGATAATTTACAAAGTACTAAAGCAGACCTACCTTTGAGGAACTTAAATTTCTTAAGAAGGTCAGCACCTACGAAAGAGTCACAGAGGTACAAAAGAAGTCCGCTGAAAAATACCCCTTCACAGTTGACATTGATGGAGTGTGGTCTTGAGCTCACATAGCATATGGCCACCTGAAACACCAAAAGAAAGAGGAATATTTTACTTTCAAAAAATAACTAAGGTGTGTGTGTATACACACATGTATGTATGTATGTATGTATATATATGCCATTTGGGCTCAGATGGCATGGAGCAGTATTGCCTGCACTAAATTTCTAGAGTAGAGAAAATCAGGATTGGTTCTTCCCAAGAAAGACTCGAAGAGAGGAATTCACAGGGACACACGACATTTTCAGCTTCATGTAATACAAGGTGACCCAGACTTCTAGTGTGGTTGTAAGTTATTAAATAAATAGATTAAAACCACACTAAGACCTTTGGGATACCCTGTATAACCAGTGTGAGGGAAATAGAGGACTCAGGAGAGGAAAAAAACCTAAATCACTGTAAGCAAAGAGTTAAAATATTGTTTTCCTCTGTAACTTCCTTCCTCGTTCCTCCTCCCCAAAAAAGGCAATTTCTGAGAAATTGTAAAATGAAATGCCTCGTTACAATCTGAAAGCTATCAAATAAAATTTAAACATCACTCTGAGTAAAGGAAGGATGCTTCATATGGACAGAAAGAAGTGTGAACTAAAATGTTATGACTGCTCTACTCTCATGAGAATGGAATGTCAAACTCTTACAAACTCTAGAAAAGGGATTTCGGAGAATGCTGATGAACTCTGCAGAAGCACCAGAGGCAAAGAGGCACAGTGCAGGGCTCCTAGTGGATGCTTCCCCAGCTTGCAGACTGTCCTGCCTCTCTCTGGCAGCTAGGAATGAAACACTTAATGAACTGAAATCCAGTGTCCCGGGTTCTGGTCCTGGCCCTGCCACCAATTAGCTTTCAGTGTAAGTTTGACCAAGTTCTCTCTGGCTTTACCTTTTCAATAACATCTGTAAGATGAAAGGTTTGGATTAGACGTGATCTCTAAGCCTCCATCCAGCTTTACCATTCTATGATTCACACTCATAATGTAGATTGTTTCCCAAACCTCAAAACTACCAAATGCTAGATGAGAAAGCCATGGGGAGTGTCCACACAAGGCTCAGTCACCTCTACTACTTGAGGGACGCTGCTGAGACTAAGCAAAGCCTCAAGGTCCCCCCGGAAGGCCTGAGAGAGGCTGGAGAGTGGGACACAGGAAGAGAGAAGGCAGAAAGAAAACTAAAAAGGGAGAAAAGCAGAAAACAGAAAAGGAAATAGTGTAGGGGGTGGGTTAGTACCACAACAGCAGTCTCAGGTGCATCTTGGTAGCCTCCCAGAACCTTTGGCACAGGAGTAACATCCTAGAGAATTCTAAGATTCCAGTGATCTTCATGTCCACATCATTCCAGATAATAGGAACTTTGGGGAAGGATGCCTGGCCACCTCACAGTCATGAGGAAGGAAGGAACGGAGATAGGGAGGGAGGATGGAAGGAGAGCGTTTTTTACCTCTGGTCCAACGTTCAGGTAGCAATCGATGGCCAAGATGGGGCTCCTGTAATTATGGATGGCTTTTGGGAAGAGTTTGTATGTGGCATGCTGAAGGAACTTCTCAAGGAGAAACTGGGCTGGAGCTGCTAGGAGAGTATGCTCACTGTCTGGAGCGCAGACGTACTGAAGAGGCAAGATGGGTGCTACACTTTCAGGTAGCTGTAATCAGATGCAACAGGAATATTTAAAATACATCAGATGTCCCTTCAATGAAATGGATGGAATAGGTGAAGAAATACTCCTCTCGCGATCACCTACCCAGATACCAACTGTAGCACAGTCTTATTGTCCAGGGCAACTCTGTGCTCTTGGGTTTGGGGAAGAATGGGACTTAATGTGGGCTGAATGGTGAGGGGAGAAAGGTAACAAAAAGGCAGTTTTTTCGAAAAGTACTGCATTTGGTAGTAATCTACAAAGAGTGTATCAAGCAAGAATGTCCAACAAGGTCTATTAAGTAGAGACCAAGTACAGAGGGAGGTGTGCCCCTCTACCATGTGTGTTCACGTCTGATCCCACCACGGCAATGCTACCAGTAATGACTCACAGTGATAGAGTACTATGATGTTTACAAACTGTCCACCATAAGATAGGTAGTGGAAATATTATTGCCCCCATTTTACAGGTGAGACAATTAAGGCTCAGAGAGGTGACATCTCCATAATGTCACAAGTGTAATAGCAAAGAACTGACTGCAGATCTTGTGATTTGAAGAGCAGTAATCTTTTCATAACCCAAGCTGCCTTATATCTCAGTTGTGGGACCTCAGAGGTCACACTGCTCCTCAAACCAATTCTAAATCCATCTAACAGTATTATGATCCTCCAACCCACATCTCTCCATCTTATCCATCAGGATATCATGAGATGCCACCAAAGGCCTTGCTGAAATTCAGACTGCCATGTCTATGGAATTTTCTTAATTTATCAGAGTCACCTCTTTGTCAAAAGGACATGAATGAAATCAGACTGGCATGTTCCTGTTGAACATATACTGCTTCATAGCGGTCATCATTTTCCATTTTAAGTGTTCATAAATCATCCCTTTAATAATTCATTCTAGAATTTTGCCACAAATCAGGCAATTCACTTTTTTTGAAAATGGAAACATTTGCTGATCCCTAGTTGTGTGGTACCTTTAACTCTAATTCTCCATGATTTTTCAAAGATCACCAATAATGGTCCCTTAGTCACATCCCCATGTTCCTTCAATGCCCAAGGATGTAATGCATAGAGATCCAGTGATTTAAGATTACTGAAGGCAGAGAGATACTCCCTGACCATCTCCTCATTTACCTTTGTTTTCAATTACTTGTGAAACTATTTCTGTTCTACACCTTGCTCAGTCTGAAGACTGCTTTCCTTTTCAGTAAAGAACACAGAAATAAAATGGTAGTTGGATATCTCTGCCTTCTCTCTCTTTCATATTTTATCATATTTCTGTCCAGGAAGGAAAGGAATAGAATGTCACATTTAAATCTTCTACCACAGTCAGTCCAGCCCCATCATAGCAGTTTTCTGAAGCTCAAGGGGCCTGGACTAGGCACTGAGAAGAAAGCAGTGTCAGAAGGAAGGACTTTTGGTAGCAAATATTTTGTATCTCAGTAAAAATCTGCCATAGAATGATATTAATCTGTACTGGAAACTGGAAATACTGCTCAGTGTCTCCATAATAGTAATGAAATTTCCCCTTTTGTTGTTTCACTTGTTAAAAAACACAACCATTTAATATAAAAGATATTAACAGGCACACTGTTGTCTTTACTCCCAAGAAAAGAATTTGCTCTTTCCAACTTGAAAAACTTACACTGATTTTTGGTTTGACGTTGAAGTCCTTTTGTCCTCCAACCTGGATGTGTTTTTTCATGAGACTGAAGTTGTTAAATCGGCAAATAAGCAGACCACTGCTGTTGGTTCTCAAGTTAAAGTCAACATCTTCACAAAAGTACCTAAAAGTTAATTATAGCAATACAGATCTGGGCTTCAGTAACTTATTCTGCCTCCATAACCTCATTCAAGATTATTACAGAAAAAGAAAGGAACAAAAAAGGATTAGAGGACAGCCTAGAATGAGATGACCTCCCGATTACCCACATAAACCCAAACATGACGTGTAATAATGTCTATGGATTGTTAACTGCACTAGGCATCTGCTGGGTCTAAAGGAAATTTCTGCAGTGAGTGGAATGAAGAGATCTGTCTGGCATGCTGTTGTTATTCAGTCATTTCAGTTATGTCTGACTCTGTGACCCCATCTGGGGTTTTCTTGGCAGAGGTAATGGAGTGGTTTGCCATTTCCTTCTCCAACTCATTTTACAGATGAGGAAACTGAAGCAAACAAGGTGAAGTGACTTGACCAGGGTCACACAGCTAGGAAGTGTGTGAGGCTGGATTTGAACTAGGTAAAATGAGTTCTCCTGATGCCAGGCCTGGCACTCTATCCACTGTGCTACCTAGCTGCCCTACCTGCCGTGCTAATGGAAACTAATCAGGCAGCTCTTGATTTCTTTCCCTGCTATACTTCAATTCCTACCAATATCTGATTTTATAAGTCAGGATACCAACAATCTGGCAACCTCTTCCCTGCAACTCATTTTATGATAGGACCTTTTATGTGTATGTAGGTCAATTATCTAGGTGGAACTAAGCTTTGTATAAGCTCTTCTACTTCCCCCATACAGGGAGAGAGGGAGTGATGGAGAGGATGAGGAGAAAGAGAGAAGAGAAGGGGTGGAGAGAAAGAGAAAGAGAAAGAAAGAGAGAGAAAAGGAGGAGGAGGAGGAGGAAAGAGAGGGAAAGAGGAGAGGGGAGGAAAAGAGAGGAGAAAGAGAGAGAGAGAGAGAGAGCGCGCGCACAACCACACACCAGAGTGAGACAAGGCTTACGTGAAGTAAGAGTAAATACACTTCTTTGAGTATCACTGGTACTAAACAGCCTTGTTTAGAGAGATGTCATTCATTCAACAGTGTAGACAAGTTTAAATTGTGCCTATCTGTGATGCACAAAGATATACTTACAGGCCAGCAAGTCAACAACATAGTGAATATCACAGACCCAGGTGAGGCACTGAATCTGTTTGGTGCTCCTTACCTGTTGAGATCATATTGCACATTCTGCGTCAAGTCTATATTGAGCAGTACGAAGTCATGTACATGGCACCGAGAGAAGGGAGACTTGAGGCTTCTAGAACTCAGCTTGCTGTTCCACTTCTGTATCCCCAGGATGGCATAATGCACAATCTTTGGGGTGGCTTCAAGATGCTGCAGGACAGTCTTTAAGGACACATTCTTACTGGTAATTCCTGAATCCATGGGCTGGCTATTAGATTTAAAATGAGGCAAGTGTAAGAAGCGGCCCATGAGGTCATCCAACAATGAGTAAATTGACTTTTTTCAAAAACGGTATAAGCAGATGTTGCTAATATTTTAAACTGGTTTTCTCCCCCAAAACACAACTTGAGGTGAAAAGAACATTCCAGGGAACTGTTATTTACACAGCAAAAATATTATTAAAGGAAGGAGAGTCAAAATTTAAACTAGGATGCTTTCCTTCCTAATCTGCTCCTTTTGGAATCCCTGGTTGCCTTCAAAACTCAGCTCAAGTACAACCTTCTGTATGTATGTAGCCTTCCCCAACCCCTCTAGCTCCTAGTGGCCTCCCTCCCTCCCAAAACTCTTATATTGACTTTCTATATAGTCTGCAGATACTTATACTCTCTAAATGCATGCCCAGAATGAAATAGGCTGTACACATTTAGACCAAGCAGAAAAAAGCTGGCTTCTAAGTTAGAGAGAGCTGAGTTCAAGCCTCACTTCTAACTTATAATGGCCGTGGAACCTTTACCCTTCTAATGAGTGTCCTGAGTAATTCTCTAAGACTCCATGTTGCAAAGGAGGGGCAAGTCTGGTAGAGAGAGATTCCTCATCCTTTACCAATGAAACCACATGCCCATTCCTTATTCCTTTCTCTATCTATCTATCTATCCATCTATCTAGATATGGATATGTATGTATATATGTTAGTTGTTGTGCTTTCTTCTTGTATTATTTTTTTTGCTGGGCAATTGGGGTTAAGTGACTTGCCCAGTGTCACACAGCTAGTGTTATGTGTCTGAGGCTGGATTTGAACTCAAGTTCTTCTGACTCTAGGGCCAGTGCTCTATCCACTGCACCACCTAGCATCAAATGACATCACTCTGCCAGAGTCAAAGTACAGTGTGTCTCACTGTGGCCGATAGATGAGCTTGGAAGGCTCTACCACAGCTCAGGCACTATATGTATATGTATGCATCTGTGTGTGTGTGTACATGTGTGTGTATGCATACATATATATCTATATATACATATATAGATATTTTTTCCCTCCCTTGTCAGAATGTAAACTTCTTGAGGGCAGAGACCATTTCACCTCTTTGTATCTCCCAGGCTTAGCACAGTGCCTGGCACATAGTAGTCAATCAACCAATAATCAATAAGCATTTATGAAGCACCTACTATATGCCAGGCACTGTGCTAAGCACTGGTGATACAAAAAAGAGGCAAAAGACAGTGCCTCCCCACAAGGAACTCAGTATTTAATAAATTCTTGTTGGTTGATTGATAAAATCAATTTTTACTGAGACCTGAGACTGTAAGAGGTCTGGTTTGAGTTGTACCGAATGGACCTGCTGGAAGGAAGGAAGTGGCAGGGGAAGGCTAACAGGAAGCAAAGAATGTCCCGGGACAGTCCTCTGGGGAAATGGCAAGAGGTGCTGATAATCTACACCTCTCCCCTCAACATCCTACTGTAAGATCTAGCTAGAGATGACAACTGGAAAATGAAAAAGATGACAAGAAGGCGAAGGTGGGGAAAAGGGACAGATTTATCCCTTCAGAGGAGCAGGAGAATGGGAAAACACCTTGAGTTTCACAGTCTCTTCATCTGTGAAATGGAGAGGTTGAACTATATACAGCAGGGATTCTTAATCTGTATTCTGTCATTGCCCCTCCCCGCCACTTTGGCAGACTGGTAAAACCTATGGATGGATCCCTTCTCAGAATAATGTTTTTAAATGCATAAAATAAAATACATAGAATTAAAAAGGAAACCAATTTTATTAAAATACAATTGTTAAAATATTTCAAAAGCCCAAACAAGTTCATTGACCCTGGATTCAGAACCTCACTAGATGAGCTCAAAGTTGCCTTCCAATCCTATGACTACAGCACAGAATGGCCCAAAGATAAAATGGTGAATGGGGAAGGTAACTGATTGGACACATTCCCTCCCTGCCCTGCTCACCTGAAGGGGCAACTATTATATCCTTGACTTTGAATTTAGGGAAGTTGTCACAAGCATACAAAATAAACACCCTCAAGATTTTTTTCCCATTCTCTTTTCCTTTATGTTCCAGAAGTAGTTAGGTGGATCAATTAGCCTTAATAAGGAGCCTATGCTGGCAGCGTGGCAGAGCACGGTCCCTAAAAGTCTTAGTGCAGTTTTAAGCTTTAATAGCTGATTTGTATTAAATATTTTTGCATTCATTCTTTATATACTTATGTATATATAACCCCTGTCCCAAAGCCCATTGGTGTGGGACTTTCCTCTTACTGGTGGAGAAAAAGGCCCTGCCCTACATGAGGGATGCATCGGAACTGGGGTGACATGAGAGCTTTAGTTCTCAGCCAGTCCCCTTTTAAGGACTCTCCAAGTGACAGCCTTCTTTAAGCAATCCAGCTTTGAGAGAGAAGATGGAAGAGGCCAACCCCACTTCAAGCTGTTGAAGGAAAAGACTCTGGGAAGAAATCAGATGAATGTGAAGTCTCCATCATGTCCCTACTCCCAGTCTGCTACACTAGAGATTTGGGAGAGTTTTCCTCTTCAGTGAGATTCAGGATACTCTCCGAGTTAAGCCGAGTTGTCTGCTCCTTCATTCTGTATTGTCTGATTCTCCTATGGAGACCTTCTCTGATTTCTATTTTGTTAGACTTTGGATAAATGGGTTTCTTTGCTATTTGCTACATGTGTTCATTGTGGAATTGGTATGAACTTGGTACAAAGATTACATATGGTCCTCTCTCCCTTAAAATGTGTGCTTCTCTCCTCATTCTCTGTATTTCTGGGGATTACTCCACTCTTGGTGCGTCTAATTCTAACACCTAATCCAGTGCTCAGAATTCAGCAGGCACTTAATAAATGCTTGTTGGTTGTTCAATTTCCCAGTCTCACTGTACCTGGACGGTTCCTGGGCACTGTGAATGTTCCACAGGACACAGGAGTCATCCATGATCACTATGAAAGGCCAGACGCATTGGCGTTTGACTCCCAGTTCCTCCAGGCGGCTTCTCTCCAGTTCGAGGTTGTGGTAGGAGAGCTCCTTAATGAGGAACCTTGCAGCACCTGAAAAGCAACACAAATACTTTTGCACAGAGCAATTCTGGTCTGAATCTCCTCCACAGGATAAAACCCTCAAGCCCCAAACCTACCCCACTGATCTTTATTTGGAAACTTAGGAGTCAAGCAAGACTTCTGGGGGACTTCATGTCCCCTAACACAAGACATCCTGAATAGAAGGACTATTTTCACCACATGCCAATAGCTCAAAATAGCTGTGAACAAGGCTTTCAATAATCCCAGGAGCAACTCCAAGTGTTGACAAGATGATTGGATTCAATACTTTGATTAATATTTCCCCAGCTTAGGTTTCATTCATTCATGCATTCATTCATTTGTGTTTTCATGCATTCATTCATTTATTAAAAACTGTTAAGCATCTACAATGTGCAAGGAGACTTGAGGAAACCAGGGTCTTCTCTGAAAAGGGTCCAGGGCCCTGGAACCCTGATAATGTCAAGAGAGACTTGGGTTCAAATACCACCTTAGATACTTACTAGCTGTGTGACCAAGGTCAACTCACTTAGTCTCGAGCCTCAGTTTCCTCATCTGTAAAATGGGGAATAATAATGCCTGTAGTACCTAATTCAGTGGGTTTTGGGGAGGATTAAATGAGATAATAAATGTGCTTTATTAAACCTTAAAGTGCCATATAATTACCAGCTGTTGTTAGTATTCTTCTAGAAAACTCTTGCTTATCTTGAAGGCCAGAAGTCAAGCCTACCCTTCAAAGTGGGCCTCCCTAGACTACATTGTGTATTTCTTTTAACCTTAGGAGTTTTCAGGTTTATCCGATTTACTCTCATTTAAGTAACTGGATGCAACATATTCTCTTTTATTTGCACCCTGTGATGTAAAAGAGATAGCCTTGAGAAAGAAACCAAACAGTGCTAGAAGGGACCGCCTAATCTACCCCACTCATTTTCAGAGAGAAGAGAGAATACGTGAGAAATAAAAGGGAAAGAGAGAGAGAGAGAGAGAGAGAGAGAGGGAGAGGGAGAGAGAGAGAGAGAGAGAGAGAGAGAGAGAG
>NW_020954590.1:50094265-50121303 GCF_900497805.2 Vombatus ursinus | reverse complement strand
GAGAGAGAGAGAGAGAGAGAGAGAGAGAGAGAGAGAGAGAGAGAAAGAGAGAGAGAGAGAGAGAGAGAGAGAGAGAGAGAGAGAGAGAGAGAGAATAGGAAGGAATCAAGAAGAAAATAATCTGAAGAGGTCAGAGAAACCATTCAGACTTTTAAAATAGAACCCATCACTAAAGGATATACCACAGACACCAAAAGACCTAGGACTAGCATGTTCTCCAAACAAAAACAGTAGAAAAACTACAGCCAAAAAAAAAGGGTGTGTGTGTAAAATCTGCTATTTATTTCTAGCTGAAGGACAGAGAAACCACTGACAAAAGCTCAAAGGAGAGCTGAATGCAAGTAAAAAGTAATTTAATTTTGTCAGTTTTGTAATGAACTAATTATTTTTGAGAGAGAAAAACGCAAGAAGTCCAAGTCATGAAATTTAGAATCAAGAACAGGGAATATAAAACAGTCCTTAAGACATGACTAATCTTTGAAAATGTGTGAGATTAAGGGAGGTTAAGGGGGAAAGGGGAAAGGAAAAGAGAAGGAAGAAAAAAGGATCAGATTAGACAGAAGAGGAAGGAAAAAATGATTATCAGAGCAGAGAAAGCAACAGAGAGAAATATGTAGATGGTGAGAGCTCTGCTTCTGAAATATTATTTCAGGTGTACTACTCTGCTGGCACTGTGATAGATTCATTTGGGCAAAGAGCCAAAGTGAATTACCGGCTGGCATCACTTCCCCTTGAAAGGTCAATCTGCTGATTAACCACTATTGAGCAGCTTATCTTTAAACCCTGGAAAGCTTCATTCTGAACTGGAGAGCCATGGCCCAGGAAGCAGAACAACAACTGCTCTGAATAGCAGATTCGGTTAGAGGTTTCCAGACATCACCACTATTCCCTTAACAGTTGTACTGCCCAAACTGTCTGCAGTGGGAGGTTCTGACACCTCTGTCTGATCTCTGCTTTAGGTCACAGTGAGAACATTCAGTCCTTTGCTCTTAATTTACTCCGGATGAGCACTAAAGATTGTTCCAAACACCTTTATCAGTCAATCAGATGGACATTATCAGCATCAGTGATATTATGTGTTCTGAAGTTGGTCCTAAGAGCTGGCTCAGCCTCTCTGGTGTCTATGAAACTATAGGTGATGCAGGCAGGATTGGGCCTCTTAGAGCCACTTTAGATGGAAATGGGCTCCACTGATGTTTGCCAGATTGAAATTGTACCCTTAGAGCCTAAAATGGAATGATAGTGATCCCTGGAATATGTGGGGAGAGCTATCTCTAACTGTTAAACTACTGCACTACGGGATCACTCCGTGACATTTCCTGAGCATATATAAGGGAGTATCCTAAAATACTTTTCAGTCTGATGACTGCTTCCTCAGAGACTGATCCTTGGAACTAAAAACATTTTAAGGGAACATGGTGCTAAATAGGGAGGGTCAGGGGAAAAATTAAACTTAAAAACTCCCCCATTTCCTAATAGCAATAGGCCAACTTCAAAGATATGACAAAGACCAGTGGAACTTTTCCTTAGGAGGAACCCAGTATTGCTTAATCCTAAATTGCTGCTAGTTCTTGGGTTTCTGGCCATAAGGATGAAACAAAGAAGTTGGGTTTCTCACTTAAGGCTCCATAAGATTCGTAACTGCTTACCAGCACCAGCATTGTTGAATGTGCCGGGAAGCACCAGCATAATGTGGTTGGGCCAGTACTTGCGATATAGTGGCATCTCATACTCCTTGATCACTAGGAGGTGAAGGTGGCTGATGCCTTCCATTGCATGGTAAAGGTTGAGCAGGCCTTGTTCGTGTCGTCCGCTGGAGGGAGTGAAGATCGGGCTCTTGACAACGCTCAAATTCTGCTGAAAAGGAAAACATACTAGGCGTAAGACGTTCTAGAAGCCTCCCCCCATCTCCCATTTCCTGTGGCTGGACATGATGCTCACCCACCTTGTCAGACACCAGAGGCAGCCGCATACTCTCCAGGTGTTTGCCTTGCTTGCTGAAGACAAAATGGCTTTCTTTGGATTTGGGGATGATGAAGTGGAGCTGAACCTCTTCTCCCAACATGGAGGAAGAGAATGTGAATGCGTGAAGGGTAGAATCGGACATCTGCATGGGAAAGCAAAGGGCAAAGGAACGGAAACTTAAGGTTTGCAGAAAAGGTTGGTCACACCTCTCACTCTGTTTTCCAAGAAACTAACAGGGTCGAGACTAACAGTAACTAAAGAATTTGAAATCCTCTAAAGCCCATGTTTGTATGCTCAACACAGAAAGAGCCATGGCGGACAAGCATCCCCTTTCTCTGGAGTTGTTCATTTTGACACATCTCCATAACATTAACAGAAAAGCTGCTGCTTAATATGAATTTTGGATGTTTCCTTTGAACCATAATTACTTTTATAAAATACAAAATCACCTACGAAGTATCTTGTTCTATTCCAAAGGGTCAACAAGCCGCAGGGAGAAAAATGCTTTTGTTTCCTATAGGTCATAAGATTACAGAGTTGGAAGGGGCCTTAGAGATCACTGAGTGCAACTTCCTACATGAAAGATGAAGAAACTGAGACACAGAGAGGTTGGTGCTTGCCCAGGTAACAAAAGTAGCAGCTGTTGGTGTTTGAACCAGGGGCTTCTGACTCTTCTTTTTCCACCAGACTATGATGCCCAGTAGGGCAGCCAGGCAGTGCAGTGGATAGAGTGCTGGGCCTAGAGCCAGGAAGAACTGAGTTCAAATCTGGCTTCAGATACTTACTAGCTGTGTGACCCTAGGCAAGTCACTTAACCTTGTTTGCCTCAGTTTCCTCATCTGTAAAATGACCTGGAGGAAGAAATGGCAAACCACCCCAGTGTTTTTGCCAAGAAAACCTCAAATGGGCACATGAAAAGTTTGGACCCAACTGAACAACAAAAAGCTGTGGATTCAGTCAGGGACAAATGACACATCCCAAGACAAACAGAAGTCTAATAACTTTAAAAATTTTTCTAGAGAAGAGTGTATTCCATGCTCTTTCAGTAAGTGATTCCAGTGACCGATTATAGCTGATATCTTCACATGCCTTACAAAAACTTAAATGAAGCTGCCAAGACTTGACTCGACTCAAAGACAATTTGTCAGTTTTATCTGCATGACACTAGGAGGGAGTTAGGTCTGTTTATTTAGGAATAACTATGATATTCCGTAAAAGAAAATAATCACATGTATAATTGTCTAAATACTTTATGTGGGACAATTCAACTATTACCCATATCACACAGAAAACACATCAATATTTTAAACTTTTTTATCTTTTTTTGAAAGCACATTTTACTACAAAAGGACATTTTGTGTGCAGCTCAAGTCTTTTAGCCCCATGATATTTTTGGTAGCGAGGAGTCACCGTGTATAGAGTTATGGACTTGGAGTCAGGAAGATATGAGTTTGGACACCTACTAACCATGTGACCCTGGACAAGTCACGTAATTTCCATCTGCCTCAGTTTCCTCATTTGTAAAATGGGAATAATAACAGCATAATAATAATAACCCTCCCAGGGTTGTGTGAGAAGTAAATATATAAAGCCTTTTGTAGATCTTAAAGTGATAGTGCATACACACAAACACATATATAGCAGCTATTATTGTTACTGACAAGTAAAACTAAACAAAGATTCTACCGATGCATTCACAGTTTTACTACCAATCCATATATAGTTCAAGTGAAGACTGAGTGAAGAACTATGGGGAAACAAGGGTCAACCTGAACCAGGATATCTATCTTCGGTTTATTTTTTCTTGGAGTGGTAGACCTATTCTTCATAGCTGAAGGTCTTTAAGGGAGGAAAGTTATTCTGATCCATTAACAGGAGAATAATTTTTCCTCAGGTATAGTAGGGAGAGAAGTGCTGTACTCCCCAAGATGTGGGTAGCTTCCTCTGGCCTTCATCTTTGCTGCTCAAATATTCCGTAAGAAGGTGCTATAATGGGAAGTGAGCTCATGTCTCCCTATGTGATTCTAGCTGCAAACAGCAACAAATAATTCTATTTTCCAAGCTCCCTCATCAATTACATTCCATGCTGGGATAAGAACATTGCTGGCTCAGGGCAATGCAGCGGCCAGCTCAGCAGCCAAATAGGAAATATAACTCAAAGTCAGTGGCATTATTTTGATCAATGAAGGGTAAATTTAAAAAACTACAACTTTCCGAGTTATCTATACTCCTACAATCCAATTATTTAAGGATAGTCTTTCTAGTCTAAAACCAAGGTATATCACACATGAAGTGCTTTTAGAACTTTTAGATACAATGTAGAACTAACACTCTGTTTTCTTCTCTGCCCCTAACTAATAAAAAACAAGCAAACCCAAACTTTTCCAGATTGTTGCATCACACATTTGGGCCACCAGTCAATAGGGCTTTTACATTATCCTGTCTAAGTCTCTACCAAGAGTATGCTGGGAAAACCCTATGGAAAGTCTCTGTCATAAATAGGAATACATTTTCCATCTCTCCATTCCTCAGTTTACATCCTACCTGAGAATCCTTCTCCCAGCCCAGCTTAAATACCAACGTCTTTAAGTAGTAGCAGGGACAGGTGAGCCTCACCTGGGATGCAGGGCTGATGTCCATGTACTGGTGGCATTGTTCGCAGTGATGGAACGTGTTGTAAGCAGCATACTTGGTCAGCATCATGGAGATGGTTTCCCGTTTCCTGGACTCCTCAAATTTGGCATCCTTTTTTGCTTCTGTGCACAAAGGAGGGGGAAAAACCCACCCTATGATTCATTCACAAGGCCTGACTACACGTGAGGAGAAGAACCCTCTCCTGAGTCCTAACTAGCTGGAACAGAAGGGGTTCTCGCCTACAATTAGAGGCTTGAGCTATGGTTTTGAAAATCAAAGCTTGTGATTTATGCATGAGTGAGAAAGATAAAGAGGGAAGGAAGGAAGGAGGGAGGGAAAATGAGCTAATAAAGGGAGTGAAAGCTCATGTAATAGAGTGCACACATGGATGTAGACACACACACGAGTACTTACACACACACACCCCCCCCCCACACACACACATACACATATACACAGTCTTCATAGGCTGTTCTTAGAGATCATCCTGTTCCAGGAGACCAACTTCCCAGACTCTCTGGAACCCTGACATTTAGCACTGGAAAGGATGACTCAATTTGCACTAACCTTGCTTGATTCCAGCCAACTTTTCAGTGAACACTGGACTCATCAGATTGTACTTGGGATCATGTACACTGACATCAAAAGGCATTTTGCCGAAGTTCTCAATGTCGGGCCACGGATCCCTTTCCGACAGAGTGATCTCACTGTTCTCACTGTGACCTAAAGCAGAGATCAGACAGAGGTGTCAGATGTTGTGCAAACCAGGAAGGAAGGAAAATCATAAAAAGCCAAGACTGAAGAGGTCAGAAAGAGACATTTCAGAAAAACGGGGGATCTTCCATCACAGGGTAGGAGAAATCTGAATAAGGCTGTCAGATTTGTGCACTGGAAAATGCAGCCCCATTATGCAGCTTTTGTTACACCCTCCCTCGATTCAGAGACCCAGAAATCTACGGAACCAATTCCTAAGGTGAGAATTTCCCAGACCAATCAGCATACAGACGCTGTAGGAATAATACTGCTTAGCAGTCAGCTTCTAACTGTGCAAGGACCGCCTGAACTTTCCCAATATTCTGGCCTGCTAACACCAAATGGTATCTCACCATCAAGTCATTCTGAGC
Source organism: Vombatus ursinus (assembly GCF_900497805.2). Lineage (NCBI taxonomy): Eukaryota > Metazoa > Chordata > Mammalia > Diprotodontia > Vombatidae > Vombatus > Vombatus ursinus. The sequence continues at coordinate 50,115,580 of NW_020954590.1, read as the reverse complement.
CTTTAGTTTAACCAAGTTAGAACTGCACATGTGTAGAATCTTTCAAATTTAATGTCTTTTCAATTTTAACATTCACATGGATTCTCAAATGTACATGTGCTAGTTCCCCCAAATTTTTCTTCAGTTCATAATAGACTGCTATGATCAAATAAAATCTGCAGGCATGGAAAAGTAATTTATATTGACTTTAAACCACAAAGGAAAAAAGCAAAAATTTTCCAAAAAAGCATAATTGCAGGAATTACCCTTTTGTCCCATATAGTAACATTACTTATCCATCTGTGAACACTGCTGTAGGAATATTTCAGTGTGTCTTTTCAAAAGTACATTTATGTCTATTCTAACAATGGGAGGCAGGGCGAGTATTAAAGTGAACTAGCCAAAAAGAACCATTTACTAAAAATATCTATAGATTTTCTCATCTGCCTTGGTTCACAGCTCAATTGTCCTAAACTCATCATTGCAGATTAAAGTCCCAAATGGTTATGACACGATACAGAAATCATCACTAAAATCCTATTCAGTCTGGTGTCACACTGTGCTAAGAAGGTGGTCTTAGGTTATCAAAGGTTATTCCTGGGGAACAAAAGTTTAGCCAGGTCCAGCCATCAAGCAATATAGGCCAGTGGTGGACTGTATGATTTGTTTAAGGACTAGCCTAGCTAGGTGGTGCAATGGATAGAGTGCTGGGCCTGGAGCCAGAAACACTCATCTTCATGAGTTCAAATCTGGCCTCAGATACTCACTAGCTGTGTGATCGTGGGCAAGTCACTCAACCTTGTTTGCCTCAGTTTCCTCATCTGTAAAATGAGCTGGAGAAGAAAATGGCAAACCACTCCAGTATCTTTGATAAAGAAAACCCCAAATGGGGACACAAAGAGTTGGACACAACTGAAAAACAACTAAACACACACAAAAAACACACTAGCTAAGCACATAGAGGCCAATCACTGGAAGGCTGTTCATGAGGTCACAAATTTTTCTTTGCTACAGCAACTCACAGTAATATACAGTAAAGGAGAAAAGGACTATGCATTTTTTATATAATACTTACTATGTGCCAGGCACCACAAATGCTTTACAAATATTATCTCAACTGATTCTTACAATAACCCTGGGAGGTAGGTAATGTTATTATCCCCATTTTTATAGTTGAAGAAACTGAGGCAGGCAGCAGATAAGTGACTTGCTCAGGGTCACACAGCTAATAAGTATCTGAGGCTGGATTCAAACTCAGGTCTTTCTGACCCAGTGCTCTCTATCCACCTAGCTGCCCTTGTGGTCTAAAATACTCAGTGGTAAAGATTCCACAGTGCCTTGCACCTAGTAGGCACTTAATAAATGTTGAATGGAATGGCATGGAGTCTCCTGAAGTAAGGAAATAAGATGACCAAAATTTCTTCAGGGACACTGGGGATGTTTTAGAAGAAGTAAAATGATAGGGATTAAAAGCATCTTGCTTCTTTCCTCTGGAAATAAATTTAATTCTAGTTTGGCTCCAGGGCAGAAGATTGAAGGATTAGCCTGTGTCTGGAGTAGTCCTTACAGGTCTGGTCCAGCCCCATTTAGGAGCATGCCAGGGACCTCACACAGTCTTCAGAGTCCAGCTAGAAGTTTCAGCCCACTTTACGGGATAATGGGCATCTGTCTCATCTTGGGACTGAGGAGAGAGGGGGTAGAGTGGGATGATCTACAAGCATGAATGTAAACTGGGGAAGGGAAAAAATATCCTGCTTGGGAATGTATATATGTCTTTTTTTCTCTCCCTTCTTTGCCCCCTTCAATGAAAAATAAGAATAAAACATTTCTTCAGAGTATACCATCTTTTACACATATGAGAAAAAGGAAAGCATTGCAAGGGTAATGTTTCATTAATGTTGTAGGACAATCAGAAAGTAACCTACCTAATCTAAGGCGGCTAGTCTAATTCAGTACTGCCTTGGTGTGAATATTCTAGATTAATTTTAAGAAACCAGCCTAGACCTTAAAGGTCTAATCTATATTGGAGCAGAATTCACAGGCCTTCCCTGTTGTGGCTGTGTCCCACTAGGGATGGATTCAGGGGATATTGGTAAATGTTTAATGAATGGTTTTTGGTAAAATTAAAAAAAAAGTTTTTTAAAAAGTATGCATGACACTCGAAAGTTTAATCTCTATTATCAAAAATTTCTCCATCACTTTCCTAAGCCTAGACAACTTAAAAAGGCAATATATCAAACCCTGATTTGAAGTATTTGCCAATTTCTAAGGCACAAATGCTCGCATGGAAAAAAAATATTTTTTTTGTTTGCTTTGGCAATTGGGGTTAAGTGACTTGCCCAGGGTCACACAGCTAGTAAGTGTCTTGTGTCTGAGACTGGATTTGAACTCACGTCCTCCTGACTCCAAGGCCAGAGCTCTATCCACTGTGCCACCCAGCTGCCCCTTTGCATGGAAAATTTTTAACTATCAGCTCTCCTAAGCCAATATGAGTTGACTCCAACATGCCCCTGGCTAGACCAGCACCTGATCCATTTCTAGATGTAGATGGGTCAGGATATCATTCTTCCCTAGCATCCATCTCACTGTTAGACTCAGGACTGGAAGAACAAGATGCTTAAACTTCAGAGAGTAAAAAGAGAGAGACCAAACTGAAAAAGAGATATGGAGAGTTAAAGTTAAAGTCACTGAACTTCCTTCTCCTTCTCACCCAAAGGAGGAAGTCTCTACTTACTTGCTTTACAGAGCTGAAAACAAAGCATTTATAAACCTTAAAGCTCTATATAAACTTGAGTTATTATTATTATTATTATTATTGGTAATAATATTCTTCTGCTTGACTACTACCCTCACTGAGCACTGTTCCCTATTATCTTATTGGAAATGATTTTAAATTTCAATTTCCTTCATCATTTAATTGCCTTGTTAATGGAAATAGGGGGAAAGCCCACAACAGACAGAGCCTGACTGAAGATAAGAATACATTCTGGCTACTTAGGCAACACAGTATGAGAACATGACAGCATTCAATTTTATGATATCCCACCAGCCTTTGTTCTTTCATCCACTCATTACCATCTGCCTTGATGGTATAGCCCAAAGGGCCTTTCCATTTTCCCTTCAAGCAGACCCTTCTATGTATATCATCTCCCCCACTTTCAGAATATGAACTTCTTTTGGAAGCAGGGCCCAGCTCACTTTCCTCTCTCTCTGGGGCTCAGCACAGTACTCGGCACATTGCTGAGTGCTGAACAAATGCTTTTCCATTCATTCACTCAACAAATAGTTACTAGACACCTATTAATTCTCCCAGCATGATGCCTGCTAGGGGATACAAAAGAAGTCTTCAAAAGGCTTTTACAAATGAAACACCAGAAGATGTCAGAAACATGGGACAATTTAATTTTCTTTGTAATCTATACCCTCCCTTTACCTTTCCCTCCTCCAATTTACCTCACAAAAAGGCCTCTGAGAATTCTTGTACCATACTTACTGATATTAATCTCTTCCTCGTCATACACATCGACCTCCAGTAACCTGATGAGCATGCGGAAGAGAATCCTTAGGAACTGCAGATAGGAGCCAGTCTTTCCCACCTGATGGAACCATTTTGAGGCAAGAGAAGGAAAACAAAATGGGAAGAGGGGAAAAATTAAACATTTCATTAATAATACACAAACATTACATTAGTAAAAAAATGCATCAGTTACTTCTAACTCAGAAGAGATGCTATTTCTTTTCTCTTTTTTCTCAACACATAAAGAACCTACCTTTAGTAAAAAGAATAAAATCATATAAAATAAATACAAAATTCAGTAAAAATATTTTCATAATCATTTTCATCATTTCCCATTTGCTGATGGTTTTTAGAATTATAGGATTTAGAGTTGGAAGACACATAAGAGGTCATCTACTACATTAAGCACTGAGGTGGTTCTGTGGAAGATGTGAGTTCAAATCTGGCCTTAAATATTTACCAGCTGTGTGACACTGGGCAAGTCACTTAACCCCTGATTGTCTCAGTTTTCTCATTTTACAGATGAAGATAATAATAGCATCTATTACCCATGTCATTATGAGGATAAAATGAAATAATATTCATAAAGCACTTTGCAAACCTTAAAATTCTTTATAAATGCCGGCTATTATCATTACTGCTATTAATAATAATAAGCTTAAAACATGAATTATTTTTATAGTATTCCCAACTACAAGTTTTTAAGCTTTTGCTTAGATACCTAGAGTGACAAGGAATTCATGACCTACCAAAGTAGCCTGTTCCTTTTATGACCATCTCTAAATATCAGGAAATCTGTCCTTTCACTGAGCTGAAATCTGCCAACTTTTACCTATAGTTCTGTCTCAAGGGCCGGGAAGAACAAGTTTGGTGCCTACTTTTTTTTAAATTAATGACTTATTCTAAGTTTTATAGTAAACATGAATTTATCCAATTAGAGTTGCTTTACAACTATTTACATTTACATAAATGATTTCAGTGCATAACACATCATAACTTTACAATTATTCTATGTCTCCATCAAGATTCTTGGTCTATTCATTCATTCTCATTCATTTTTTCTCTTTTTTTTAATTTGCTGTATTTATTTGTTAAAGAGGTACAAGGCAGCTCTGTGGATGCAGCACTGGGCCTGGAGTCAGGAATACTTGAGCTCAAATCTAGTTTTAGACATTCACTAGCTGGGTGACCCTGACTAAGTCACTTAACTTCTGTTTGTCTCAGTTTCCTTATCTGTAAAATAAAGATAATAGAAGATAACATATGTAAAGGGCTTTGTAAACATTAAAATGCTTATTATCAGCTATTTCGTCATATGTATTCTGTTCTTCTGATGCTTTGGACTATTTCTTAAAGGGCTTTTCATATTTTTTATATTGGTCAATTTCAATTGCATTATAATTTTCCATAATATTAATGTATCACAATTTATTTCATTTCCCTATTGGAAATCCCCTATTGGGCAAACATAGGTTGCTTCTAGTTTTGGGGGCGGGGTTTGCAAAAAGAAATAACGGTGTTATAAAAATCTTTGAACAGACGGTTCTGTTTTGTTTCTTTTATAATGCTCTTGGCTTATTTCTAGCACTAGAATTACTGGGTGATCCTTATTCTTTGGGTCATCCCTTTTGCCACTGCTAGATGTTTCTATCCTACAATTCCCAGCTCTGAGAAATCTGTGCCCCCTTCTCCCAGCTCACTTCCAGTCGAGGTCCATACAGTAGGCTCTGGATAGGGGGTGCTTACCTGTGGGGGCCCTGTGAGCAGCAGCCTGCGGGGATGGAAGCTCCGGGAGCCAGTGGCATCCCCCTGGTTGCTGTAGTCAGCATGATGCTGCCGGGCAGCTGTCCACTGGCGGTAGTACAGGGACTGCTCCTCACTGGTCATATCCTTGTGCAGAAAGGGTCTCAAAGAGCTCACCCATGACACGTCAGCGTGGGGAAGGAGGGAAGAAGAGGAAGGCAACTGCCCACTCCTCTGAGCGCCCAGGAGGCAGTAGGCAGCTTTGGACAGTATCACAATGCGTGGAAGGGACACATGCAAACCCCTGCAGCCTTTGGCGGGTTGCCCCGGCCACTGGAAAGTCCGGGATGTGGAGGAGGAAGAGGAAGGCTTGGAGGTGGTGCTGCTTGCCATCTGATGGCCCAGGGAATCACACTCTTGCTTCAAAGGTTCTCCCGGGGGGGATTCTGGAGTAACCCCTTCATCAAGCCTTGAGCTGTTGGCTGCATTTTGGAAACTTTGCTTCTGGGCTGCACAAGAGGAACTCACTCCGTTCTCTGCTATGGAACCTAAAAGAGGAGAACATGCACCCACCAAGGATGCTCAGTGAAGAAGGGATGCCAAGCGTTCTAGAGCCTGGGGAAGACACACCCCAGAAGTCAATCTCAGCTGACAGCTATGCCAACAGGAAGGATTCTGTTTCAAGTCCATCTTCAAAGCTACTCACTCAAAATCCCTGTGTCTCTGATGGCCTGCATGTGTAATACCAACAAGCTAGCTGGTAAAGGGAGGCTAGGCAGAGAATACTATTGGCTTTTCAATTCCTGGCCGAGGGTGAGCAAGGCGCTACTATGACCAAACAGAGTAGTGGTTCTACACCACCTTTGGAGGGGCAAAAAATCTCAGGGATCATTAACTTACTGATTCCCACCACCTACTACCCAAAAATACCAACTGCTATAAAAGGGCAGTATTGCTTTCAGGAGGCACCAATCAGGAATGTTATTTTAAGCAGAACATTAATCTGGATCAGATTCTGTTAACATTATATTACAAACATTTGTACTAGAGACCAGCCTGCAGATCACCTGAGGGATTCTTACAAACTATAGTAATGGGCTTCACTGCCTCAAAAAGAATCCTGGGACTCAGACGCTCTCCCCAATACGTTTGGTCAGCCAGTCCTTGTGCAGAGAGGTCTAAGGGGGGGCAGCTGGGAGAAGGAAATCCATTAGCAACTGCATCAACTCCACTAGACAACAGAATTAAGGCAAGGACTAAAAGAGCCAAGAAAAAGGCTAACCACACAAACAAATAACCCAGGCCTAGCTGGCCTACTTAGAATCACCATCTTGGTAGAATACTGGGTGAAAAGGAAAAAATAATATTAACATCACAGGTGGGTTAATATTTGTCACTGAAGTAGCCAGCCAAGTCATTCCAGCAAATAAACACAGGCTCAAAGCCTCTGGGACTGGAAGGAATTTAGCTAAGGGCCAATAACATTGTACCCTACCATAACATCCAACATAATTTTTTCAATATTTCTTGATACTCTTAAGGGTTAGGGGAAATTGTGAAAATGGATGAGAAGTCCTTTGGGTGGTTGACAGCTTTTTCATGAAATGCTTTGTTGTCATATTACGAATCATCTTTTTCCAATAACCCTGTGACAGAGGTCACTGAAGGCTATTGTAAAAGCATGCTCTATCCCTACCTGCTCTGTGGTTCCAGCCAATTAATGGCCCTCCTTAAGCCTTCATACCCTTTACCCTCTTCCTGGAGAATCCCTCCTAAGGAAAGAGGTAAGAAAGATGAACCAAACTACTAACCTGAAGTTCCAGTGACTGCACTGCTATTGCTCTGGGGCCTTTCCAAATCAATCAGCAGCTCATCAGAGTCATTTTCGCTGACACTGGTTCTCTCATGCTCCTTCTCACTAAGATCCAGAGCAACGATGGGCCCTCGGATGACTTCCTTAGAGACATAGCAACATGCCAGGCCCACCTCCTGTTCTAAGGCGGTTCGAGTTAAATAGCTCGAGTCAATTAACCGGAGGTCACAGTACTTCAAGGACCTGTTTAAAAAAAAAATTGTGCTATTCTTCTGAACTTTGCATTTTGAATGGGAACAGCTGTGTGCACACATTTGTTTATTTGCAAGAGGTATTCCTAATGTGCATTGGATCTGGTATACAGCATGCACTATTTCTGCCTCCACCCCATCCTTATCACCAACAACGACACTTCCCACCTCCACAAAATAGTGCATGGGGAGCAAGGTTGCTTATGGAGACTACTGGAGGTGCACATGGCTACTGCTCCAGCAGTATGGTTCTCTAGGACTTGTTCTTACCCAGGGAGGCAGGGATCCTTCCTGCTGCTGTCTTTGCTTATAGGATCCTTCCCCTGAAGCTGAGAAGTGAGAGGGGGATGTGGTAGGGATGTTCTCTCTCTATGATGCTTAAATAGTTAACCAAATAATCCATGAATAGTTGACTAGTTTTCTAAACGCTTTCTATAATCCTCTCACCATGAGGCTTTGCTCACAAAGGTAACAAGGTCTTTATTCAAGATGCTTCCAAAGCAAAACATTTTGTGTGTTACATATTTGGGTCAACAGGAATAGAATTAACAGGTCAGCAGGATATGTTTTTTCAGCCATCCAGAGAAAGGGGTACTTTTTTTGCCAGTAATAGGCAGTATCCACTTGTGGCAGTTGGCCTCCCAATCTGCTTGCCTCCTCTAACCCTGTGATTTCTCTAAAACTAGTGTATCTTCTTTTTTTAAGGTAAGGGCTTCCAGACCAGCCAGATGACAGAAAACTAGACAGTGTTTTCTACACCCCTACAGCACTGACATAGAAAGGAATGGCAGCCTAACTATGGTTATTAACCTTTCGTGGCCTTAACCTTTCACTCTAAACAATGAATAATGGAGAGTGAGAAGTGGTTGTTTAAACAGTACCTGGGAAAAGTTTCTCCAAGAGGGTCTTTTCCAGTTAATATTACAATACAAGGTAGACCTTCTAAATCCTGATAGGTCCGAGGGATCCATTCTTCTTGTTCATTTCTTCTCCAACTCTGCAGAAAGAAATCCATTTAGTAAAATTAAATTTCTCCTAATTCAGGGTCCATCTTCACTTAGATCTGTGTAATCTGTAAATTCTAGAAAAGGCTACAACCCCAAAGGAATCCTAATTTAGTAGATGAATAGGAGAGATCAAGGGTTCTTTAACCTAGAGTCTATGAACTTTTTTAAATGAAATATTTTGATAACTGTATTCTAATATAGCTGGTTTTCTTTATAATCTTATATATTTTATTTTGTGCATTTGAAAATATTACTCTGAAAAGTTCATCCATAGATTTAAGAACCCTTGGAATACAGGGATGCATTATCCCCCAAAGGAGCGCAGATGGAGTCAGTCCAAGGCAGAATATGACTTGTAGTTTTCATTCCAATTTCTAACTGGATTACTATTAACAGGAAAGAGAATGGTTGTTGTGAGCCTAAGATGAGATCATGTTTTGAAGCACTTTGCAAATTTTGAAGAATGAAACAAATGTCATCTATTATTATTTTACAGTGATATAAAATACAATGAAATGTGTAATAGTCTACATTTTTTGATTATCTGATCTGACTTAATGAAAATACCCAAAGACACTCTCTTCACAAATAAACACCTTGGAGTTTTTGTCTAAGTAAGTTTTCCTTGATGCATTAGGTTGCACTCTGGACTCTCCTGGTCTTCCTCTACCATGCCATAGAAACTTCTTCACCATGGAAGCTCACTCTGTCCCTGGACTTCACACACTGGAAGTGCCCTGTAGCCACTGTCTCTGATTGGCTGATTTCTTTCAGAACCTCCATTTTAAGGAGGATGCCTGGGCCAGCCACGTCTTCATTCTTCTTCCGGCTATATGCTTGACTCTCCCGGACTCTACAATGCCTCTGCACTAGGTACCTTCATCTCTTCCTTCCCTACTCCCAACTTTAAAATTCCCATTTATGTCATGTCTTTCCCCATCAGAATGTGAGCTTCTTGAGGACAGGCAGGGACTGTCTGTCTCTTTTCCTGTATTTGGTATCCCCAATGCTTAGCACAGTGCCTAACACTCAGTAACCCCAGTAAATAAATGCCTTCTGACTTGACCAAAAAAAGACAGTTTTATATATAAATGATGAATTGTTAAACTTCATTCAAATAGATACTTCTTTCAGTGGGAAAACTAATCACCAAATAAATATTACTTAGGAGCTCTTTTCCATGTCTGTTTTATTTTATTTTTAGCAGTTTAAAAATTATAAATTGTTATGTTTACTTCAAAGCAACCAGCATAAATAATTACTGACTTGGGGCGGGGGGTCTTCAAAGTTACTAACCTTTCCAAAAGGTTATTCTCTAAAAGACTGAAAATCTAAACTTCCTTAAAGATGTCCAAATGTGATAATCATATGACTTCCATTTCAGTTGTTACTTTGCTACAAAAAGTTCACTCTCTAGAATAACTACAATTACTATTATTTTAAAATAAAATTCATAAGACTTTGTGTTTAAGCTGCCATTAAGGATTTATACAACAAGAGTTAGGCTTGGCTTAGTGATTGTTGTTGTTCAGTTGTGTCTGACTCATGACCCTATGGACCATAGCCAATACTTTCCATGGGGTTTTCTTGGCAAAGATACTGGAGTGGTTGCGATTTTCTTCTCCAGTGGATTTAGGTAAACAGAGGTTAAGCCACTTGCCCAAGGTCACACAGCTAGTAAGTGTGTGAGGCCAGACTTGAACTCAAGTGTTCCTGACTCCAGGCTAAACACTCTATCCACTAAGCCCTCTAGCTGATTCTAAGATTTAGTGATACTGGCGGTCAAAAGTGAAAACCAAAGAGCAGGGCATAAAGATACAGCGGTTAATGAAAATACAGTCATGCATTCGGAATACTGACACACTTAAAAATAATCAGAGGGTGCCAAGTAAAAACTAGAATTTTAAAAAGCCACTGGATAATTATGATTGAGAATGGGAATAGTCATCTGCTTATGTCCTGATGAAGAGTAGAGGCCTACAGAAAGGAAACTAATCTTCAGAAATATACCACAATTCCTTCAATTTGAAATTGTCATCAGGGAAACCTCAACTACAGGCATATTTTAAGGCAGAAGAAAAGCATGGCACAATTTGCTCGCCTGTCATTTAGAGTTGTCCATTTTGAGTAATTAGATCCAAGTTTAAAGGGTTTCTAGTATCTTACAATTCATTTCATCAGAAAGAAAAAATAAAATAGCATTAAGAAAAAAGATGCTTCAGTAAAACATCCTTCCTCACACATTTGCCACATGAAGGAGAACTCAATCTTCCTTCATTTGACATGCACATTAGCTGAATCACCCTGGTGAGAAGATTCTTTGAAAGAAGAATGACACTGTTCATTACTTTCCTTTTTCTCTTTTAAGCACTTCAGGGTTTATTTTGGTGCTGATTGCTCATTACTTTCCTATTATCTATAGGATTTGAACAGCCTCTCCCGGGAACCTCATTAGTCTACTATACTGCCAAGTACGCTGAAATCAGGTCATAATAGTTGGATAACAGTAGCTCTGCTGGACAGCTACAAGAAGTTTTGTCTTCAAGTTATTATCGATAAAAATAACAAATGTCATTTACAACCTTGGCTAGTGTCACTCCGATCACAGAAAGATACCTTCTCTTTTACAAAGTTACTTGCCCAGATATCTCTACTAACTGACCATGGGTTTAGAATGAAATTGCACTCCAAAGGAGTTTTAAACACCAAAACGTTGTCAGTTTTAGCAGTGTGGCTAAATGTTTAGTCCAGCAATGGCCTTGAAGCTCAATGTCAACGAAGCCTGCTTTTTTTTTTTTTTTAATGGCTTCATTTGTCCTTATGGAGAAATTTCTTTCCCTCTCTCTCTCTGCCTATTTGTCCACCTGCCCCTCCCTCCATTTCTTTTGAATTTGAGACAATTTATAAATCAAATAAAATGTAAAATAGGACAGTTAGAAATAGAACTGAGATGGTGTAATGGAAATAAAGACAGTAGTCAATTAGATGGACCGACTTCTACTCCAAAGGATGGGGAATGGTAAAGAAATAAACTGGTAAACTGGGAACTACTTGGCAGGGCTGCTATAGTCTTGCCTATGGTATGAGCATCTTATAATATTTTCACATAGTTACTTCCCCAACTGCTAAAAGATCCGGTTACCAAAAGGGTCTTGATCTATCCTAGAAATTTTGAGATTTTAAGACATTTGGACATTGGGGGTTGGGTTGGGGCCCGGAAAGAGTAGGCGATCATACAAACCATATAAGACTACCATGTAGACACCTTCTTTCAAAGGATCCCTACAGCTGTCCTGGAGAACCCTGAGATGCTATGTGGAACACAAGGCAAGAACCTAACATCAAGACCAAGTTTGAAAGCAATTATCCCAGGATATTCCAGCAGTTTTGGACTATGACAGGAAGCAAGCCCTTGACTGGGCGAGTCTGGATGGTCTACTGAATCCACATGGGGTGGTCTGGTCCTGGTTTAGGCTGGTATGAACCATTTGGAAGGTTCCCTTAGGTTCACAATCTGAGTTGTTTGGATCCTCAGAGATCATTTGAGCCTAATTCCTCTATAACATTTCTAACAATAACAAGTTACTGTGCAAATTCTACTTCAATATCTCTGATGAGAGGAGAAGCAGATTGGGTCTGGGCCCGGATACTATTTCCACTTTTGGAGATGTAAAAAAAAGGACTTTGTTGGGCCTGAAAGAAACTATGTGTCTGTCCACTGGGAAGTTCTGGATTGGGATGTGTTATTAAACTCATGTTCCTGGGGCTATGCAATTAAACAGGATGTTGGTTAGAGGGTTCCACAGTCAATGTATGCCTTAAAGGACACACATTGGTCTTGCAAGGCCTCGAAAGGCCCTTCATTCTTATTTTATTTTTGTTAGGGCAAAAAATAGCTTAATATGGTGATTTTAGTTTTCTCCTGAGGGACTCTGAACTAGTGACTGGGAGTATAAATATGCTACCCAAGTTAGCACAGATGACTAAAGGATAGCTAAAACAGGATAAGAAACCCCAGAAAAATATCTTTAGCCCCAGTTCTCACCCCTCTGCAGCAACAGAGCATAGAGCACAAGAAGTTAGTTACCTGACTGAACTTATTCACCTTCCTTATTTTATCAGCATTGTTCAAACAGTATATAAATTATGTCTCATTCAACAAACATTTATTGAGTGTCTTCCTATGCAATATGCTTACCATTTCGCTAGGCACTGAGCATCTTAAAGGCCTGGTACCTTCAAGTGCAGCTAGGTGACAAAGTGGATAAAGCACTGGGTCTGCAATCAGGAAGATTCATCTTCCTGAGTTAAAATCTGGCCTCAGATACCTAACTAGCTGTGTGACCCTGGGCGAGTCATTTAACCCCATTTGCCTCAGTTTCCTCATCTATAAAAATGAACTGGAAAAAGAAATGGCAAATTACTGCCAAGAAAACCCAAGTGGGGTCACAAAGAGTCAGAAATGACAGAAGAACAACAATCTTCAAGTGCAGATATTCCAAATAGCTACTGGGACAAATTATAAGTGCCAGAATGTACCATGCCTTTAAGAACAGCAACGGGGACTTATGACAGGGATCTAAATATCCTGCCACTCATGTGATCTGAGGTCTTGTAAGTTAACTACAATTGTCTTAGTTAGAACTTAGGAGAAACATAAGAAAAATAACATGCAGAGTAAGAAGGGCATCTTAAATTTCCCCGTTATTCATTCCATGAATTCAATGTCACTTGCTAAAATCTCAAAAAATTACTATTATTCATAATTGTGAATGTGTTACATTACTACAAAAAAATTAGAGAGAGATGCGATGTTTAACCATGAAATGTCATACCTCGTGGCTGAATAAGACTCTGCTGATTTTAGTAAAAGACAAGAGTTTCTACCTCCTGGCAGAATTTGTTACGTTCTCAGTTGCCGTTCAATCTGACACCAGGAACGCCACAGAAGAAAATGAGCGAATGGGTCCTATTTTAGATAGACCCCTTTGATGTTGAAGAGAAGCAAACTTACCTGATTCATGACAAAACAGACAGCTGTGTGTTATATTCATCTTGCACAAAGTCAGTAAATACTAGACCAAATATGACCATTTCCTTTTTGTACCTACAGCTAGAGAGCATTAATATCAACCAGAGATGCTAAAAAGGGACCTTAGCTTTACAGCCAGAAAGGCCCTTGGAAGTTATTTAGCCCAATTCCTTTATTTCACAGATGAGGAAACTGAAGCCAAGAATGGAAATGACTTGTCCAAGGTCATACAAATAGTAAGCAACAGAATCAGAATTTGAATCCTCATCCTGACTCTAAATCTAATGCTTTTAGCTGTACCACACCATTTCCTTTTGCTTATTGAGACAGCAAGACAGCTGGTTGAAGACAGGGATCCCTGAACTAGAGGCTGGGATTGAAAATCAGGCAAACTTAAACTAGTTAAGGGAAGGCTCTTTAAACCTCTGAGGCAGAAAGGGAAGCTGAAGGGACAGGTGAGGACAGGAAGACTCTGTGTCACGGAAGTTCAGTATGGTCGGCTCTCTCCTTAGAGGCAGCCTGGTGGTGTTGGGGGGATGGACTTGAGGTCAGAAAAGCAGGAGTGGAAAAATCACTTAGCACCCACCTCAAGGGAATATTCTGTGGGTCACAGGAAATAACATGTTCAGTGCTTTGCAAGTGTTAAAACACTATATAAATGCTAGTTAACTGTAGCAGTAGGAGTAGTAGTTAGTAGTAGTAGCAGTAGTTGTAGTAGTAGTGCTGGTGGTAGTAGTAGTACTAGTAGTAGTAGTAGTAGTAGAAGTAGTAGTAGTAGTAGGAAGAGGAAGAGGAGTAAAAGTGGAAAGTAAGGTCATCTACTGAAAGTGAGGAGCCAAGGAGTAAGATGAGGACATGAGGAGAACAGAAGTGCCTTTGAACAACTGTGGGGATTGTAACTGGCCTCATTAAGAACTGAACTGATAGAATACAGACTGAAACATACTTCTTTAATTTACTTTACTTTTTTCATGTTTTTTTTTTTCTTTTTGGTCTGTTTCTCCTTTCACAAATGTGATTAATACGGAAATATATTTTATATGATTGCACATATATAACCTATATCAAACTGCTTACCATTTTAGGAAGAGGGGAAAGGAGGGAGAGAGGGAGAAAAATCTGGAACTCAAAATCTTCTAAAAATGAATGTCAAAAATTGTCTTTACCTATAATTGGGGAAAATACTATAAAAATAAGTTTTTAAGAAGTTTAAAAAAATAATTGAACTGATAAGAATACTAGGATGAAGATACTGAGTGGTGGGAGCAGGAAGGAGACCTTTTCTTGAAGACATCCCAGAAATCAGAAAACCTAGTGAGTCTTGGCAGGATCCTTGGTAGGACTGGGTCAGCCAAGATAGGTTAGAGACTAAAGTTAATTGCAATGAGACTAGGCTAGGCTGGGATAATTCTTGCTCTCAGAATCTTCTAAAACTGTATCTATAATTATGAAAATAATTACGTCCCTCAAAAAAGAATCATAGATCTACAAGTGCAAGGGCCCTCGGAGGCCATCTAATCCAATTCTCTCATTTTATAAATAAAGCAACTTAGGCCCGGAGAGACTAACCGATTTCAGGTCACACAGGCAGTGTCAGACACAGAATTTGAATCTATGTCCTCTAATTATAGAGCCAGAGGCTAAGTGGCATACCAGATAGAGCACTGGACTTGGGAGTCAGGATGATCAGAGTTCAAATCCCACCTCAGACACTTATTTGCTATGTGACCCTGGGCAAATGATTTAACCTAAGTCTGAGTCTCCTCATCTGCAAAATAAGGATAATTATAGAACCTACCTTAAAGGGTTGTTACGAAGATCAAATGAAATAACATATATAAAGTACTCTATAAATGCTGGTTATTATGATTATTTTTATTTCCCCACTATATCACACACACTGCCTCCTTTCTTAAAACTGTCATGAAGATTAAATGCTAAACATCAAATAAAATACCAAATAATGAATTTGTTCATAATTGTCACAAAGACCAAGTCTCAGACATCTGCACTATATTGGGAAAAAACAATGAATAACTGGTAAAATGGAAGGTAGAAACATTTATCTGTTGCTAACCTTTAACCGTGCCACGAAGTGACTGGCAACATTTAGTTCTGAAGCTGGGTTCCCAAGGATGATTTCAAAGCGGTACTGGAGGCCCAGCTTATCCCGCACCTCCTGCAACCTCTCCTTTGCCAGCATAGCCAGCTGCACTGAAGGCACCCTGATGATCAGCATGTGCCCCCGCCCACTCTTGTCCTTTCCTGGCGAGCTGATGAGGTCATCCATGATGCTGAGTGTTTCTGGAGTACTGTGGTCTCGGAGAGATGCCATGGTGGTGAGGGCCATCAATGCTTCTGAGTACTGTTGAATGAGAAGGTAGCAGCGAATGACCATGCTATGAAGCCTGGGGTACCTTAAAGAAAACATGCACAACAGCGTTAATTAGTAAAGCAGTCTGAATTCAGGGATCTTCATCACGGGCTCTACAGTTAGGACCAAAGGCCAGCGGGTCACTGGGAGCCTTTGCAGAATGGGGCCCCACCATACTGAGATACTGTTCTGATATGTGGTGCTATCTTGGCATACGAAGTTAAATCAGATTATAGTGGAACCACAGAGTTAGAACAGGAAGGAAACTTAGAGATCCAGTACTTGATTTCCTCCCCTCCCCCCCACAACTGCCATTTTACTGATGAAGAAACCCAGAGTGATTAAATGACTTAAATTACAAAGTTAATAAATGTCAGAGCTGGGATTTAAATAATGGTCTTTTGACTCAAAACTGCTCTTTTCACTACACCAAGCTGTTTCCCTAAATTCAATAATCCCAACATGCTATCGATAAAGAAGTTTAAGAAGATGCTAGACCAGGGATTCTTAACCTGGGTTCCATGAACTTGTTGTTTTTAATATTTTGTTAATGGTATTTCATTATAATTGGTTTCTTCTAAAATCCTTGGTGTTTTATGCCTTAAAAAAACATTATTCTGAGAAGGGGTCCAAAGGCTTCATCAGAATGCCAAAGGGCTCCACGACACAAATCAGGTACAGAACCCTGGTTTTAGACAATCAACCAATCAACAAGCATTTAAGTGCCTACTACTTGCCAGATGATGGAGACATAGATAAAAAAGAAAGTAATCCCTGCTCTCAAAGAGGCTACATTCTATTGGGTGAAATAACATGTACATATATAAATGTAATTTTATACACACACACACACACACACACACATAATACAAAGTAAATATAAGACAGAGAAAGGGCACTAGTAGTAGATAGTGGGGGAGAACTGGAAAAGGCTTTATGGAGTTTGAGCTGTCTTAAAGAGATTTAACGAGACCCTGGTGAGAAGGGAATATATTCCGGAGATGGAGGGTGGTCACTGCAAAGACTTGAAGATGGAAGATGGAACATTATGGGAGGCCAGAATAATACAGAATGCAATAATGTACAATGAAACTGGAAAGACAGTGCGGCCAGGCTGTGCCAGCCTTAAAAAGGCAGATGAATTTATATTTTGTCCTAGAGGCAATAGGGAGCTACTGGAGTTAATGAACAGGAGGATGACATGATTAGATTTCTGTTTCATGAAAACAACAGCTAGCATTTATGTAGCACTTTAAGGTCTGCTTTAAAGCACTTTATGAATACTATCTCATTTTAGCCTCACAACAACATGAGCAAGTAGATGCTGTTCTTTTCTTTGTTGTAGTTTAGTCCTTTTCAGTCATGTCTGACTTTTTGTGACCCCATTTGGGGATTTTTTGGCAAAGATAATGGACTAGTTTGCCATTTCCTAATCTAGTTCATTTGACAGATGAGGAAACTGAGGCAAACAGGGTTAAGTGACTTGCCCATGGTCACACAGCTAGTAAGTATCTGAAGCCAGAATTAAACTCAGGAAGGTGAATCTTCCTGTCTCTAGGCCTGGCACTCTATCCATGCAACACCTAGCTGCCCGTTACTATCCTTATTTTTTTTTTTTTTTTTTTGGTGAGGCAATCGTGGTTAAGTGACTTGCCCAGGGTCACACAGCTAGTAAGGTCAGATTTTAACTCAGGTCCTCTTGACTCCAAGGCCAGAGCTCTATCTACTGTGCCACCCAGCTGCCCCATGCCCATTACTATCCTTAAAGAGGATGAAACTGAGACAGATAAGAAGTTAAGTGACTTGCCCAGGATCACACAGCTAGTAAGTGTCTGAGGCCAGATTTTATCCTGACTACAGGTCTAGTGCTCTATCCACTGTACCACATAGTTGTCTCTAAATTTAAATAATACTGCTTTGGCAGATACATGGAAATAGCAAGGAGGCCAGGGTTACTGCATTGCAGAGATTGGAAAGATAGGTTATGAAGGGCTTCAAAAACCAAACAAGTGAATAGCAGAGAGTGCAATGAATATACCTTCTATAAAATATCCTTTCATTCTATTATAAGAAATAGAACACTCGCTCCATGGATCTGGCCCAGTTTATAAGATTCTGAAAGCTACATATATATAGCAAAGTACCTTCCAGAACATGAGAACATGAAATAATATAAATATACTAATGGCTAATGACTACTTCAATATCAACACAATGAAAATGATTTTCTGTGAGAAAAATTCAATATAATACAATGCCAATGTAACGAAAGATTTTACCCCAATATCAGGCTTAATCTCAAGAACTGTAGGAAGCCATATATTATTTTTGCGTATAAACCTGTTCCATACAGTCACCTTTCTAGATCACCTCAGGGTAGGGTGGACAATACACTGTCCTAGGGGACCTAGGTTTGAAGTCTAGCTCTCACACTCTTTTTTTTTTTTAAATAATATTTTATTTTTTCCCCAATTAACATGTTAAAACAATTTAAAAACTTTTTTTTTTCAGGTTTTGAATTCCAAATTCCACCTCTCCCTCCCTCCCTCTTTTTTCTCTCCCAACCCTGAAACGGTAAGCAATCTAATGTAAGTTATACATGCCACACCCATTTCCTATGTGTTCTTGAGTAAACCTCTCTGGGCCTAGGTTTTCTCTTCTGTTAAAAGAAGAGGCTGGAGGAAATGATCTATTAAATTCCCTTCTATGATCACATACTTACTTCCAACAAGCATTTACTGGGAATCATTATTAAGTATTGAATTAATATTAAGTACATGATAGGCAGCAGGGGTATACAGACAAAATGAAAAATGATTTCTGCCCTCAAGGAGCTTACATTCCACCAGGGGCAAACAAACAGGTAAACCAGTATATCACAAAAATCTGAGGAACAAGTGAGCCCCAACAGGCTAGGAGGATCAGGAAAAGGCTTCTGGTAGGGGATGGGACAGGAGATAAGCAGTGAATAAAGTTAGGGATCCAAAGAAGTAGAGATGAGAATGGACAGCGTTCTGGGACAGTCAGCCTATAGAAAGGCAGAGAGATAAGCAACAGAATTATTTCTGCTGATTCAGTTTCTAAGCAGCAATCTCATTGGGAAAATGTGTGATCCTGTCTGCACTTACCCATGCAATACAAAGATCATTGACTTCAGGTGACCTGACTTTCTGGTTTGTTCAGGATAGCCCCGCTTTTTAATTGCTTTGACTGCTTCGGCATGTCATGGTATCGTCAGATTGCAGATCAATAGCTGGAAGGGGCTTCAGAAGTTATCTATTCCAACCCCTTTATTTTATAGATGAAGAAACTAGGGCCTAGGGAGGTTAACTAGCTTGCCCAAGGTCACAAAGGTCGTAAGCTTACGAGGTGGGATTTGACCCCAAGTCCTCTGTCTCCAGAACTGACACTGCATTTTGTTTAGAGCTTGAAGCTAGGGACACATCGCTAGCTTATTAGGAAAATAATATCCTCTGGATCTTGGCAATGTTAGGCTAAGATAAGTTTCTAGTGCCTAAATAATGATAATGTTAAAGACAATGTATATGTATGTTTGCCTCTCTGTGTTGCCACAGTCTGGGAGTTTTGGTGAGGTGAAGGGGTATTTGTTCATCTTCCACTCCCTCCATCTTCCCCTTGGTGTCACCTCCATTCCTGTACAAACAGCTAGTCAATAAACATTTATTAAGCACCTACTATGTGCCAGGCACTATGCTAAGCACTGGAAAAAACACTTACTATGTGCCAGGCACTGTGCTAAGCATTTTACAACTATTAATCCCATTTGACTGAGTAGAAATGTGGTCTTTTTTTTTTTTTTCTAATTAGGGCTTTCTTCAATGAGGGAAAATGTTGTGAAATTAACTTCTGTTATTCTTCATGGAACCTTTCTTTGAGACTTTGGGTTACCGTTGTAATGGCTGGCCTGAGGCAAAATTTAAATGAGTATAAATGAGAATAAATGAGAACAGACCAAGGCAGAGAGACTGGGTTGAGAAAAGCATGAGTAAAACCAAGTAAACCACGTGATGCACCAGGCTCCCCACGGACCCATAATAAGGCCTCTTAGCTTCTCAGCTTTCTCTTCTGGTTGCTAACTGGCAAGATATATTTACTAACTACATGGGCTGTGTGCTATCCTGCTAGATTAAGGTACCCTGATATTCTGGTTGGGTGAGGACAGTCTTGGCCTTGATAACCTGGCCTGGTGAGGTGTTCCCGGATATATTCCTGGACAGCTTGGGCCAGGGTGAACTTTCATAGAGTTACAGTCAAACTGTGAAGGGCATGATGCGGGTTTGTGAATTACTACACATCATCTGGTAACTTCACAGAGAAGCATTTCAGTTGATAATAAAGTTAGAGGCTACAATGCAAGAGGTTAAGAAATGAATGGGAGGCAAGAAAGAGGATGCAATGAGTTTAAGCAGTTTTTTTTTTTCAAGGTGTTTGGCAGTGAAAAGAAAGAGAGATATTGGATAATAGCTTGAGAGGATGGTAAGTGTGGGGTGGGGTGGGACTTGCGGCAAGGATGCCAATTAGGAGTCATTTGATAGGCAATGAAAGAGGTAAAGAAGATCTGAACTAGGATGGTTGTTGTGTGAGTAGAAAGTAAGGGGATGGATGGGAGAGATGTTCCAGAGGTAGAAACAATAACATCTAGCAACTGGTTAGAGATGTATGGTGAAGGAAAGTAGGAATTAAGGAATTAAGGAATTAAGTCACCAAGGTTGTAAACCTGGGTGACTAGAAGGATGGTTGCACCCTTGATAGAAACAGAAAAGTTGAAAAGAGGGATGGAAGTTAGAAAGACATAAACTATGGGCTGAAGGGGGGCCTAGAAATGTCCCTTACCAGAGACTGGCCACTAGGTGATAAATATTTTTAGCCACAGCAGTTCATGAAACTATCTGCTAAGGTGTGGAAGGGCCTTGGACTGCACAGCTATGAATCTCAGCTCTTTTGTGGTATATAGTTTATATACCAAATTTCCTCACACCACAATGAAGTTTGATCTTGTACCTAATATTAGATTGAAGCAAACTGTTAGGAGAAAGACTACTTATTATTAGAAAAGCCAGAAAGAGTATGTGAACCTCCACTCACAATCTTTGATGAGAGAAATTTTCTTTATTTTTACCTCCAGGTGGTGGCATTTGAGTATGAAGTCAAGATCATCCAGCAGATGGAAGGAGGGGCCTCAGCCCTATTTTTGCCATGCCCACTGTTATTCTACCAGCATGAATGAATGGTCATCACATAAAAGACTAATTTTATTCCAAACCTTCAAAATATCATTTTCACAGCTCATACCCTGTCCAATACAACACTGGGATTCACCATATTCTTGCCTGTTTCAGATATGCGTCTACAGCTGGATCAAAGGTTACGCTTTCTCATTATTTACCTTTCTAAGAGCGTGTTGACCATTTTCTCAAACGTTTCGTCACATCTTAGAAGTGGACTAGTGATTCCCCACTGCAGGGACTTGCTGTACTCATTCAAGCCAAAATACAGCTTCTCCTCACTGCCCATGTCCTCCTAGTTAAATTGAGAGAGAGAGAGAGAGAGAGAGAGAGAGAGAGAGAGAGAGAGAGAG
>NW_020954590.1:49987338-50094255 GCF_900497805.2 Vombatus ursinus | reverse complement strand
AGAGAGAGAGAGAGAGAGAGAGAGAGAGAGAGAGAGAGAGAGAGAGAAAACAGAAGAGATACAGTGAGGATGTCATTCCTTGGAGGGTGAAAAGCTTTTGTTTAGTCTTATGATTTGTTAGCAGCTCAGCAGCTATGAGGTTGTGATTTCAGAGGTACTGATAGAAATCTTCTTCTGCCTCCAACGGACTTGATGGATAAATAAAATTCTAAAGTGATTCTCTTATATATTTAAATAGTAAATAAATGTATTCTTTTTTTCTCCCTTCTTCAAATTGTTCCCTGAGAAAAACATGTTTTTTAAAAATTTTTTTCTGAAATTGTTCTTTTCCTCACATGGACTGGATTTTCTGGTCAGAAAATCTTGGTCTGAGTCCTGGCTCTGCCATATACTAGCTGTGTGACTTGGATGAATCATTTAACCTGCCTGAGTCTTGGTTTTCTCCCACTGTACAAAATGGGTTCAATAATATTAGTGATATTTCTCTTACCTCACAGTGTTGTGAGAGGATCAAATGGGGTAACGTATTAAAGTACCTGGTAATCTATGTAGCATTATATAAATTTTAGATACTATTAAAATTATTATTCTCTGTCATAAAGACTTCAAAATTTAATTACTGCAGTTTCTATATACTGCATATGATATTCAAATAACTCTTTAGAAACAGATAAAATTGAGGGGTTAGAGTTACAGTACTGCCTTGATTATGTGGCTTTGTTGGATAATGAGATGTTCCATGTGAGTTAATTTTCTGGATAATTAAAGCTTACTCCCTATAAGTGACCAAACTTTGAACCATTTTGGTGAAAAAAAAATTCTGAAATGTATATATATGTTCTTAACCTTTTAAACAGAGGATAGTGAACAGTACTCTCAAATAGCATAGTACCTGCCCCACAGTAGGTGCCTGATAAATGTTTACTGAATTGAAATGGATCTGTGATCTCATCAATTTATAAGTTTCCTCCAACAATGTAGATTGTAAGCTGTCCACACCCATCTATAGTGTGTGGCTCATGTTTGTGTCCTCCCACGTGTTTGCCATGGAAGGACTACCCAACATGCTGGCCACCTTCCTTGCTTTTTCCTGATACAATAAGGGGAGCACTCTGGATGTCCAGGTATCATCCCTCGCCTTTGAGATGTGACCGCCCTATCTTCTCTTCCTAAAAGTTCTTGGTGATTATCTTTTACTCCTTTTCTTCTTTGCAGTTCCTTACTAGCTATACGTTACAGCCTGTTCTTTCCCACCATATACCTCTCCATTGCTTTCTGGGTGACACTCATTTTTATGGTGGTAGGACGTAATTCTGAAGCTTGTTTCCATAGAGCAACACCAGTAGAATGTTGGTATTAAAAAGAGAGATCTTTGTTCTGCATGTAACAATCTAGGTGATGGACATTCATCATCCACTATTACTTTCTGAGTGAATGGATAGGCCAGACTCCTTTGAGTGACTGCAGACTTCTTCCAGGAGAATCTTTAATTGGGGGGAGGAGGGGCTTGATGCAATTGGAACGGTGTCATCTTCAAACAAGCGCATCTGGGGAACTTCACCCTTGATAGATCCTTCTTCAACCTGAACTCTATCCTGGGTCTCCCCCCATCACACTGATGAACCTCTCTGTTTTATGCCTGGCTTCAATGTTTATCATCAGGGATGCTGAACAAAGTCATTATTACTTTTAAACTTCTCAATGAGTTTGATTTATAGATGGAAAACACCTTGTTTAAAAGATCCTGTAAGGAAGTATTTTCTTCTACCAAATCAAAGGCTTTTTTGCAATTGATGAACAATTTAGCACAATAGGGTCTTACAGTCTCCCCATCTGTCAGTTGGGAAATAGTAAAAATGGAGTCTATTGTGGAATATTGCTTTAGGTAGTTGTCTTGTTCTCTACTAATATTAATATTAAGACTTAGTAATAATACTAATACAAAATATTAAGGTAATATTAATAATTAATTATTAGTATTTAGTAATATTAATATTAAAGATACCTTGAACAAGGATCTCACATTTACAGTACCAACAGTAAAGTTCAAGTTTACTGGTGGTCTTAACACTGTGATTCTTATCTCCCTTTACCCCTTTTTACACCAATGCAAAAGGACAAAGGGCCTGACTGGGCTTCTGTTCGTGCTTTCAGCGTTGACTATTAGGGTGGTAGGTGCACAACATTCTCAATTTTTACTTTGTTACATGTTCAAAATGTCTTGAATCCTACTGTCACACTGACAATTCTATATACCGTGTTTCTATTTTCCATTGTCTATCTTTCATGATGGTAGCTCTGAAGTAAGCAGAAGCATTTCCTTGTTGGTGGTTTCTCTGCTATACTCCCTACAAATTTCTTCTAGTATAAAATTTCTTCTTGTCCTACTCTCACTGGAACAACTTTAGAAATGGCAATTTTAGTTTTCTCCTTCTATTTGCTCATGTCAAAGACATGAACAGCTAGTTATACATCCTCTAGTCTTGGATTAATACTGTCTCTTCTAGGAAAAGACCAAATAAGGTGAATAAAGATAGGTTTATCCTCCTCTAACATTTTTTGTAACTGTATATTCAATGTGGTGTCAAGACCTCACTTTTAGTGCAAAATAAATACCTTTTTTTTTTCATCAGTTCTATAATCAGTTCCATGCTTTGAGAGAGCAATTTATCAGGAATCTAGGCAAATTCTGGGTTTCCGACTTTGGGGGTAGAATGATTACCTGTTACCTCATACCTAATTAATGACATATACAGAGGGAAAATGTCTATTTTTAGGATAACAAATAATAAGGTATTTATACCCAAAAATGATACAACCTAAAGAAATCATTTAAGTAATATATTTCTGATAACGTAGCTATTCATGCTTGTTTACCTAACTATAAAGATCAAAATACTGACAGGTGAGGGCAAAATGAACAGAAATTTATCTAACTCATAAGGTAATGAAAATTCTCTAGGTCTAAACTCAGATAACATTCCTGAACTAGAATTTAGTATACTAGATTTATTGAGTTAAGAAAGATTTTTTAATAGGTAATACAGTTTTCATTATAAAGAGGGAATAAGAAATGTTCAGCTTTGCTATTTTACATTTTGTACAGCACATTAAGATATTATGGCATTTATTTCTGGCATGAGAGACTGGAAGACTTATGTACTTAAGAAATCAAGGAGTATAAGGAAATGTTATCTTCACTTCCCATCGTTCAATGCTACTACTAAGCTCTCCAATGTGACATCTCTAGCTTCTTATTTCAACCAAATTCTAAAATAAAAGTAATTAAGAGAAAAAAAGGAGGGTTCAATCATCAAAGAGCAATAGTAACACAGTTTCAAAATATTAAAATGTGTTAGAAAATAGCAGAAAGAACATAGGTCCTAGGTTTCTCACTGGGGTCATATCTTTAAAAGAAAAAAGACATTATGGAATATTCTGGTGTAGTAACACAAGAACTCATGTTTATAAAGTACCTTTGCGGCATTCAAAGTGCTTTCTCTACTCTGAGGTAGGTAATATTCCAAGGGCAGACCCTTGAATCCACTGTAATTGCAGCCACTACTTTCAAAAGACTGCCGAAGAATTTAAAAATCTAACTAGTTTCTGCTGAGAGCCCTTTTACATCTGGCAGCTATCCAGAGTGGTGGATAAAAGCATTGGACCTGGAGTCTGGAAGACATGGGTTCAAATCCAGTCCGAGACACTTAATAGCTATGTGACCCTGGGTGATCACTTAACCTCTTTGTGTCCTGGTTTCCTCCTCTATAAAATGGGGACAATATCTTTCAAGAATAAAATGAGAAAACTGTAGTGGTAAGCACTTTGCAAACTTTAAAGTACTATATAAATGCTTGCTATTATTATTAAGAACAAGGAGACCCCTGGCCAAGGCTACATTCATACTCCAATTTTCAGCACTTTAAGAACAATGGCCATTATTACATCTTCCAAGCTTCTAGGGGAAGGCCATGCCTAGGAAGATTTCTCGGGCAGATGAAAGCAAACTTACCACACTATCCAGTGGTATCCAATGCACCTCATTGGCAGAGCTTATTCTGGACTGTTGCGTTTGCATGGCATATGGGAAGGAGCTAACTTGGAGCACAAGAAGGTTGAAGGCTTCGAGGACTTCTCGGCAATTAATAACTCTATCAGCCAACCCATGACTCGGTTCCCCATGGGACAGGGAGCCCGAGATGACACTGTGAAAAGCAGTAAGGGTTAAAAATTAACATCTTATATAGGTTAAAAGTTAATGCTCAATGAGGACCAAAATGACATCACCAAGTTGGAGTTAAGGCACAGTGTGTCTGACTGTGACTGATCAGACCAATACAAGCTTGGAATGCTCTACCACAGGTTGGGCACAAATAGTCCACAAAACATTTGGAGTGCAGATGTCTCTAAATCTGAGCATCTCACATTTCTTTTGAGCTACTGAAATTACTTACTAGAACAAAGTAGGCACTTAATAAATGCTAGTTGATTAGAAGAAAGTTTGGGGGGCAGCTAGGTGGTGCAGTGGATAGAGCACCGGCCCTGGATTCAGGAGGACCTGAATTCAAATCTGGCCTCAAACACATAACACTTACTAGCTGTGTGACCCTGGGCAAGTCACTTACTCCCACTGCCTAGCCAAAAAAAAAAAGTCAGTTTGGTATTCTCTGAACTCATAGCCCTGTTATTAATGAAACCTACAGGAGATATATGCTAGTTCCTGGTGAAACTGACACTGGAGAAGTTGATAAGTCTGTTTTATGTCTAGGTCTGACAACAAGAGGAAAGAAAATCAAATATTTGGGTTTCTTAAATAGTAATCTTTTGATCAAAATGGAAAGAGAAAAAGAGGAAAAAAAGATTTTTTAAAATAGAGAGAAGGAGTATTTAAGGGAGAAGGAAAAAGAAGAAGAAGAAAAAAGAAGAGAGGAAGAAAGGAAAGAAAATGACAGGAAAGACTTATCTCATCTAATCAACATAATAACCAACCACAGTTCCAGAGGGCTTATGATGAAACATGCTGTCCATCTCCAGAGAGAGGTCTGATAGACTCAGAGTGCAGACTGAAGAATTGCACATATACACATATGTATGGATATGTATATATCTACAAATAAATGCCTATTTTTGTGGTTGTTTTTTAAGTCATTTCAGTTGTATCCAATTCTTCATGTCCCCATCTGGGGTTTTCTCAGCAAAGATACTAGAGTAGGTTTGCCATTTCCTTCTCCAGCTCATTTGGCAGATGAAGAAACTGAGGCAAATAGGGTTAAGTGAGCTGCCCAGGGTCACAGAGCTAGTAAGTGTCTGAGGCCAGATTTGACCTCAGAAAGAAGAGTCTTCCTGATTCCAAGCCCAGTGCTCTATCCCTTGTACCACCTGCCCCAAATATGACATGTGTGTGTGTGTGTGTGTGTGTGTGTGTGTGTGTATTTATAATGGGTTTTGCTTTTCTTGGGAATAGAAGAGGCACTAGGAGGGAGTGAATTTGTAACTGAAGATAAAACTGAATTTAAAGAAAGCAAAGGAGAGGGAAAGCTTATGAAAAGAAGTGTTTTGTCAATTTTCCTTCCCAATACTTACTTCTCCTAAAAACCCCTTATTTTCCATCCCTGAGAAAGAACTTTTGAGTTCCATGATGCTTCTTAACCTGGGTATGTATGTGAATTTGTTTTTAAAAAATATTTTTATAACTAATTTTCAATATAATTGGTTTTCTTTGCAATCTTGTATATTTTATTTTACGCATCTAAAAACATTCTTCTGAGAAGGGATCCATAAACTTTATTAGATTGCCAAAAAGGGTCCATGACACAGAAAAGGCTAAGAACCCCTACTTTAAAGCAATAATACTGTAAATAAGAATTTCTGACTCATTCCAACTAACGCTACTGTCTGTCTGCTGTCTGTCAATCTCTCTCTCTCTCTCTCTCTCTCTCTCTATCTATCTATCTATCTAGAGAGATGGCTGTCTTCCATGCCTGTATGCTCTCCTCCACCTCCTTAAATGTTTGTTAAGCACTTACCCCCATGCCTGGCATAAGTGGATGCTTAATACATGCTTGTTCGCTCCTTTTCCTTCCCTCCCCACCCCTCCACCCCATTTCTTAGTTTTCCTAGCTTCCTACAAAATTCATTTCAAATCTTACATTCTACAGGAAACCTTTCCCAAGTCCCCCGAGCAGCTAATGTTTTCCCCTGAGATCGGCTTCTATATTCTCTGTATCTACCTTTCACGTACTAGTGATCTGTATGTTGTCTCTACCATTAGAAGGAGGCTGGGGCTCTCAAAGGCAGGGACTATTTTGCCCCTTTTTTGTATTCCTGGCATTTAGTACAGTGTATGGCACATAGTAGGCACTTAATAAATACTTGCTGAATCACTGCCTTGATAATTAAAGGAATTTTAAAAATTGTCATTAGGGTCAAGAACAAAGGTATATAAGAAGATACCAGAGGTTAGGGGCCCTGGGTTCTCTTAACCACCATCTTTTGAAAACTGCTTAAGGTCCCATGACCCCAGCCAGAGGAGTAGCTTTTAACTTGCTCACTCTGAAGCAATCACCTTGTCAGCTCCACATGAGAGTTGTCATGAACCAAGACAAACAGTGTGTATGGATTCTGTTTGACTCTTCTCATAAAAACTTCAAACTTGCTTTGAATCTCATTATCCAGCCGAACAACATATTTCTCTGCTCTCTGATAAGCCGATCCATTTTCTTCCAGACCCAAGTCTACAAGAACACCTGCCCAAAGAAAAAAAAAATACATGTATTTTCTATTTGCATGTATAAATACAAAGAAAGATCATCAGGTGAAGAAACAAACCACTTTAAATGATGATTCCTGATCTGTGGAGTAGTGTTAAAATAAACCTTATTGTTAACAAGTTCCTGGATTTAGTAAAAACATTTTTCCATCTGTGCATGTTCCCCATCTCAAATTTGAAGAGCAAATATGAGTTTCATTTCTCTGTTTAACTTCCAACCCTTTTAACTTCCAGCCCTTTCTGTGCCCCTATTCCCTCCTGCAACTAGAATCAGAAGTAGTTTTGAAGCTTTAAAGGGTCTGTAAGAGCAGTTGAAGACATGTGAACTGAAAATATATCTAATCAAATGCTCTTTTCCCATGAAGGTGATTGCTGTTGCTAATAGCCACGGAAGTCTGCTGGGGAAAATCCTGCTCTGAGCTATAGTCCCTCCAGAACAAATCCCCTCCTCTGAATCTAGCAGGGAAATTATGCGATAAAACAGAGTAACTTATAAAGAGGCCAATGACGTGAGGACAGCTGCAGGAAGGCTGAGCAAGGGTGGCCAGCTCTTCTCTGCCCCTTAAAGCCTCCACTTGCTGCTTCTCCACTGAGGGAAGGGAGAGGGAAGGGAACAAGCATTTAGTAAGTGCCTACTATGTGTCAGGCACTGTGCTAAGTGCTTTACAAATATCTCATTTGATGCTCACAACAACCCTGCAAGGCAAGCACTATTATTATCCTCATTTTACAGTTGAGGAAACTGAGGCAGATAGAGGTTAAGTGACTTGCCTAGGGTTACAGAGCTAGTAAGTGTCTGAGGCTGAATTTGAATTCAAGTCAAACTCCATCCACTGTACAACCTAACTACCTCAGAGCTGCTGCTGTCATATGTTGCTGAGTTTTCTCTTGGCTGAACTGCTAATATTATCAGGAGTCAGGGTAGCACAGTCAGGAAAACCTGGTTTCAAATCTTCACTCAGATACTTATTAATCCTATGTAAGCCACTTAAACTTTCTGAATTTTAACTTTCTCATCTGGAGAAAGGGATAATAGCATTAATTAACAGGGTATGTTTACCTTTATTCACATTATATTTATGCTATGTATTTATATATGCAATTGTTATTTCTTCCAATAGAATATAAAACACTTGCAAGCAGGGATTGCTTCATTCTTGGTACTTGAAACCTCAATGCCTGGCATATTACTGGCATTTAAGAAATCACTGTTGACTGAGAGATTGACAGATTTATGAAGAGCACCTTAGGGCTGCTAGGTGGCACAGTGGATAGAGTGCCAGGCCTGGAGTCAGGAAATTTCATCTTCCTGAGTTCAAATCTGGTCTCCAACACTTATTAGCTGTGTGACGCCAGGCAAGTCACCTAACTCTGTTTGCCTCGGTTTCCCCATCTGTAAATTGAGCTGGAGAAGGATACTCAAGCATCTTTGCCAAGAAAACCCCAAATGGGGTCACAGAGAGTCTGACAGGACTGAACAACTAAGGCCCTATGTAAACGTTGAGTCCTTATCAGGACCTGCTGCTAGTCACTAGCCTAAGCTTCTACTATCTATTGAAGTTGCCTTCACCTGTTAAGAGTTCTTCCTAGTTAGAAGGAATATTATCTCTTTTGGGATTCTGTCCCCTCCAAAAAATGTCTACGGCTAGTCCTCACATCTTTCAGCTCCTTTGTTACTGAGGATAACAGCTACACTGGCCCAACAGAGAAAATGGCTCCTCTGGTCAAAGTCTTTCCTTCAGACCAATTTATTACCCTTCAGCAAGAAATTCCTCAAGACTGGTTGATCTGTAGGCTGGAGTAAGTGAATTCTTTTCAACTCCCATTGTGCCTCTGGCAAGTAGGGCTAAACCAATGAAAATTAACCTGGAACTTAAGTAAGTCTGGAGGGGGAAGGTGGAGCCGGTGACCTTTCCTTTCAGTTCCTGGAGCTATAACCAGGTCTTTGGAATTACAAACTAAAGCTACCCTTCTGAAAAATTTAAAATGAAATTTTTGATTCTCCTGTCTTCAAACTTCAATATTGATATTATTGTGTATTTTCATCCCCAACACATTAGAAGCTGGACTACTAAGAAAAAATTAGTTCATTGCCTCCCCAATAATCTTTTTTTTTTTTAATTTCTGATATCTACATAACACTTAAGGTTTATAAAAACATCTTATAAAGTGTATCACTTGATCCTCACGAGAGCTGTAACTAGGAATTCTCTTGCCTGGGGCAAGTTTACTCTGTTGTAGTTGGGTGAAGGTTGCAGAAGACAGTTCATTCTGGTCAAGTGCACTATCACCAGGAGAAGAGGCCTTAGGCCTTGCAATCCCAAGCAGGAAGTGGGGTAGATATGACAGGTGAGGAGCATGGCAGTGGAGTAAGGGTTGCCAATGGAGAATCACGGGGCATAAGGATGGCAAGCCAGAGAACCAACCCAACAACGAGGAAGTCTACCTCCTAAATGTTAGCATTCTAGACAAGGTCTTGGTCACCCTGCCCAAGTTATAGCTCTGCTCACAACAACCTTGTGAATTCAGCGCTACTGGCATTATTATCACCCTTCCACCGATGCAGAAACTAAGGCACAGAGACTTGAAGCGAGCTGCCCATGTTTCTTTTGAATCTTATATTCAATATTCTGTGTACTATCCCACAGTATATTTGCATACAAACATCTCAAAAGTTCTTAGTTTCACCCTTTGACATGAAGCTGTGGAATATAATTGTTAGAAGCACTGACTCCTTACTGCATTCTAAAAGATCTGAGTGGCTCAGGAATTTTTTTTATAGTATCTTTTTTTGATACATTCTCTACTGCTTGTCCTTCCATTAATCTCCGTCCACGTTATTATTAATATTTTTTGTGAATTCATATTTTTATAATTTAAGATGGCACAAAGAGAAAGTGGATATGTTTATTTTACAAAAGCATTAATAGGGACAGAGAAAACCAAGAATAAATTACAATACAAGATGAGTAGAAAAATAATCTTTCCAAGCTAATTTTATACAATTTCTACCCTGATAGCTTAGATTGGCAAATGACTTGCCCAGAGTCACACAACTAATAACTGCCTGAGGCTAGATTTGAACTCAGGTCTTCCTGACTCCTTGGGCACCCAGCTGGTGCAGTGGATAGAGTGACCGGCCTAAGGTCAAAGACCTTTCCTGAGTTCAAATATGGCCTCAGATACTTCCTAGCTGTGTGACCCTGGGCAAGACATTTAACCCTGTTTGCCTCAGTTCCTCATCTGTAAAAGGAGCAGAAGAAGGAAATGGCAAACAATTCCAGTATCTTTGCCAAAAAAACCTCAAATGGGGACACAAAGAGTCAAAAATGATTGAAATAGCCTCTATGATAAAATATAAACCAGACTCCTCTTTTTGGCTTTTAAAGCCTTTTACAACTTGGTCCCAATAAGGTTTCCAGCCTCATAATTTATTACTTCCTTCTCTCATTCCACAGTCTAGTTAAACTGGGTTTCTTGTTTTATACATACACACATACACAGAATTCCACCTCAGTCACCATGTCTTCGCCCTGGTGGTCCCCCATGGCTGTCCCCCTCTTCATCTCTGTCTCAAAGAATTTCCTACTTCCTTCAGTACTCAGTTCAAAATTTACCTTTCACCTGAAGCCTTTCCTGATCCCCTCTCCCAAATACTGGTTGCTCTCTCTCCTTAAACTGCCTTGTGTTTAATTTTGTATTTATTCTGCATATATTTATAGACAGACATTCTAATGTCCATTAGAAAGGCAGCATGATGGAGTAAGCACAGTCCTAGCCTTAAAGTCAGAAAGGGCCAGGTTTAAAAGGCACTTACATGGGCATGTCACTTAATCTCCCTAGGCCTCTTGTATAAAATGAGGTTTGGACTTGCTGTCTTCTGACACTCCCTTCCAGCCTAAGTCTATGATCCTATTATCCATGTTGTTTCCACCACAGACTGTAAGCTCCTTGGGATCACAAAGTAGGTAAACTGCAGGTTCTTAGTAAATGCTTATTGATTATTATTAGGTTACAAAACTTACAATACATCCCATGAATTTCCAGGATGCAGAGAGATAAAAGGCAAGATATATAGAATAAGGAGTGAAGGAATTATGTGTCCAGAAGTCAAGAAGGAAGGCCACATACATTTGTGACCGGTTTCATACAGGACAGCAGCCATTAAGTATATAGAAGACAAGGAATCCTAGAAATAAGCATTTAAAGGAGCTTTGGCTCATCAAAAGGGTCAAAGAATGACTACCACGTTCCAGTGTCAGGGAGCAGAGTTTGAAATTCTTCAAGGCACAGGTGGGGTCTAGTTCTGGAGAGGATTGAGTAAAGGGCAGACAGATAAAGAAACATTTTTGTTTCCAAATAATGAAAGACCATGAGAGGAGCTGAGAACCACTATTTTATAGACTTACTGAAATATGGATTTTCATGTAAAACTCAAGCTATTCTGACAGCCTTTCAATACCACAAAGATGTTTATCAGAAAGGACCAACCTAGGAGCTCTGGCTGCGGGAAGGATATTTTCAAGGCTATTCCTTCCCAAATGTTCTGTATTAAATCTCGCATTTTATTATTAGAAGTAACTTAGAACACTATCAATAGGTCTTCTAAGACATTTTGCAATATACTAGAGATTCCTAACCTGTGGTCTGGGAACTTTTTTCTTTATTATATTAATAAAGGTATTTCAATATCTTTTTAAAAATCATATATATATATAGAAACATCTATAGACATATACATATATACAAGTATCATTTTTTTTCAGTTGTGTTTGACTCTTTGTGACCCCATTTAGGGTTTTCTTGACAAAGATGCTGGATTGGTTTGCCATCTCCTTGCACTCTAAGACAAGTTATAAAAGAAAATTGTTCATATACCATGTATATTACAATCAGGAATGATCTAGCCATAAGTGCCAATTTTTTACTTTCACTTAAGATGTGGCTTCTGGATAAAGTAATGTGAAAAAGGCTTACAATTTTACTGGAAAGGCAAAAAAAAAAACCCCAAAAAACAACTCTCTGTCCTTAGACTCTGTCCTTACATGACACAAAATAGCAACTTCAATTCTTCCCTGCCTCTGAGACCTAAGAGGGGAATGAATCCAAGGAGTCATATATGAGTGGTAAGAGCAAGAGTAGATGAACAGAATCAAAGGGGAAAAAAACCTTCCAGTGTCCATCACTAGAAGGAGCTAATCAGCTGTAAATATGGGAAGAGTTTCAAATCTTTCCCTCCTCCTTCTACAACTCAAAGAAGATTGATATGGATCAGGGAGTTCTGTGATGTCCACATGTCAAAAAGACCAATCCAGTCTTTCTCAATCCCCAGCAATATTGCATGTTATATCTGTTCCAAACATGTTCTGACTTGTAGGGTGTGATTTTTTTTAAAGGTATTTAAAATCTTCCCCTCTCTGTCCCAACACTACCTCTTACATGTAATATGTCATGGAAAATAAAAAAGCAATCTAGATTTTAGCTGTCTTCCCTGTGAATCCAAGTACTTGTTTGACTTCATGAAATTTTACGTGTATCAACAATTTTCTGACCTTTCAAGGGCCCACAGGCAAAGGAAATAATCAGAGCACATTAATTTTAGGTATTTGTCAGGAATGTTTGTAGAGACATGCACTGAGTAGGAAACTTTTAAAAGCAGATCTCTGATCTGCACAATTTTAGATCCAATGAAGGAATCTGCTGATATATTTGAAGGTCTGGGGCACTTATAGATCTGCAGCCATCCTTCTGCCTCCCCCACATGCTATCTCCACCCCAGAGATGAGATAATTCTTTTCCGGGCCCCAACCAGGCGAGGCCACTGCCTACACTTTGCTGGAGATATTTGGATGTGTTCATACAAAATGCTCTTTCTTGGGGGCTTAGTCCTATAGCTTCCATTCCCTATCTTTATGGAGTCAAGAAGGGGTGGAGCCAGCCCCACTTGCAACCTTTCTGAATCTCATTTTCCTAATCTTTTAAGGAGATACCTGCCCATAGGATTTTGTTGTTTTTCAGACATGTCCAACACTTCATGACCCCATATGGTGTTTTCTTGGCAAAGATACTGTAGTGGTTTGCCATTTCCTTCTCCAGCTCATTTGACAGATGAAGAAACTGAGGCAGGGGCTAAATGACTTGTCCAGGGTCACACAGCTAGGAAGTGTCTGAAGTTAGATTTGAACTCACTAAGATGAGTCTTCCTGACTCCAGGCCCAGAACTTTAGCTGAGCCACCTATTGGATTACTGAGGAAACAAACACTGTAAATTTCATCATGCTACATAAGTGAGTTATCTATTTACCTTTCCAGCTCCCACCAGGTAGAGAAAGATATGTGATGCACGCAAAAGGGACAAAGAGCGCTTTGTTTCTCTCTTTCCTATGTATCTACCATAGTGCCTGGCCCACATAAAGAATTTAATAAAAGTAACTGAATGAATGAATTCTTCTGGACTCCATGCACAAAATTTGGTTATTACATTCATTTTGTTCATATTCTGTATATATTTATAAGTGTACATGTTGTATCTTCTATTAAAAAGTTTTACTTTTGTCTTTTTTTTTTATTACCAGGGCCTAGGATAAATGCTTATTGATTAAGTGATTGACTTAATGCCCAAATTCTTTTTTGTCTTTTTCCTAATCAAACACAAGTTTTGCTAATATATATGTATATATATAGGTTTGCTGTCTGAAAATTCTAACAATAATTTAATAACAATTAATCTTCATAAAGAGTTTTAGGATTTACAAAGTAATTTGTTCACAACTCTGTGAGGATAGGCAGTATATTTTTCCGCTTTGAGGAGGCAGGATCAGGGGTGGGGGGGAACTAAAGCTCAGAGAGTTTCAGTGAATTTCTTACACAGCTAGGAAGCCCCAGTGCTGGGATATGAATGCTGATCTTCTGACTCTCCTTGTGGTCATCTATTTGTTACATCCTGCTGAGGACTCCTTGGTTCTCAAAACACAAAATCATTTTTCCAGATGTATTTCTGCAAAGCAATTCTCGGTTGTTGTTGGCTTTTCCCACAAGCAGAAAGAGAGGCAGTGTGGCCCAGGTCATAGAAAACGGGCCTTGAAGTCAGGAAGGGGTAGAGGGGTGGGTGTGGGTGTGTGGGTGTGTGGGTGTGTGGGTGTGTGTGTGTGTGTGTGTGTGTGTGTGTGTGTTTTTCAAGTCCTACTTTTGACACATACTGGGCAAGCCACTTAATGTCTCAGTGTTCTAAGAAAGTCTCTAAGAGTATAAATTATAGTGAAGGTACCAACTTGCATTGGAAGAAGGAGTTTCCTCATTCAGTAACATGTTCTTGTCTCATTCTCTGTCTCTCTTTCTCTCCCTTCCTCTCTCTCTCCTTACAAGGACAGGGTGGTCCGTAACTTACATAAGGCAGAAAGAAATAACTCTAAGAGCACCAGTAAACAAGACTCAGGGACTAATCCTAACTTTGACCCTTCTGGGCAAGACATTTCAAGTCTATGAACCTCAGTTTTCTCATCTGTATAATGGAGGTGAGGGTGGGCAGTGAGCTGGTGCAGTAGAGTGATGGGCCTTCTTCCTGAGTTCAAATCTGGCCTCAGACAATTACTAGTTGTGTGCCCTTGGACAAGTCTTTTAACCCTGTTTGCCTCAGTTTCCTCATTTATAAAATGAGCTGGAGAAGGCAATGGCAAACCATTCCATTATCTCTGTAAAGAAAACTCCAAATGGGGTTACAAAGAGTCAAAATGACTGAACAACAACAATGATGGGAGGTAAGGATCAGAGATGTCTAGGATTCCTTCCAGCTCCCAAATTCTGTAACTTTCCCTTTCCTCTCTGGTCCTAGAAAATGTTCCTCATTGTTTAAATTTTAGGTGACTGGCAGAGGGCTACAAAGTTGATAGCAATAATATCTCTGAAGACCATTTTTTTTTTGGAAGACCATCTTTTAAAGTGCCCATTTCTCTCCTTAGCTCTGATTTTTGCTCCCTGCCCTACCACCACTATCATCACCAAAATCTCTACCACCTTCTTAAAATGAATCTTAAGAATCATATGGTAAAATAAGTTTAAATATAAATTTGTAATCCAAGATCATTCCAATCATGATTGACTTACATGGTTTGAGGTTTTAATAGCATCAATAAGTTTAGGTATCAACTTATGACATTCTCTTGATATGGTTGGAGGGAAGATTCTTTTTCCACTTCAACCTCACTCACAAGTATGAGCGTGTTAATGAGTAAATAAAGCTAAAAAACTATGTGACCTCTGCTCTCAAAGACCTTACAAATCCAATGGGAATGAGACATATTTATGAACATTATGAAAAGAAAAAAGGTGATTGGAGCAAAGGAGAAATCCAAGCAAGGCACTATCTACTTTATCCTAATCTCCTGATGCCCTTGACCCCGATGATTCCTCCCTCCTAAGACTGCTTCTCACCAATGGTTCTCTTAAGAGTAGAAAAGGAGTAGCAGAATAATAGTTACAAAAACTACAATGACCCTTATCCACCATGAATTAAGATTTGATTGTATTTCATCAGCCTGATACTAATTTATGTTAATAAACTGATGCCAGAAATAGGTTTTGCGTGACTTAGCATGTATAATCTATAGATTGTTTGCCTTCTCAATGGTGGGTGAGGGATGGGAAGGAGGGAGAGAATTTAGGACTCAAAGTTTTAAAAAGTGAATGTTAAAGTTTTCCATGTAATTGGGAAATATTTAATGAAATAAATAAAACTATTTTTTTAAAAAAATAAACTAATTCCACAAAATAACAGGCTGAAGAAACTGGGGATGTTTATTTTGGAGAAGGGAAGGGTATTGGTATCTATTTTGACAACTTGGTCCCAGTTTATCTTTCCAGGCTTGTTATACATTACTCCCCTTCACTTACTTGATGGTCTAACCAAACCAGCTCTACACATGGCATTCCACCTGCTTTATCTGTCTTTGCTCAGGCTGTCTCTCATGCCTAGAATGCCCTGCTTCAGAATCCCCAGCCTCTTTCGAAGCTCAGCTCAAGGCCCACCTCCTAAATGAGGCCTTTCCTGATCCTCCTAGCTACCAAACAGTGCCTCCCCCACCTCTCAATTATCTTGTATTTATTTGGTATAGCTTTTGTATACATTTAACAGATATAGCAGTGGTCTCCTCTGTCAGCAGAAGCTCCTTGAGGAGAGGGGCTGTTTCATTATTGTCTTTTTGTTTCTACCACACAATAGGTGTATAATAAATGCTTGTTGACCCATTAACTGATGTTTTTTTTTTGTCTAGGCAATGGGGTTAAGTGACTTGCCCAGGGTCACACAGCTAGTAAGTATTATGTGTCTGAGGCCAGATTTGAACTCAGATCCTCCTGACTCCCAGGCCAGTGCCCTATCCACCGTGCCATGTAGCTGCCCCAACCCAGTACCTGATTAACCTTCCTTCAAACTCTTCAATGTCACAGAAAGCACACTAGCCTGGGAGATGGAAGTGTAAGGTTTGGGTCCCTACTCTGTCACTAACTAACTGGGGAACCCTGGGAAAATTCCTTTCATTTTCATATCTGTCCAATAAGGGGACTAGACAAAATGATTATTAAGGTTCCTTCTAACTCTAAAATTCTATCATTCAACACAAACTTCCATTTTTATTTGCCTGCAATTTCCTAAGAACTTCTTAAGTCTTCTACTCTGTGTTTCTCAAATTATAGGAACTACATTTTTGATACAGGCCAATTCTGCCTGTAGCTAAATTTATTTTGCAGCTAAGAAAACCAGTCAACTTCACATTCACACTTTTTTTCATGGTGTTTTAAAACCTGATAACTTTCACAAGTACTTTTCCAATGTTCTCTTTTTCTCAGAACCACTTCTATCTTCTAACATTTTTTGAAACAATCTTTATTTTTTAAGTATCTCTTTATTTCTCTTAGTCTTCTGAAGCTTTCTGCTTCTACCTAGATGGAATATCATGAAAAACAGCATTTTCCCCCCTTTAGATTTATTTTGTTTGGCTAAAGGCACAAGAGGCAACTTCATTTATTTAATCTATCTATCTATCTAGACATTCATTCATTAATGAAGTCTCTTTCAAAGTGAGTCAATCTGGGCAGGTTTTTTTGGGGGGGTTGGTACAGCATTGTATTCCTAAAACTATTTAACTGATCTAAAACTATTTAATTGACATATATATATATATTTTTTTAGAAATCCAAGTGGCAAAGAACCGTCTGCAGGAGCATCCTTGCCCTAAGAAGTTTCACTGAATAATTAAACTATCTCTCAGTTAACTGGTGGGGGGGAAGGGGTGCAGTTATCTCTCAATTAGTTGGTGGTGGTAGGAGGGTTCAGGTAACTAAAATACCAAATATCCCATTCATGCTAGTTAACTCAGATTAATTACCATGTTTACTTCCCAGATAAATAGGCTGAGCTGTAACTGACAAACACATATAGGTCCCTAGAAGAAAAATAATG
Source organism: Vombatus ursinus (assembly GCF_900497805.2). Classification (NCBI taxonomy): domain Eukaryota; kingdom Metazoa; phylum Chordata; class Mammalia; order Diprotodontia; family Vombatidae; genus Vombatus; species Vombatus ursinus. Next base: position 50,077,030 of record NW_020954590.1, on the reverse strand, counting down.
ACAGACTTTTGATGGAAAAAGACATGAAAATTCCATATACTGTCACTATCAGTACTATAATGCAATTGGCCAATGAGCACTTGGATAAAAAAAGAAAAAAAAAGAGGGTTTCTATCTAAGTCTGTATGTTGGGGGTCCTCTTCACACGCTTCCAACCTACCTGATTGTCGAATTCGTTGAAGAGTTTGTTGTACTAGAATTTCTGAACGTGGGACTATAATGATAAAATCCACCTTGCTGAAGTGGCCCAGGTCCAGGCTTTGGTTGCCGCTGTCCGCTATGGCACACACCTGAGATAAGAGTTTTCTGGCAACTGTGAGCTGTGGTTGATAAATTTGGAAGGTGTCATTATCTACATCTAAAATGAAACAAAAAAGCCACAAGGACAGGATTAATTTGCCTTGATAGTGGCAGTTAGCAAAGCATTCTGAATGTTGTAGGGCCTATCACACTTACAGGGTAGCAGGAAAAGTGCCCCATTTTGCTAGAATTATCACTTTCTGATGCAGCTGACCCTCTTTCCCTGAAGCTTGGTTGTCCTGATACCTTTGGGAAACTGGGGCAGTTCCCCTCTCAGATTACCTTCGAGCTCCCTGAGAAGAGGGATTGTCTTTTATCTTTCTTTGTATCCTCAGCACTTAATGCAGTGCCTGGAACATAGTAGGTGCTGAATAAATGTTCACTGACTGACTATGTATTTGATTGTTTACATGCTCTCTCCCTCATTAGAAGGTATGCAGCTCGAGGGCAGAGACTTTTTTGAGGAGGAGGAGGATATTTTTGTATCCCTACTACTTAGCACAGTGTCTGACACATAGTAGCACTTAATAAATACTTCCTGACTGACCAACCAGCCATATGAATTATCGCAAAGGAGTAGCCACACATCAACCTAAAATTTTGACTCTCCTTAATTATCCATCCAGCAATCTCTACATTGGAAATAGGAAAGATGCTAATAAGGCGTTTCAGTCACCAGTTACCTGGGAAAGAAGAGAATTTTTTTTTTTTTTTTTTTTAGAAACAGCAGTATAATATCCATGGCATATCTGTGACTGCATACCCCAGAGTTCAGGAGTCTTAGGATATGGGGTAAAATAGTATATTGTGCATGTATATGTCTTTTGCTCAAGACAAAGGTGATTTAAGCTATTAAAAAAGTGAATGGTAGTATTCCTGAGAAGAAATTTGAGGAATCATGTGACCCTGTATTACACTGAATTTTCCTGAACCACATAGCCCAGTAAACACCCTCCTTCATGCCTGTCTAGTCTATGGTAATATTCTTAAAAGTCTCTTTCTCTGTGGTCTGATAGAAGCCTTTTCTTTCAATGGTGTCATGGTGTTGCAATTTTGCAAATGGACGGTGACCTGAAGTCTCTAGATTGTTCTACTAAAATTCTAATGCTAATGCCTGCACTTACTGAACTGATATGACCCCTACCATAGCTGACCAGTCCCTGAATAGGTAACTTAGTTGAAAAACAACACCACCTAATGCTTTTCAGAGTGTTCAAGCATATCAGTGACAGAAGCAGGACTCATAGTAATTGGTTAGGGTCACCAGGAGTAGAGGGACAAAAAAAAACACAACAAAATACAACAACAACAACAACAACAAAAAACTCCACCAGAGAGAGAGATTTACTCTGCCAAAGACCAGGGCTCATGCCATGAAACTGCTTTTTCAAAGCGCTGACTTTTATGTGGGAATCTATAGGAAAGCTTTATGGTGAAAATACTGTAATCATCCAAATAATCTATGCTTAATGTTTTATGGAATCAAACCCAAAGGCAAGTCAATTTAAAAAACAACCATCTCTGAATTTCAGGGGACTTCTTCCGGAAGCTTGTTACCCATATACTGGTTACCAGGAAAGCCCAGGGCCAACACTTTGTTACATGCAGCACAATGCAGTTGATATTTAATGTTGATAACCAAGCACAAAATTATTATTTGTCTTCTGACTTTTACAGAGTGATTTCTTTTGTGGGTTGGTTTTTTTCCCCTTGGAGGAGGGAAAGGAGAAGCACAAAAATATTAACATGGGTTAAGAAGACTTGCGATAGGCAGGATTTAGTGGATTTTTGCACTTTCAGCAATACAAAAATCTCTTAAAGGACTGCTACCTATGCCTCTCCTCTGATCAAACAGATGCTGTGTACTCTACTCACAGCTGGCAAACATTATAGCATTAATGGGTCCAAGACCACTTGTCTTTGTAATGATCACCTAGGCCCTCTCAAACAGCTTTTCTAGATTGGCTTTTTGTCTGTTCCTTCTTTTGTTCTTTCCTATCAAAAAGCAGCTTGGGCATAGTTAGGAATTTGTACCCTAAACCTTATCATCCACCCAGCAGCCACTTTCTCCCTGGATCTTCCCTCTTCCATTTCTTCCATGCTCCTGAAGTTTCAACTCAGAGGCCTTCTACTCACTGTATTTTAGAACTATTTGCTCAATGAGTCTCTCATGGCTTGCTTGAGACAGAAGGTATGCAGATTTTGCAAAAGAGGTCTCTCCCAGTTTAAGTATTACCCTAAAGGACTATGGAAGAAAGCCACCAAAACACAAGGCAGAGTTCACCAACTCTGGGATCATGGACCTTATCCAGGCATCCTCTTGTGAAGTACTAAACCAAACACAAAGAGACATAATCAACAACTAAGGAAAAAGCACTGAGTTCAGCTGAAGTCTTTTGAGAAAAAAAAAGACTGAAAATCTTATTTTTTTTTCCAAATTCTAGGAACTCATCAACCTAGAACCTAGATTGATTCTGCTACTAAAAAGAAATACTTTAGCATGATAAAAATAAAATTACCTGAAAAAATCACAGGACTATATGCCCCCCCCAAATAAAAACAAACCAACTCATGGTTACATAGTACTTTGTTTACAAAACATTTTCCTCACAAATACTTTGTGAGATAGGTATTACAATTATTATCTCCATTTTATAGATGAGGCTTAGAAGACTTTTAAGTGACTTGTTCATGGTCACCCAGATAGTAAATATCAAGAGCTGGGACCTGAACCCAAGTCTCCTGACTCTCACTCCAATGGTCTTTCTACCAAACCATGACAAGAGAAGAGACTTTGTCACATCTTTATTAAGAACTTATTTCCACGTGTCTAGTTTGAAGAAACATTACCCAAGTTCTGTGTGGGAATCATGGCGGCTGCCTCCTGAGATGATACACATTCATTAACATCGCCATTGAAAGGGGTAACCACATTGTCCCCTCTTCTCTGCTGCATTTTCTCTAGTAATTTATCTAGATCATCACCTGTGAAAGAAATGATGACAGAGAGAAGAGGATTATAAGGAATGAGGCTTTCATAAATCATAAGGTTCCAGGGTGACCAGGGTCATGCCAGTTAGACTTGGCACTTAGAAGTGACTGCCAGGCACTCAGCCTTTGTTTGACGGAGTTCACAGCTGATTGCCTCCTTGGTTGTTTCCCTATGAGACCATTAACAAAATAGTAAGAAACAAAATAGTAACTAAGGTCTTCCCCTCCCGGATTGATTTTCAAAATATTTTTTTAATATTATTATTTTTTCACTAGGTAAAGAGACCATTCTCTGCCTCATTTCTTATTAAGCCTTAATCACTGAATGGGCACTGCCTCAGTCAAACTCAGACTTGTTAAAGACCTTAGCTTGAAAAGGCCAAGGTCCCCCACTGCATCCTGGGTCATCTCCAGTGTCCTGATCTGCATCTGGCCACTGGACCCAGATGGCTCGGGAGGAAAGAGTGAGGCTGGTGACTTTGCACAGCCCTCCCTCATTTAAATCCAATTCACCTACATGTCATGGCATCACCTCCCTGATGGGACCATGGGGTCCCTTTTGTGAACAACGGATAAACAACAACAGTAACAACAATATTAACTCTGAACCCCTAGGATCAGTGGGGAAAGCACAAGTCTCATGGCTAGCCTATGATAGAACCCTGAAAAGCAATACAGCAGTTTACTGGGAGAGCTGCTGGCTTTTGTATCCACTTACCTAAAGAGGTGTTTTTGAAATGGGATGCCAGGAAACTGACCTTTCCTGTGATGAGCTCATAACTAATCTCTTTCAAAAACTCACTTGTGGTAAGCATGCTCTCTGCCAAGGCTCTGGACTGATACTGACCTGGAGGAGAGAGGGACAGGAGAAATGAATGATGACTGCGGGCTGTCTGATGAAACTTCCAGGCACATATTTTTACCAACCTATTACACAGTGCCTGGCATAAAGTGAGTGCTTAATAAATGCTTGTTCATTCATTCATTCAACTCACATGGTTCCCAGTTGCTCTGGCAGGGTTACAGTCATGGGGGAGGTAGAAGACAACAGTAAAGAAAAGGAACAGAGTTCTTAAAACTCCATGGATGGCTTCACAAAGATTCCCCCCAGCCCGGCTTTTTTTTGACATTTATATAGAGATATTTAATAAGATCACTTGATTTGATTTTTTAAAAGTCTTTTTAACACTTGTAGAAAAACAGCATTCATGGAATCACATTCTGCAACATGCCTGCTTTTTATCAAGTCTACCAGTCAGTGTTATGATACTAAAAACACTTTCCAGTGAATAAATAAATATTGAAAAAGTGTCATAAGCACCCTAGACTCATTGGGCCTGGTCTGTGCTACAGTATCCCAAATGTCTGAAGGACAAAAGTGATGTATGGAAGAATAAGTGACTGCTGTAACTTTCCCACAACCAGCTGCCAGTCAGTCAGATAATAAACATTTATTAAAAGACTACTATGTGCCAAGGGCTGTGCTAAGTATTAAAGGATACAAAGAAAGGCAAAAAAAAAAATAGTCCTTGTCTCATGGAGCTCATAGCCTAATGGGGAGACAACATGAAAACCACTATGTACAAACAGGATACAGCCAGGATAAATTGAAGATAATCAACAGAGGAAAGGCTGTGGCATTAAGGGGGCATTAGGAAAGGCTTCTTGTAAAAAGTAGGATCTTATTTGGGCCAGGAAGTCCAGGAGACTGAGATGAGGAGAGAATTCCAGGCATGGGGGACAGCCAGTGAAAATGCATGGAGTCAGGAAACGGAGTGTCTTGTGTGACAGACAGCAAGGTGGCCAATGTCACTGGGTCACAGACTATAAGAAGACTAGAATGGGGACAGCTTGGTGGTACAGTGGATAGAGCACCAGCCATGGAGTCAGGAGAATCTGAGTTCAAATCTGGCCTTAGACACTTATTAGCTGTGTAACCCTGGGTAAGTCACTTAACCCTGTTTGCTTCCTAAAATGGGGGTGGGGTGGGGGAAAGGAAGACCAGAAAGGTAGGAAGGGTGTCCAGGTTATGAGGGGCTCTGAATACCAATTGGAGGGCTTTATGCTTTATCCCAGAAGTGACATCTCTCTAGATTTGTTCAGAAAACACCCAAATGGAAGCCAATGGAAATAGGAAATTACACCCAAGAGGGAAAGAAAAGTACAGAATAAGGAGGGAGAGTCTGAGTTAGGTCACTCGGCAAGAAATATTACTATGTTATGTCAGTGTCATATTCATGAAATTACTCACCTAGGACCACCACACAAAATTCATTTCCTCTGATCTTTGATGAGCAGATTGCCACCACGTAGTCTGGTAGTCTTTGTTGATGTCTCATTTCACTGAGAGTTCTCAGTGTCTCTGAAATGCCCTCAGCCAGAGAATTCTGGGTGACAATCACATGAACCAGATCTTGAGATACACTGGCAATTAGTCTAGCAAGCCAGGGGAGCTGACCTGGTGACACAGAGATGCACTGAGCACTCATCTGCAAGGATCTCTCTCTAAGAGTAAATTCCTGCATAGCTTTCAGCATGATCTGCTCAAATTCTTCCCTGAGAGGTATCTGATCAGGACCTAAATTGAAAAGAATCGCACTTGTAATCAAAAATCTGCCCACTAAATAGAGACAGACATCGAGACAAAGAGAAAGTGAGAGAGAAAGACAGAGAGACAGAGACAGAGAGAAGGAGGGGGGACAGACAGAGAAAGAGAGACACAGAGAGAGGGAGAAACGGAGAGACAGAGAGACAGAGAGACAGACAGAGAGGGAGAGAGAGAGAGAGAGAAATTACAGGCTCATAAATGTGAGTTGGAATGGACTTTATTGGTCATCTTGCCCAATCCTCTTATTAATAGGTTGAGTTTGTTTCAGGCCAGTCTCCTAATGGTTCAGGTTCAATAATGGAACAATGAGTGTCTCACAGGTCATTCAATAGTTAACAAAAGGAGACTTAAGCGAGAGAGGGATATTCAACAAGGAAAGGTACTGAGGACACCAGAAATTGATGCTCAAGTAAAGCTCTCTTGCCAGCAAGGGTTGACCACTGTGGTCCACCACCCAAGTGCCAGAGAGTGGGCCTGGAGCTCTTCCTAACTGTTTTGTACTCAGGTGACCACAGGAAGCGATGTCAGGAGCCTGAGACTTTAGTCCCTGTGAGCCAACTTAAACGTGAGGCTGCTTCTCATATCTTTTAAGGAAAACCCTAGGGCCTAGGCCAACTTGCATGGAGAAACAAGAGTTAGGATACTGTTCCTCCTAACACACTTCCTAATTTCACAGCTCTGAGTACAACAGCCACTCACAGATCGAATCCTGTTGCTGACTGGAATACAAGTTTGACCTACTCTGTTTCTAAACTAGACACATTTGCCCTTCCTTAGGAAGTCTGGTGATCCATGCCTGGGGGACTCACCATACTAGTGCTGGACTTAGTGTGATACCCATTGGACATAAGCCCTACCGCAACCTTCAATGCTGCACTCTGGAGTTCAAACAATCCACCTACTACAGCCTCCATGGTAACAGGGATCATATCCAGTTTTTTCTGGGGGAGAGAGGATCTCAGCTTGCTAGGAAGCTTGATGCCTTTCCCAGAGAAAGAACATGTTTTCTTTTCATCAGCTGGCTTTCCTTCAATGCTTCCCCACTCTAGTCACCATCATGTTGACTGTATATTATGACCCATGGCCATAATAATATCTTGAAGCTTGTTTTTCTCGTTCTGTTTTCAAACTCAAACAGGCTTTGGAATATAAGAAACAAGATGGGATTGTAGTATTCTGGGAATATAAGTAAATGGATATTCCAACTTTTAGTTTATATTTAAATCCAAGAGGTAAAAACAAGTACTGTTCACCCCCTGCATTAGAATCTGTTCAGTTTTATTACTCTCTCATGAACAGCGAACTCAGTGAGATATAAACACGTTTCCAAGGATACCTCAATGATGATACTATAGACAGAGCATACCTTTATTAACCCAAATTAAGGAAGACTTCTATTGCATAGGTCTTGCAGAAACAGGCAGGCCCTTTGGTCAGATTAAGGTTCAGATAAGGTGCGAAACTGCTACCCTGAAGGAAGCCATTCCTGGTAACTCTAAAAATTATTTTTTATCTGAACAGGATTATTTAAATAAGCAAAAAACTGGGAGAGGAAGGAAACTGAAATTTTTTTTTTAAAAAGAAAAACATGGAAGATTATCCATTATCCATTTTATTGGAAAAACAACTTTTTCTGTAAATAAAGGTAGACATCCTAGGGTACTTTTTCTCTCTTCACTCTTCTTATATTACATTTCTACTTTCTAAATCACCTACTATCATTAATTAACTACTTTTACAATACTCACAGAGGTCAGAGTTAGATTAAAATCAGTCCATCTTTGTCACTCCCCCTTTTGCTATCACTTCTAATACTGGTATTTAAACCCATTTAGAAGAAACCAAAGGTCTAGTGTTCCATTAAGGTATCCTGTTCAAATTGCAAATATGAGGGAATTCCTTATCTCTACTCTGTGTAAGCACCAGTATTCCTGGTTTAGTTTAGCTTAAACACATTAATATTGTGGCCAGTGGCAAATAAGGCATGGTTCTCAAACTTTATTTACTCATGTTATGGTATTTGTTACCTGAGGAAATGGGATCCAAACTGAGAAAAGAGGGAGACAGACAGACAGACAGACAGACAGACACACACACACACACACACACACACACACTTATTACAAACGTAATTTCCTTACAATTCACAGCTAAGTGGTGCAGTGGAAAGAGTACCAGGCCTGGTGTCAGAAGGACCTAAGTTCAAATCCAGCCTCAGACTCTTAGTAGCTGTGTGACTTTGGGCAAGTCACTTGATCTTATTTCCTTATATATAATATATAGGAGTAAAGATAGTACCAACCTCCCATGGTAGTTGTGAAGATCAAATAAGAAAATAATCGTAAAGGACTTAGCACAGTGCTTGGCTCATAGTAAACACTACATAAGGGTTAGCTTTTATTATTACTTAGCTCAGAGACTCAAAGGACAAAAATGGACAGTACCGTAACACCTTCTTTGAGAACCTTTGAGTTAATCTAATTTAGCATATTTACCGTTGAATCTAAAAATGCAATAAAATTGTCTGAAGTGTCCATAATATTCACAATTCTCTTGAAGCAATTTATACTGAAGTATTGGTGGGCAGGCACTGAGCTAAGGGAGCCAGGGCAGGCTGGGGAAGAAGGATATATAACACAAGTTAAATCAGGTTAACAAGCTTCTTCAAGGGGAGAATGATGGGCTTCCAGTCACTTCCAATCATCCCTTTAGGCTCACCTAATGGATAAACGACAATAATATGATTTTTCTCCCCTCATCAAGTACTAATCTTTACTGACTCACCAGATATCAATTCTGATGAGATTTTCCACTATAGCTACCTACTTCAAGAGGAGAAGGCTTGGTCCCAATATATTCTGAACACTCTTAACAACTTAATCAGACCCAGGATTCTGGGCATTAGCCCTTGTCACAGTGTGGTTCAAAAGATTTTCTGACAGAGAAATCACAGAGCAATTGTAGAGAGAGAGAAGAAATTATTGTGGAGTGTACTGCTGTTCTCTAAAGAATATTACCCTAGCTTCTTATAAAATTACCCGGCAGTGATGCAACTACCTGAAGACCAAATATCAATTTCTGGTTATTTAAAAACCCTCTAGGTTTGGATTTACTTTAAAAAAAAATCTATAATGTGGAAGTAGTTTCTCTGCAAACACTCAATGCCTTTTCAAGACTGAAACTTTTATCTAGAATAGCATTACCTCCAAGAGTTAGCTGAACATTATGTCTTTGGGGGTGAGCAGGAGAGCAGCAAACAATGAAGGTGGTTAAGATTTAAAAATAATTATTTAACATTGCACATGGGGAAACCTAATCAATAGAAGATAAAACTCCGGAACAAAAGGCTAAGAATGGTGTCCCCAAAGTATATGCATCATGGAATCCAGCTTTTCTCCTTTTTTAAAGAATAAAGTATCTCAACATGAAAGTAAAGTAATTTAAAGCATAACCTGATTTGGCATTAAAACAAACAAATCAGCAGTCACTTTGACTGTATATTCCATTTCATTCACTAAAACTGATTTTCAAACTTTTCACCAATTTGGCAAAAAACTTAAGCCTGATTCTTCTCAAATATCTAGAATACATAGTTTTGTTCCTTTGATTTCTGAACCTAAATTATTTGGTCCTGAATAAATGGAAGTCAAATTAATGATATCATCTGCCTCGAAGAACTGGGTGGTTTCATAGTAATTATTTTTAAAACAATAGTGATAGGGAATGTTTATAGAGCACTTTAAGGCTTTTGCAAAGAGCTTTACATGAATTATCTAATTTGGGCCTTACAACAATACCCCTGTGCAAGGCACATGCTATTATTATGCCTAATTTACAGATTAGGAAACTGAAGCTAAAAGAGGTTAGTTAATTACTTTGTCAGCATCACACCACAGGGATTCTCTGGGCTCTCTCACGCCTCTAATGCTCTCCCTCCTTGTCTCTGCCTCCTGGCTTCCCTGGTTTCCTTCAAGTCCCAGCGAAAATCCCACCTTTAACCAAAAATAAACAAGCAAACAAAAAAAAAAAAACCCAAGCCCCCAAAACCTTTCCAGATCTTCCTTTAATGTGTTGCCTTAGTTCTGTTGATTAGCTCTAATTTGTCCTATGCATATTTTGTTTGTCCGCAGTTTTTCCATGTTATCTCTCCCGTTTCAGTTCCTTGAGAGCCGGGGCTGTATCTTTCTTTGTATCCTTAACTCTTATCACAGTGCCTGGCACACAGCAGGCACTTAATTAACGTTTATTGGCTGACTGTGTGCTGGTGGCAGGATTCTAACTCCTATTTCCCTGACTCTTAAGTCCAGCATTAAAATCTACTACACCACATTCATCCCAGCATGCCTTCTTTCTTATTATGTAAATGAGAATAATTGCAGATCCCAAGCTTACAATGAAAGCCTGAGGAGAGCGTAGGAGGAGACCTGAAGGTTCAAAGTCTCTACAGGTCCTTCCTAAAATATCCTTAATCCTGTGCTTCTTGGATCTCTCTTAGAGCACTCAAATATACTGTATTTTTACAAATCCCTCTAAGCTGCCCAGTGCCTGGAAGGCTTGAAGGCCTGTGGGGAACCTATAATTAGCTTGCATTTGGGATGGGTCACTTTCAGTTTGCACAATAAGGTTCATTTCCATGTAAATGTTGCATAGCCTGGCTGGTGGTGACTGCACACCTGCAAACACCTGCTGTGGAACCCTGGCTTATCCATGGTGTGTGGCCTGGGGTTGTAGCTAGAGAGCAGGTAACAATAAATATGGAGAATGAGGGTTCTTGTCCTTTTTACACCACCCCAAAGGTCCCCAAGGACCTCCTTCATAGTCCCAAGTGCCAACTGTGCTAAAACTAGCTATTATTCTAGAGGGGGTTGGGGTAAGGGTGTAGCTAAGGAGAAAAACAAAACAGGACTGGGGTGTGAGGGCAGTGTGCATCAAACAAGAGATACCATGCAAGTGGGCTCATTTGCATTTAAGAATGACTGCATTCTCAGGGAAGTGGCAACGCTAGTCTTCCCAGGGAAAGCCTGGGAAGCTAATGAACCATCCTTGCTTTCAGCTAGACTGGTCAAAACACTAGATGGAGCAATTCTTCTCTTCCAAGCCCCTAAAAAATGTAGAAGGCTGGAGAGGGGGAAAAGGTAGGGGAAGGGACTGAGAAGAAAAAGAAACAGGAGGGGGAGAGAATGAACAGAAATGGAAAAACAAAAGCTAAGGTGACCAGAAAGGGGGAACAATGTAAGAAAAAATACTCCTCGATGGGAGGATATGGATGAGGAGGTGGGGAGGGAGAAGGAGAAGGAAAGGGAGACTGAAGGGAATGAGAGGGAGAAGAAGAAAAGGGAGAGGGAACAGAGTAAGGAGAAGAAAAGAGAAAAGTGAATGATAGGGAAAAGGTAATGAAAGGGAGAGGAAGGAAAGGGGGAGAGAGAGAGAGAAGGAAGTGAGAAGGTGATGGGAAAAGGGAGTGAGAGGGAGAAGGTGGTGAAAGGGAGAGACAAAGAGAAAGAGAGGAAGAGAAGAGAAGAGGAGAGAAGACAGAGAGCAAGAAGGAAAGGGAGAGAGAAGGAATAAAAACAGTAATTACCAAACGCAGAAAAGAAGTAGCTTACCCAGCCGCACAAGATACTGTATAGTTAGAAGAATCATGTTTTCCACGCTTAATAACTGGCTTCCATTCAATCCCAACTGCTCCAATTCTCTATTTTCCAGATGTGGAATCTTGTAGCAATTCACAAGCAAGGGACTGACTACAATATCACCAACATTTCCATAGAAATAGGGTAAAGTGCCATAACCTGTAATAAAAAAGGAAATCCCCAGAGGATATTAACACTAGAGGATTCATCTAGACTGCCCAGGTTCTATCTGTCACTGCGCTGTGGGACCCCAACAGGGAAAAGGGGACTCAGACCCCCTCATCTCAGTCCCTCTCAGAAATACTGACGCTAAGTCACAATCTGTTTTCACACTCTGCCTTTACAGATGCTAGGTTTAGGTGACTGTCTTACCCACATGGGAGATGAGTCTTAAATGAACAAGACAGCCAGGTGCCCTGGAATACATGCTAGAGCGAGTGGCAAGAGAACTGGGTTTGAATCTTGGCTCTTACAGTCCTGGTCACAGTCACCTTGACCAAGTCATTTTCTGACTCTCAGTTCATACATCTGTAAAATGGGAATGATGACAAACTATCTCTCCCAGTGCTCTGGTGAAGAAAACCATGAAGTGCTATAGAAATGCAAATTTTTCATTTCAACCAAAGTTTCTGAATCTTTTTATAAAATTCCAATTGAAGATACTGTCCATTGTGTTACTCCACAAGCTTCATAAAGACCTACGGAATAAAAATACCCGCTTGAGTTTAGTTCCAGAGGGGATAGATGTCCTTGCAAAAGGATTTCTGCATTTCCTCTTGTAAGAGGACAAAGCAAAATCCCATTTTCCTTTTTTTCCTTCTTAGATGCTAGAAAGCCCGGAGCTAAATCCACTGCCCAATTCAAAACCTCATTCTCTGTTTTGTCTTAGCCTTAATTGTCTTATTTTACAGTGTTTTAACCTGTAAGCCACCTCAAGTCCTCTTGGAAGTAGGGAAGGCATAAATCTTAAAAATATCAAAATATAAAAAAGGAGTAGGATTAGTGAAGCTTTAACATCTCACTCCGCCTAACATTCTGAGGTTCTATATTTCAGTACTACAATACTCTCAGTTTAAGTGAACTGCTTCTTCTTTCTTACCAACAAAAGAAACTACAGGGGCCAACAACAAAACCCCTGAGGCCTCAGTGACATTTCAGAGTGGAAGAGTGTCCTGCAGAAACTAAAGGCATTATTAGAAGCCTATGGGTCTGCTAAGTGGTGCAGTGGATGGAGTGCTAGGCCTAGAGTCAGGAAGACTCATCTTCCTGAATTCAAATCTGGCTTCACACATTTACTAGCTGTGTGACCCTGGGCAAGTCACTTAACCCTATTTGTCTCAGTTTTGTCATCTGTAAAATGAGCTGGAGAGGGAAATGCAAATCATTCCAGTATCTTTGCCAAGAAAATCACAAATGGGGTCATGAAAAGTGGAACACAACTGAACAACAGAAGCCCTGTTTATCCCTTTAGATTCTAAACCTCTTCAAAGGCAAAAACTATACTTTTCCAATAGTCCAGAAAACTCTATGGTGTTTTAGCAATACTTTAATTCTATAGTGTTAGGAGTTGGTTTTTTTTTTTTAACATAACACCTTTTTTAAAATTTAAAAAAATTTTTTTAAAGTAACACTTTTAACAGACCCACTGCACAACTGCACAGTAAGTATACACTTAGCATGATGACACTGTAATGACTGGGCAATCCCCCTGCACACAGTGTAACCTCTATATAAGAATAACTTTGCAAAAGCATGGGGCCCAAGTTAAATTGTTCGTGTCAACTAGTAGAGGTCAGATAAAGCACCAACTCCACCCCACATTTCTCTAGATATTTTCCAAATACTTAAAGATGCTTAAGGACTAGAGCAACGCTAGAATCCTTGCTTTGGACAAAAGTTAGAGAGTCAATTTCTGCTTTAGAGTAGCCCCAGAGATCGGGGTTAAATGTGATGGGAAAGGGAAGTAATATGTTAGTTTTAGCAGGGTCCTTAGGGATCTAGATAAAATTAGGCTCCCCCAGAAGAGACCAGAATTCCCTGGAAGGCTCTTGAATGGAATACCAAGTCTGGTTATCTCCTCAGACCAAGAAGGAAAGACTCCTAATGCCTCCCTACAAGAGCCTCCTAAAGGGGTCTACTAAATTCTCCAGAAGTTCAGATCTTCAGCCCTGGGATACAGTCATGGAATTCTAGAGCTGAAAGAGAACCCAGAGGTGACTTAGTCAAATCTCCTTCAGTTAAGAGGATTTGTTACCTCATAGCACAACCAATTCTATCTAGGACAGCTCTGATTCCTGGGAATGTCATCAATACTGAGCCGCAATCAGCCTTTAACTCACGTACCCTAGTCTGCCTGCTGGGACCCCCTGTGATAGATATAATCTTTCTTCCACATGATAGCCCTTTAAATATTTGAAGATAGCAATCATGATTTCTCTAAGGCTCTTCTTTTCCAGGGCAAATATCTCCAGGTCATTGAAATGACCCTCATACAACATGGTTCTAAATTTCCTGACCAGGCTCGCTGTCCTCTTCTCGACAAATTCCAGTTTGTCAATTGTCTTTCTTAAAACGAGAAGTGCAAAACTGAATGGTACTTTAGATGTGCTCTGACAGGCAGAGAATACAAATGGGACTATTCCCCCCTTGTTCTAAATATTAAAGTTCTATTTAATTCAGTCTAAGATCTTCTTTATTAAGCTGTATGGAATGTGCAGAGATGGATAAAATAATGGAGCTAACATGATACTCTCAGGCTACTTGGCTAGCAATATTCTCTGCAATAATTAGATACTGCTGGTCTTCTATCTCTACTCAAGAAGAACTTGGTCTAAAAGAAAGCTATTTTCTGACTCTATAGATAGGGACTGCACCTCTAATTTCACTGATACAGGGAATTCCCTGACGAGGAAATTTCCTCCACCAATAAAGCTGATGCCTTCTTTATAGCTTATAGAGTTACATGGAGAACCTAGATGTTACATGACTTGTGCCAAGTCACAAAGACAGTTAAGTGTCAGAGGTAGCACTTAAACCCAAGTTTTCTTGGCCTCAAAGCTGGCTCTCTCTCCCATCATGCCACACTTCCTTTTGAGAACAATGATTAATTAAGCAGGCTTGAATGGTCTAGAGTTCTTTGGTCTTACCTATCAGAATCACCGGTCTGACTCCTGAGTTACTCAGCAAGTTTTCAGGAACAATTACAGTTTCCCCTGCAGGAATGGGCCGAGGTTGTAAAATTCCAGTTAACATGGACTGCGGAACAGGAACAGACAAAAGGGGCTCTGCAAAAAAAAAGGGGGGGCAAAGGAAAAAATTGTTTGTTAGACTAAGAGAAGGGAACACAAATAAATCTATCTTTTCCAATAAGCAAAAATACTAAATTGAAAGCATCACATTTTTCTGTAGTATTTTTAAAAATTGTTAATATGGTTTGCATGACTTCACATGTATAATCAACATCATATTGCTTGCCTTCTCAAGGGCGAGGGGCAAGAGGGAAAGAATTTGGAACTCAAAATTTAAAAAATGAATGTTAAATTTTTTACATATAACTGGAAGATATTTAAGAAAACAAATATATTTTTAAAAAATCTTTAAAAAAACTGCTAAATTCAAAGTCAGTAATGTCTTCTACACTACCATGGAGAGAGAGAGACGGAGACAGAGAGAGACACAGAGAGACACAGAGAAACAGAGACACAGAGAGACAGAGACGGACAGAGAAAGACAGTGAGAAACAAGAGACAGAAACAGAGAGACATACACAGAAAGAGAGACAGAGACAAAGAGACAGAGATTGAGAGAGAGACAGAGAGAACATGAAAAATTTGCATGTGTGTGTATGTATGTATGTGTGTGTGTATGTGTGTATGAGACTTGCCCATGCAATAGGGGTTGCTAAAGACATAACTGGGCATTATCTTAACCCAAACTCATTATTTTCAATGACCAAACATAACAAAATGAATAGCATCACATTTACATGGGTTCTGAATCTTATTAGAGAATGAACCCTGAATGTACTGATACAGAGAAGAGAGAAGAAAAAGTAACATCACCTGGTAAGATCTTTAAAATCAGTTTCCTATTAAAAAGTCTTACCAGTTCTTGCAAGAGGTCGGACTGTAGGAACGGGAACAACTATAGCAGGTGGAGGGACAGGTGATCCAGGATACCATCCCCGATGTCGTTTCTTTGGTGGCCCTGAACTGGACATGGATGCTGTGGGTGTAAGAAAAGAAAGTCAATACTCTAGAACAGAATCTCAATGGTTTGAGAAATCATCACTGGTCACCCATCATTCAAAAATGTACAAAGTGCCAAAAGACGAGTGAACTAAGCAGTGAATTAACTTGCAACTTGGAAAGTGACTTTGATTTAAATGTTATGATAGGTAAGAAGTGCTATATAGATGTGATGTATTGTTATTACTGGCATCCTAGGATGGCCAGAAAACTCTACCAGAACTACACCCATCCTCTCCAGCCTCCAGCTTGGGTTTCAGATACCTTGGTCTCCTGCAGCATAGACAGGTCTGGGTGACACAGAATGAGGCATCGGGCGAGCAGGGGTGGAACTGGACGTAGTTGTTCTCCCTCCATTACTACTGTTCCCATTAGCAGCATCTACAGCACACCAGAAAGGAGGAGAGAAGCTAGTCAGCACAATGTGCACAGCAATTAATGATCCAGGGGGACCAGAGTCACATGGCAAACATCACACTGAAGGAGTCAAGGTTGACATGACATGAGCCTAGATAATTTAAATCAACTGCCACGGTGTATCAATTTAAGTTAAAAACTGTACCATTAGTTGTCCACTTTTATTCTACAGACTTGGACAAATAATATAGCAAGAACTCTGATTAGGGTGAGTTGGAGGGCCCTTGGGGATGCTATAAAATAAAATCTTTCTGGCAAAAAAAAAGCTGTTCTGGACAGGTAACTGGGGCAATGGGTAAAATGTTGGACTTGGAGTCAGGAAGACTTGAGTTTAAATCCTGATTCACATACTTGCTAGTTTTGTGACTCTGGGCAAATCATTTGACTTCTGTTTGCCTCAGTCTCTTCATCTGTAAAAATGGGGATAATAACAGCACCTTCTTCTCAAGGTTGTTGTGAGGATCAAATGAGATAACACTCTGCAAATCTTAAAGTGCTATATACATTTTCGCTGCTTCTACTATTACTGCTACCACTACCACCACCACTACTATTGTTAGTAATTAAAATTTCAGTGCCTTACTGTTTATAATCTAACCATGAGGTATCCTCCAGAAGGTGCTAAACCAGGACATAAAAGTACAAACAGGCTTGTGTCAATTACCACAAAGTTCCACCCATAGGCTGGCCGGAATCGATAGGGCTGATGGACCACTGCTGCGCATCATCTCCCGCCCCTTGAATTTCTCCAGGAAAAGTGCTAAATTTCAGATAACACGTGTTCAACTGCCTTAAGGCATGGTCCAACCTGGTTGTAACCAATCCCCATGTTCACTGTAGCATGGGCTACAACAGACAGTGGCAGGTCCATTAGGTGACCCCTTACAGTAGAAGACGGTGTCTAATGATAGAATTTGGCTCCATGTGTAGGAACGATGGGCTCTTAACAAAAGACAGAATACACCCAAAAGGCCTGGCAAGAATATATTTGCCTCGAGTTTTGAACCTCTAATTTTTTAAAAAGTCTTAAGCTTGAAAGGAAAAGGAAAAAATTGCCTAGGTATATCCACCGAGAACCTCTTCTTCTCTCCTCAAGCCTGCCATGATACTCCTTCGTCAACAGTCTCAAATGAGGATCTTGCTCTGTGAGGAGCTCCTTCGTTGACGTCTCACATCACCTCCTATTTTCTCCTCCTTTGCTCTCATCTCTGATGAAGAGGTATGGCCTTTTGTCCTGTCAGGGCTAACCCTTCTATGTGTGCCTGCGATGCCATTTCCTTCCCATCTTATCCAGCAAATTCCTCTCACAAGCATTCCCTCCCCTCCCTTATCTCTCCTTATCTACTGCTTCATTCCCTGCTGCCTACAAACATGCCCTATCCATGAAAAAAGCAAAAAAAAAAAAAAAAACCCAGCAAAACCAAAACCCCCAAAAAACCTCTCTAGATATTAACAAACTTTAAAAGATACCATCATATATCTCTCCTCTCTTCTAATTCAAAACTTAAAAAAAAAAAAAAACTGTCCATAATCATTCCTCCACTACTCTTGCAATCACTCTCTTCTCAACTCTTTACCATTCTGGCTTCTGACTTACTCAATTTCAAGTGTTTTTTTTTAAAGTTACTAGCCATCTTCTCATTGCCACATCCAATGGCCTCTTCTCAATTCTCATCCTCTTGAGCCTTTTGTAACATCTGACACTGTTCACCACACTTTCTTATTGTGTGTTTTTTTCCCTCTAGGTTTTTCTAATACTGTTCTCCTTAAATCTTCATATCCACATCCCACCCCTTAACTGTAGGTGGAACCTCCTCCCTCCCAGGGACTCTTTCTTGCCTTGTTCTCTCTCTCTCTCATTCTTTCTCCGTTTCTCTCTCTGCATATGTGTGTGTGTGTGTACATATATGTACATATATATGTATATGTATATCTGCTGATGACTCTTAAGATCTATGTATATAGCCCCAGTCTCTCTTCAGTGCTCCAGGTATCAACAACTTCCTATTGTACATTTCAAACTCTCTATTTTTTAGGCATCTCAAAATCAAGGTATTCAAAACAGAACTCATTATCTTTCCCCCAAATCAACTCCTCTTTCAAACCTTCCTAATTCTGTCAAAAGTACTGCCATTCTTCTACCCATCCAGGTTAGCAACCTTAGTATCATCCATGACTTCTCACTCTCCCTCACCCCAGATAACCATAAATCCAAGTAGGGACTAGATCTTATCATTCCTACCTCCACAACATGTCCCTCATCCATCCCCTTCTCTTCAGGGACATAGCAGCATCCCTAGTTCATGCCTTCATTACCTCTTGGATTATTGTAATAGTCACTCAATTGTTCTCTCTGCCTCAGGTATCTTACTATTCCAATCCATCTTCCATACAACTGACAAAACAGGTCTCTGAAAGCACAAGTCGACTATAGGAAGGCAGTGTGGAGCAGTAGAAAGGACACTGGCTCTGGAGTAAATGGACCTGGAATCCTCTCTCACTCACATTGTGTTACCTTGGACAAATCATTTAAACTCACTAGGCCTCAGTTTCTTCAACTGTAAAATGGGAAGAGTGGAACAGATTACTTCTAATCTCCCTTCCAGCAACGAATCCATAAGTCTATGAATGATGTCACTCCCCTGGTCTTATATAATAAGCTCCAGTGTCTTCCTACTACCTCTTGGATCAAATATAAATTCCTCTGTTATATTTAGAGCACTTCACAAACTGACCCTCCCTATTTGACCTTTCTGGCCTTAATACATATTACTTCCCTTAGCATATACTATAGTCCAGCCAAACTGGCATTCTCATTATGCCATATCTCTGGTACTCCATAG
Organism: Vombatus ursinus; assembly: GCF_900497805.2. Lineage (NCBI taxonomy): Eukaryota > Metazoa > Chordata > Mammalia > Diprotodontia > Vombatidae > Vombatus > Vombatus ursinus. The sequence goes on along the minus strand of NW_020954590.1, from coordinate 50,057,991 downwards.
GACAGCTAAGTGGAGCATTAGATAGAGCACCAAGCCTGTAGTCAGGAAGACCTGAGTTCAAATCCAGCCTCAGACACTTACTTAGCTGTGTGACCCTGGGCAAGTCACTTAACCCTGTTTATCTCAATTTTCTCATCTGTTAAGTGAGCTGGAGAAGGAAATGGCAAACCACTCCATTATCTTTGTCAAGAAAACCCCAAATGGAGTCACAAAGAGTTGGACACAACTGAGAAATGACTAAACAAATGGCACTCCATCTCCCATCGCCATCTTAATGTCTAAAATGAACTTCTGCCTCACTTCTGCCTTGTATAATTCCTAGTTTCTTTCAAGGTTCAGCTGAGATACCACCATCTACATAAAACTTTTCCTGATTCCTTCAGTAGTCACTGCTGTTTCCTCCTCCACCAATTTTCCTTTATAAATTTAGCACATGCCTGTATATGCACATGTTGTCCTCCTTTAAATTATAAGCTTCTCAAGGACAGAGGATGTTTCATTTTTGTCTTTCAATCCCCAGCACTTAGCAAAGTGTCTGGTGCACAGCATGTGCCTAACATAAATGCTTGTTGATTGGATGAAGTTCAGTTTCATGGAAACAGGCAGCAGGAAGAATAACAGTTGAGATACCTGGAAGTCTACAGGACCCCAAAGCAAAAATGAAGACTGCAGTAAAATCTATGTCTTAAAATGGGTACATATAAATGCACAAAGTATGAGTTTTTTAAAATGGTGAACTAGAAAATCTTAACAGAAGAAGACAAAATTGACTATCATTTAGATTTGATAAAATGGAACTCATGACTTTAGAATATGGATCTGAAAGGATATACTTTATTCAAAAAGAAGATGACAGGTAAAAGGTGAAGGGAAGTGGGAGATAGCTAAATTTTTTTTTGCCCAGTCATTTCAGTCATGTCTAGGTCTTCAAAAGCATGGCACAATTTTCTAAGAATCCGGTCAGGAGCATTAAACTTCAAAATGAACTAAACCTGGCATGGAAAGCTAAGGGCCACAAAAACACAGGTTTCTGTTTTTCCAAGAAGGGAAAAAGGGCCATTATGTATGTGGGGATGGGATGATAAAAACTAACAATGAGAAGGCACTGATGCTCAATAATTATTGACACGTAAGATAACTAAGAGTATAGGAAGAGGGTACGTATCTGTTTTTGATGAGCAAATGCCTTTAAACTCAGACGAGCTACATCTCAGAGTAATGAAAAAAAGATGGATGTGACTGCTCAACCACTATTTTTAAAGATAAACAGGAGATGAAGATGAAAAGAATATGTGCTGCAGAGCTCAGGAAGAACAAACTTTGTCCTTGTTTTTAAAAATGGAGGTGGCAAAATATAGGTCAGGGAGTTTCCATTTGGTACCTGTCCAAATTCTAGATTTATGGTTATTATAAAGACGGTTAAGAAACATTAGACAGGGAATTCTTAGTGACAACGAGCCATTATGGTTTTATCAAGAATAGCTTATGCCAAACTAACCTCATTTCCTTTTTTGACAGAATTACCAAACTGGTGAATCAAGGGAATATTGTGGATATGGCTTATCAAGATTTAAAAAAGTATCCGGCAAAGTCATTCATATTGTTAGTCAGGAAAATAAAGGTGTGGACTACACAAGCATATAATTATCTGAACTAGAGATTATCTGAAAGGCCTGTTGCAAAGAGTAATCATTAATGATTCGATGTCAACTTGGAATTAGGTTTCTAGTGGAGTTCACCGGGCATCTCTATTTGGTTTTATATCATTTAACATTTTTAACCATAATTTGGATAAAGATATAGATGGGATGCTTACCAAATATGCAAATGACACAAAGCCTGGTGCAATAGCCAACAATCTGAATGGAAAAGTCAGGATCCAAAAAGATCGTGGCAGACGAACACTGAGCTATCTTATAAGATGAAATCTAACAATGATAAATACAGAGCCTTACAACTCTTCAAAGTACAAACTGGGGGAGGTGTTTCTAGATGGCAATTCTTGTAAAAAAAAGATCTGGGGGTTTTATTGGACTCCAAACTCAGTAAGAACCAAGAGTATAATATGGTAGCCAAGAAAGTTAACACTACATGAAGACAAGCATAGTGTCCAAGACAAGGAGATGACTGTCTCTGTATTTTGCCATGATCAGACCAAATCTGGAATATCTTGTTGAATTCTTGATGCCACTTTTTAGGAAGGACATTGATAAGTTGAGTAGAATCCAGAGTAAGGCAACCAGGATGGTGAAGGGCTTTGAGATCAGGCCTCAAGAAGATGACTTAAAGAGCTGGTGATGTTTAGCCTGAAGAGATTACTTTGGAAGGTCATGATAATTATCTTCAAGTGTTTGAAATGTGGTCATGTGGAAGAGGGATCAGACTTATTTTGGGTGGGCCCAAAGGGCAGAACTAGGAGCAATGGGTAGACCTAGCAAAGGTGAAGATTTGGGTTTGATGTAAGAAAAAAATTCCTAACAATTAAAGCTGTGCTAAAGTGGATTAGGCTGTCTTGGGAGGCACTGGTTTCTCTGGCACTCTAGCTCTTGGAGTTAAAGAGGAATAACCATCATTTCATGTGCTGAATATGGTATTCTTTTTTTCAGGGATGTATTGATCCTGATGGATCGTGAGATCCCTTCCACATCTAAGATTTTGCATGATTAAGTCCTAACACTTGTCTCCTCTTTAGTCCTAAAGATAAACATTGTTCCAGATCATAAGAAGGTAGCTTCCCTGATACAGGCATATTCTTTTATTATATCAAGTCAAGGAAACAGAATACATGGGAGAGTCAAAGGAAATCTTTCCTTTCACAGGAATTAGTATTGGAAGAAGCATAATTCCCACATAAGAATAACAGCCAGCATTTATCTATAGTGCTTTAAGGTTTGCAAAAAGCTTAACATACATTATCCCATTTAATCCTCACAACAACCCCAGGGACACGGATTTATTATTGTTCCCATTTTACAGATGAGGAAACTGAGGCTGAGAGAGGGTAAATGACTTCCCTAGGATTATACAGATACCAATATATCTAAGTCAAACACTGTATTCACTGTGCCACCTAGCTGCAAAAGTGTAATCCAAGTTCCTTCGTTTTACAAAGAGGAAACTTTGAATGTAACTTTGCAAAAAGAGGCGAAGTGATTTGCCCCCAAATTAATATAAATTAAGACTTGTCAGTCTGATTATACATTCTTCAGAACAAAGATACAAAGGACTATATAATATGACTTAAGGGACTGTTAAGTAGTCCTGCATGCTGGGAATTTGAGAGCTTTCTGTTCCCAAATTTCATCCAGATGGTGTTTTTATCCTAGTTGACTAGCCTTTTCGAAAGCTTTTGTGGGGCCTTAGGCCTGGAATCACAAAGCTAAGAGGCTCAAAGACAGGATCCTAGCTTTACACCCATCCTTTAGCAAGCTCTAAAATTCACTGAGAGCAGCAGAAAAGGTGGAGGGTCTTTGAGGTTCTTCTGTTACATGGACCACCGGAAGGCTCCCTGAGCACTCACTGACAAGTGAAGAAATATCTCTTTGGCTGGTCAGAAGCCACAGGGGACAATTCTCTGGGCATGATGCAGAGGACACAAGGCTTCAGGCCACTAAGCCTCACTTTCTCTCTTTTTCATTTGGCAAACAGGCATATAGCTTTTTACTCTTCAATTTGTCACAAAAAGTTCCACAACAAGTTCCTTCTGGACTATGGTTTTACAGGAGACTTGAAATAGCAAGGAAAACATTACCTGAAGTGAACGTCTTCCCTACAATCTGCAAAGATAAAGCCAGTGGTTTCACAAGGTTCTTGTTCCTGGGCAGATCCTGAGTTCCACTTAAATTAACAGCTGAATTAGCTGGACTGAGGACTGGTGAGTCTTTAAAAAGAAAGAAGTTTTTTCACTAATAATATTTAAAATATAATTTAAAACAATAGCTGACTAGCCAAAATAAATCAAATTAATAAAGCCTAATGATGGCTAGGCTGGGGGAAGGGAGAGAAGTACATGCATGCATTTGCTGGTGGCAATGAAAATAAGCGTAGCCTTTTTGGAAAGTAATCTGGCACGTACAAAATGAGCAGCAAAACTAGTCCTACCTTTTGACCCCACTATTGGGATACAGCCTGAAAAAAAAGACCTGCATTTTGCTTAGACTTGTGTGTTATACACATACACACACACACAAACATATATATACAAACACATATATGTAAGTATCTTAATATAAATTTATACATAGCAAAACAATTAGAAACAATCTAAAGTTCCAAGGGTTGAGGAACAGAAAATACATCAACATAGTTATTGCCATAAAAATAATAACTATGAAAAATCTTAAGTAATAGAGGGAAAAAGGAAGGAGAAGGGAATAAATATTTGTATAGCACCTACTATGTGTCAGGCACTGTTCTAAGGACTTTTACAAATAATATCTCAACTGATCCTTATAACAATCTTGTAAGATAGGTGCTAATTTTTTTTACAGTTGAGGAAACTGAGGCAAACAAAGCTTAAGTGAGCTGCCCAGGGTCACACAGCTAGTAAGTGTTTGAGGCCAAATTTGAACTCAGGTGTTCCTGACTGCTGGCCCAGTGCTCTATCCACTGGGCCACCAGCTGCACTAGCAAAATATCCACATGAAATAATTCAAAGTGAACAAGAGAATTAGGGATACAGTATACATACTAAAGATAGTTATGTAAAAATATATGTATTGTGGAAGTAAATAGATATAGTTTTAGATAATATAATATACATAACATCCCTTTCCAAGTTTACTCCTACAATTAGCATACTCATAGATTGAGTCCTCAGAGGCAACTACTACTCCCAGGTTCCAGGGTCAGTCCATGGGCCAAGGCTCCTCCTACTACAGTTCACAAGCCTCCACTGGTCACATTTCTCTTTAACAATCAGTCAGTAGACACAATCAGAACAAAGGTATTTACTAAACTGACAAAGCATTGAATAGGAACTACAAAACATTCCCTGCCATTAAACCGGGGTGTACTCTCCTGCAAATATACACAGCATATATGGAATAATGAGCACAAACGTAAAAGTACGATTTGAAGAACACCGGCAGAAAACACGTATCCCCAAAGTGACATGCCTCCTGGACTGTCTTTTTTGGAGACTGGGACTCAAAATATTTTACATTTTTGAAATTATTCGCCAATTTTATTTAAGTTATCAGCTTTATTTCCATGAATCTGGGCAAAAAATAGAGTTTAATAATATCCTTCATTTCTTTTTCATTCGCTGTGAATTTTCCTTTTTCAATTTTTTATTTGGGAACTTGGTTTTTCTCTTCTTGCTTTTTTTAAATCAAGTTAGCTAATTGTTTATCTATGTTATTCAAAAAAGCTCCTAGTTTAATTTCCTTTTCAATCCTATTTTTTGCTATTTTATTAATCTCTTCCTTGATTGTCAGGATTTTTATTCTGGTGCTTAATTGAGGCTTTTTAATTTGTTGGGTTTCTAAGTTTTTTTTTTAGTTCACGCCCAATTCAAGACAGTTCACTTTTGAGACAGCATTCACTCCTCGCCTGAGATAAGCCATGGGGCGATAAAGACTGTTTTGCCAGATGGAGTTTTCAAGGCTGAGCACAGTCCCAGTCTCTGACTTCGAAGATGGACAACTTGTTCAGCTAGCACAGGAAACAAGCCAAAGGGGGTTGAAGGTCAGACTCTTAAGAGAAATACTAGTCCATAGTTAAATATATTAAAGTTCTTTGAGGTTTATTGAGAAAAGCTCACTAAAGAGCAGTTTTATTGTTGGTACTATATTAGAAATATTTTTAAAAATTATTTTATGCCTAAACTAGTTTGCTACTTCTTCCCAGGACAGAGATGGTCATATTCTTCCCTTGAAATCTGAGGGGCTTTTGCATTGCCATATTTGTTGCACTGTGGACAGTAAGGCATTACGTGATCCTCTGACAGCTTGTGTAACACTCTTCATTCTACAGCTGCTTCCCTTCCCCTCCATACTGAACAGTAGGAACTTGGGATGGCAGAACGAACGAGGAGGTGGTCACAGGAAGTGACAAGATGCTGTTGTGGCAGAGGGGTGCTAGGATCAAGTTCAAGCTTAGAGGAGGGAAATGATATTGATGCCAACATGACTCCTTCCTGGGACTGGCTGCTGAGTCTACTCATTCTGTATCACACTGGGCAGGGTGAGGCTGAAAGCTAACAATTAAAGAGCTCAGACTGGAGACAGCACTAATCCTCATGAGATCCATTTCTCACCAGATTCTAAAATTCCACACTATAGGCTGAAGTGAGATAATTAGTTTAGACTTTTCTGTTTCTTCATGCAATGACTGGCCCTGCTGGATGAATGAACTGAACTTCCTGAAGAACCCAAGTTGTTGACTTTCCTTTGCTCACTCGAAGAAAGTATAATTATGAAGAATGAAACACTTGCACTGTATTTCCTAGAACTCCTGGTTTGGATTAATCCTTTGGTTTTGGTTTTTGTTTTTTTGGCTAGGCAATGGGGTTAAGTGACTTGCCCAAGGTCACACAGCTAGTAAGTGTTATGTGTCTGAGGCCGGATTTAAATTCAAGTACTCCTGACTCCAGGGCCGGTTCTCTATCCACTGTGCCACCTAGGTGCCCCGGATTAATCCTTTGGGTAGTAACTTCCAGAGTATAGGTGAATGGCAGGCTTGTAGTTGCTTGGTAGATGTTTATTATTATTATTATTATAATGCATTGTGTTCTAATTATTATGTAATCTTTGTTTATCAATTCTATTCTAAGAGTAAAAACAACTCTAGGTAGTAGCCAAGCATGCTTATCTGTTTTTATGGTGGATGGTGACATTATGCCAAGGTCACATGACCAGAACTCACTTCAATATACTTTGTTTAGAAAGAAGGTGAGGTTTTATAGGTAGGTGGGGCACTGAGACTGATTTGGTAAATTCACAATCCCATGCCCTTTGATAACAAGTCAGGAATATCCTACAGGGAAAGACACAGATGGAGCTGAGGCCTGTGACACTCAGAAAACCTGAACACAGCACTTACTCTCATCACTTCTGCACAGTGAGATATGGGCAAACTACCAAGATGAGGGTGGGGACTGCCTAGGAACCAGGTCTTCAGAGTTAAACCAGAATCAGGTGACTGGCTGTCAATGGCACCTGGTGGTTAAATTTAAGAGAGTTCACGTATCTACCTACACAAGCATTTAGTACCACCAGGGACTAATTTTAAGTTCTTCTTCAGAATTTAATAATTATAAATACAAAGAGATTTTCAAAACTTCAAAACAGCAGGATAGTCCCTTTCTTTTTCTAAAACTTACATCCAATACATGAAGGATTTATGATTTTACTGATGGAACACCAACATGAAGACAGCAACCCTTCTATACCTTTTAGTCATAGAGATTTGCCAAAAATTCAGGCAAAACTTAAGTCACTTGCCTTTGGTCACTAGTAAAGAAGAGAGGGTTTGAACCTGGTTCTTCCTTTCTACAAGTCTAGCATTCCCTATACAACATTTCTGAGTATAGCCAGAACTAGACCAAAATATAATTGGGAAATATTTAACAAAATAAATTTTAAAATAACAGAACATAGATAATGTTAAAATGTTGTTCACTAAGTCAATGTGACCCAGAGGGATCCTTATGTATGGTTCAGTGGCCCCTTTTCTATTTGAGTTTGATACCACTGCACTACATCATTGTCTCTCTCTTTCCAAAGCTTGCCAATGAGTTTGGTACAATAGTTGAAAGAAAGTTGGTTCTGGGAAGTCAGTTGGTTTTTTCAGGCTAAAAAAAAAAGAAGAAATTTAAAAAGCTATATTAACTCTTCTTCTTTTTTTGCAAGGTAATTGGGGTCAAGTGACTTGCCCAGGGTCACACAGCTAGTAAGTGTCAAATGTCTAGTCTGAGACCAGATTTGAACTCAGGTCTTCCTGACTCTACCGTGCCACCTAGCTGCCCCAAGCTTTTTTATTTCTAATTAAAAATTGGTAAAAATCCAAATTGTAGGAGTTATGGAATGGGTTCACATTTAATGTAAAACTCATCAATTTAAATGAACATAGCATTCCCCAACTGATAAATGGTCAAAGGATATGAACAGGCAGTTCTCAGATGAAGAAATTAAAACCATGTACAGTCATATAAAAAATGCTCTAAATCACTACTGTTCAGAGAAATGCAAATCAAAACAACTCTGAGGACCATATCACACCTATCAAATTGGCCCACATGACAAAACAGGACAATGATAAATGTTGGAGAAGACGTGGGAAAATTGGAACACTAATGAATAGTTGGTGGAGTGGTGAACTGATCCAACTATTTTGGAGAGCCATTTGGAACTATGCTATAAAAGGGCTGTAAAAATGTGCATGCTCTTTAACACAGCAATAGCACTTCTAGGGCTGTATCCCAAAGAGATCATAAAAATGGGAAAAGGACCCACACGTACAAAAATATGATGGCAAAGAACTGGAAATTGAAGGGATGCCCATCAATTGGGGAATGGCTGAACAAGTTGTGGTATATGAATGCAATGGAATATTATTGTGTTATAAGAAATGAAGAGCAGGCAGACTTCAGAAAAACATGGAAAGACTTGTATGGTCTGATGCTGAGTGAAGTGAACAGAACCAGGAGAACGTTGTACACAGCAACAGCCACACTGTGTGATGACTAATGTTGACTGACTTAGTCTCATGATGGAAAATGCTATCCACATCCAAAGAAAGAACTATGGAGTCTGAATGCAGATCAAAGCATACTATTTGCTATTTTCTTCTTCTGTTGAGTTTTGTTTCCTCTTTCTGGGGGTTCCTCATATTGGTTCTAATTCTTCCTTACAACAACACTAATGTGAAAATGTTTAATAGGAATGTATATGTATACCCTATATCAGATTGTGTGCTCTCTTGGAGAGGGAGGCAGGAAGGGAGGAGGAGAAAAATTTAAAACTCAAAAGTTTATTGAAGTGATTGTTGATAAATCAAAATAAATTAATAAAAAAATTTTAAAAATAAATGAACATAGAACATTGTAAAAAAGAAGGATAAAAAAACAGGCTATGGTTTTGACCAACAAAATCTTATCATAAGTATTTATGCATATGTACCAAGTGGGTATCTGCTACCATTCAGAGAGAGTCATTTCCTTAGAGGGAGGCAGATTCTCAACCTGTGGGAGCAGGGAACTGTCCAGCAGAATCTAATTCAGGGGAAGCTAGAAGAGGGTAGGTAAGTGGCGCAGTGGACAGAGTTCCTGACCTAGTGTCAGGAAGATTCATCTCCTCGAGTTCAAATTTGGCCTCAGACACATAAGAGCTGCGTGATCCTGTGCAAGTCACTTAACCCTGTTTGCCTCAGTTTCCTCATCTGTAAAATGAGCTGGAGAAAGAAATGGCAAACCACTCCAGTATCTTTGCCAAGAAAACCCCAAATGGAGTCACAAAGAGTTGGTCAGGACTCAAATAAATGAACAACAACAAAGAAATGGAATGCTGATGTCTCCTTCCTAAATATGAAAATATGTAAATGCCTCCTATGATTCTGAGTTTTACCAACTGTTTGAGACTTTGTAGAACTTGAATTTCCTGATCTTTCTAATCTCACCTTAGATAACCTCTCTTCATCTGTATTTCTAGCTTTGTGATCTGCACACCTCTGATCTGTGCTTTGCCTCTTGCCTTGGAGCTCTCAGTTTGGCAGCCTTTATCTCTGGTAACGTCTGCCTCACTCTACATTAATAACCCAGCAGTTTGGCCACTCTCCAAGCTGAAGCCTTCTTCAAAATATCTCTTCAAAGGCAGAGACTTTACCTGCTTCTCAGCTGGAAAAGTATTACCTGGTCTCATGATACCTGCTCTTTCTCTAACAATAACCTTAGGTGGGACTGGTTGGAACCTTAGATTAAGTATCCACATCTGTTTTAGCAGTCAAAGGAAAAAAACTATGAACTTTAATTGTAGCCAGAACCGCCAAATTTATAAGCAGTTGATAAGATTTGCACAAGTAAATTAAAAATCAAATTATAATAATTTCATTGATTACATCATTAAAAAAGCTTTAAATCCATTATAGGAAAGTCTGTAGGCATGTTTCTCACTTTATATTAGTTACTGTTTTCTACAGGGCTCATTATGTATGTAATTGTTTTGCATTATTTATGAATTCAAACAAATTTATGGGTGAGGATACAAATGATTATGGGAGGATAAGGGACAAATTAATTAAACATTAATTAGCATTGAAATACAATAATGTCAGTGGTCTTTATGAGACTTTATAGAGAAGTCAGAAAACGTTGACTTTTAAAAGTGAATGATCATAATCTTTACGTCATATGCTGTCACTTTTCATTTAATTCAGTCTGAGGTATTTCAATCTGGGTATTTTACTGTCATTTCAAACTATACATAACAAAAACAAAATTTCTTATCCTTTCAGCCCTACTTTCTGCCTCACCCAGATTCTGTCAGTCATACGGTCAATAGTCCTGGCCCCCAAGCAACGAACGCTGAAGTCTTCTTCAGTTTCTCTGAATGTACCTTTTTCCTTTCTGTTCTCAATTCTGAATCTACTGTCAAACTACTTTTATCTCTCATTTCAACATTATAGCATATCTCACTCTTTTCTAGATTCTCTTTCCTGCAATTATTTATAAATGAAACAGTCAAAATAATGCTTCATGATCAGAGAATTTTGAATCTCAGAGTTGAAAGGGATCTTAAAGGTCATTTAAAATTAAATAATGCTTAAATTAGAATTTTTTTTGTCTAGAATTGTGATTTAATTGTTGTAGAGGAAACACCTGTAGAGGAAACCCTCTAACAATGAAAACCGGAAACTACTCTGCAATTTATAGTCTTAGAAAATTTCCTGGGGCATTGAGAATTTAAATAACTTGCCCAGGTAAGGTTACAGAGTCAGCCTGTGGAAGATGTGGGACGTGAACCCAGTTCTTTCTTGTCAGCTCTCTATTCATTATGCAACAGTGCTTCAAAAATAGGAATACTCTCAACAACATTCTCATCAAATGGTCATCTGACCCATACCAGAAGATTTATTTTGCATCATATCATACTACAGTAAAGTCTCCGTTAGCTAGGATCACCAGGGAATGAGTCATTCTGCACAGAAGTTTTTCAGGTAACTAAGGATCTAACCCGGTATGTGAAACTATATGTATGTGTTTGTGTTTGTGTTTGTGTGTGTGTGTGTGTGTGTATGTCTATATGTCTATATATACATGTATATGCATACACACATATATACATATATCTACATATTCAGGCCATTTATGCTTCCCACTAGGTGAGTACCTGTGTATATAGGCATGAATGTATGTATACACACACACACTCCTAAGGTTCCCTCTGTTTGGGATGATGATAACTCGCATTTCTCCATCACTTTAAGCATTACAAAAGAATTATTATCCCCATTTTACAGATGAAGAAACTAGTTAAGAGACTTGGCTATCCATGATCATAAAGCTAGGAAGCAGTGGAAATATCTACTCCATCCCCACTGGCACATCTGAATACTAATCTTTTGGTTAGCTAAAATTCCTATGCCCTTTCCCAAGTTGTCGGGTCATAGAACATTCTGGGGTTTGAAATACACTCAGAGTATAGAATACCCACGAGACAAATGGAGTCAGGGTATTCTGGAGCAAAATTGAACAAATTAAATTTTTTTGCACTAATTTTTTTTTCATTGACTATTTTGATGCATAATTTCTTCCTGAATATTTTGGAAGAGATCATATTACTAACATGGAAAATTTCTCATAGAATATGACATACAGTGGGTACATAGAGCACAGTCTGGGAAACATTTCCCTGTGGGTTTTTTTTTTAAACACAAACTGCTTTAAAATCATCTTTCCAAATTGTACTTGTACAGCTGATTTTTTAAAATCTTGGTATAGAATTTAACCTTCTCATTGTCTTGCAGTTGTGGTCCTGGGGTCTCTGCCAGCAGAGGACAAGCCCTGGAATAACATAAGAGTACAGGAAGGTTTCAAGGATAGACTCAGCAATGCAATTGATGTTTGCCACTGAAGGACAAGCCTAAATTCAGAATATCACTAGGTTGTCTACATAGTGATTAAAATTTTTTGGCTATAGCATCTCCTAATCAAATAAGAATAGAGGGTTTACAATCTGTGTCAGTGGAGGAAGTATCCCCAGGAAGGAAAGAATAGATTCTTGAAGTACTGTAAAATATTAAAGAAAAGGGGCTTAATATTTATTCCTACTATCTTGATTTTTCAAAGATTGCCAACAGCAGTTCTACAATACTATCTATAAATTCCTTCAGTAATTAGTCTGGACCTGGAGCCACAAGTATACTTAAAGCAGCACAATCCTCTCTTACTAGCTTCTGATGTATCTCAGCCTCCAATCTTCCTTTGCTATGTTTACAGTATACTTGCCAGTTGGAAGACCATTCCTCTTCAAAACGGAAGGGGCATATATAAAGGACTTAAAAGACAGGTGTTGGATTGTTACCTTTACCTCACATCTGGACATAACGTCAATAATACGGCAAATATTTGGCTGGCTGGTCTCCCTGCCTCATATCTTTCCCCACTTTGGTTCACCCTTCACACAGCTGTAATCTGTCTAAAGTACAAATCTGACCACGTCATCCATGTCATTGATCAAATGACAATGGCATTGCATAAACTCCAGTGGCTCTCCGTCACTTCTAGGATCAAATATAAAATCCTGATTAGCATTCACAGATTTTCACAGCCTGGCCCCTTCCTACCTTTTTAGGCTTCTTATATTTTATATACTTTATGATATCGTGACAACTGGCCTCCTTGCTGTTTCTAATACAAAACACTTTATCTTCCAACTCAGGGTGTTTTCACTAGCTATCCCACATGCCTGGAATGCTCTCCCTTCTCACGTTTACCTCCTGGCTTCTTTCAAGTTCCAGCTAAAGTCTCACCTTCCACAAATTTCCACAAAATCCCTTTTCTGATCCTCCATTAGTGCCAGTACCTTTCTTCTGTTGACTATCTCCAATTTATCTTGTATTTTTTTTTCCGTGTTCTCTTCCATTAGACTGTGAGCTCCTCAAGAGCAAGGGCTGTCTTTTGCCTTTCTTTGTATCCCTAACACTTAGCACAGTGCCTGGCACATAGTAGGCACTTATTAGATGCCTGCTGACTGGCTGACTGACTTACATGATTAAAGGTAACTTCATTTTACATATTATAACAAATCTGAAACTAAAAAATACATTCTTGCCCATTCCTTATCCCACTCCTTACAGAAGCTATTCCAAATCTTTTCTTCCCTCCTCAAGCTCCCTGCTCCCATCTTCCCTACCTTTACTCTGTATCAACTAATGACCTTGTCTCTTTACTGAAAAAGAAAATGAGGCCATCTGATGTGTCTTCTCCCATTATCTTCACCTCAAAACCCACTGATACCATCATCCAATTTCTCTTCCTTTCCCCTAGTCTCTCACAACAAGGGAGCCTTTCTCCTTGCCCAGGTCAAACCATCTGACCTTGATCTTATCATCTCCTGTATTCTCTGGCAGATTGCACCCTCAATTATCCCTCCTCTCTCTTGAACCTTCGACCTCTCCCTATCAACCAGCTCCTTTCCTATTGCTTTCAAACATTCCCAACTTCCCTCCATCCTTGAAAAAAAATTAACTCTCCTCTCACTCCCTCAAGCTATCATGTTATCTCTCTCCTCCCTCTCTGAGCCGATGTCCTTGAAAAGGTTGTTTATACTCAGCTGCTTCCACTTCATCTCTTTTCACTCACTCCTCAACCCTTTCTAATCTGACTTTCAACTTCATCACCCAGTTTTACTCTCTCTAAAGTAATCAATGATCTTTTAATTGCCAAATATGATACTCTTTTCTTAACCTTAATCCTTCAATATTTATGTTTTTTCTTTTATTTTTAATTTATGCAATAACACAAGCATTTTCATAACATAGAATAAAAAAAGATGATTGCACATAAAACTACATATCTATTACTCACAACTTGCTATTCCTTTTAAATATATAATAAAGTTGTCATATAACTTTTTTTTTCTCTCCCCCATCCTAGAGATGGCTACCATTAGACACAACTATGTATAGGTATATATCTATATGTAAACTCATTCCATACAAACTTCTATTTACCAGTTCTTTCTCTGGATGCAGATAGTGTCTTCCTTCATAGGTCCTCTGAAGTTAATCTGGGCATATATAATAGTCAAAATGACAGTCACTCAAAGTTGTTTTTAAAACAGTATTGCTGTTACTGTATACAACATTCTCTTTGTTCTGCTCATTTTGCTCTTCATTATTTTGTGCAAGTCTATCCATGTTTTTCTAAGATCACTGAGCTCATCATTTTTTTATAGCGCGGCAGTATTCCATCACGATCATATACCACAACTCATTTAGTCATTCCTCAATTGAAGGACATCTCCACAATTTCATGTTCTTTGCCACCACAAAGAAAGCTATTATAAATATTTTAGAACATATAGGCTCTTTTCCTTTTTCCCTAATCATCTTGGGAAATAGACCTAGTAGTGGTGTTGCTGGGTCAAAGGGTATAAGGCATATGCAGTTTAATAACTTTTTGGCAATAATTTCAGATTAAGATTTATCTGCTGTATTGACGCTGCTGACCACTCTCACCGCCAGGACACTCTCTCCTCCCTGCGTTTTCATGACACTACTCTCTCCCGGTTTATCGCCTACCTGTATGACCATTCCTCAGTCTCCCTTACTGGTTCATCATCCCATATCACATCCCTGTCAGTGTTCCACAAGGTTCTCTACTAACATCTTCTTTTTTCTTTCAATACTCTTTCTCAGTAACCTTATGAGTTCCCAAGGGCTTAACTATCATTTCTATGTAGGTGTCTCTTGGATTTATATACTGAGCTTCAGTCTCTTCCCTGAGCTTCAGTTCCATATCACCAATGTCCTCCTGGACATTTCAAACTGCATATTTCAGAGAAATCTTAAACTCAACATAAATGAACTCCTCATCTTAGCCTTAAGCCTTCCCCTCTTCCTGACTTTCCCAGACTTTCAGTCTACCAGGTTGGTAATCTCAGCATTATTCTGGATTCCTCATTTCTTCACCCCAAATATCTAATCAGTTGCCAAATATTGACATTTGTCCCTTCACAACATCTCTTGCATCTGATCCCTTCTCTCTGCTCACACAGTTACTATCTTAGTTCAGGTACTCATCACCTCTCACCTAGATTATTGGAATAGCTTCCTAACTAATCTCCCCGCCTCAAGTCTTTCCCTACTCCAGTCCATCCTACATACTGATGCCAAAGTAATTTTCCTTGAGTGTAGGTCTGACCATGTGACTCCCCTACTTCACTGGCTCCCTAATGACTCTAGAATAAAATAAAAAATCTCTCATTAACATTTGAAGCCCTGCACAGCCCGACCCCACCCCATCTTCCCAGCCTTACTGGATATTACTCTCCTTTTAGCACTCTGTGGCCCAGACAAACTGGCCTTTTCTCCATTGCTCACATAGAGAATACCACCTCTATATCTTTGTACTGGCTACCCTCCATTCCTTGAATGCATTCCCTCCTTACCTTCTCCTCACAGAATCCCTCTCTTCCTTTAAGATAAAACACAGGCATCATCTTCTGCATGGAGTCTTTCCTGGTCCTCCCAATTACTAGTATCCTCTTCCATATATATATATGTGTGTGTGTGTGTATATGTATGCATGTATGTATATATATACATACATACATATGTATGTATATGTATTTATTCACTTTATGTTGTATTCTGTATGTATTTTTATATGTACTTGTTTACCCTACTGGAATAGTAAGCTCAATACAAGCAGGAGTTATTTCATCCTTTGTACTTGTAAACAACAGATAAAGCACTGGGCCTGGAGTAAGGAAAATGTGAGTTCAAAACTAGCCACAGACACCAGCTGTATGACCCAGGGCAAGTCACTTAACCTGTGTGCCTCAATTTACACAAGTGCAAAATGGGAATAACAATAGCACCTACCTCCCAGGGTTGTTGTAAAGATCAAATGAGATATTTGTAAGTATTAGCTTCGCCCAGTGCCTGGCACATAGTAGATGCCATGTAAATACTTTTCTTCTCTACCTTGTATCCCCAGCACTTAAGCACATAGTAGGTTTTTAATAAATACTTGCTGGTTGATTGATTATTGTCCAGTTTAGACACCCTGCTGTGTGAACTATGTTTTTTCTAATTTGGGAAATTCGTAAAATCACAGATCTTGTACTGGAAAGTATCTAAGAGGTCATCTAGTTCAGCGTTCCACTCCACCCTACCCCCTCACTTTAAAGTTAAAGAAACTGGTCCATGGTGGTTAAGATCCTGGGCCAAGGTCAGATACATGATAACCGTCAGAGATAGGATTCCCATAGAGGTCTTCTGACTCCGAAAAGAAAACTCTCTCCACAGCATGACACTTTTGCTCAATCATGAGGCAAAAACCATGCTCTATGATCCACTAACCATGAAGACCACAAACACATGAAGAGAGTTTTAGTGTAGAAATTAAATCAAGCACAGTTAGTAAGACATTTAATGATCTGTATGACCATCTTGCTTAAGTGATAAGCTATTCATGTAAATTAATGTAAATAAAACATATATTTTTAGAATCAAATGAAGCATTATAGTAGTAAGCTGTGAAAATAGGTGGTCTTGGAGGTAGGGGGGAAGCATATGGAAGAGAGTTTTTCCTTCTCTCAGCTTCTTGGAAAAGCAGTGTAACGTAGCAGAAACAGTAGTATATGTTATATTTTTTCTTCTGCTGAAAGCATCACCATCTCTCCCAAGTGCATGACCTTAAAAGTAATTTTAGAGTCTTTCATCTTCCTCAAGTCTTACCTTCAGAGAGTTTCTATATATTTTGTGTTTACTTAAATATGTACATGTTCTACCTCATCCCTACCCTCCTCCCATAGAATGTAAGCTCCTTGAGGACAGAGACTACTTCATTTAGATTGTGTTACTAGCACCTGACACTCTTCCCCCCAGATCTGTGATTTCATCAGAATATAGAGACCTCTCTAAACTTCAGTTTCTTTATCTGTAAAATGTCTTCTTTGAGGGGCAGCTAGGTGGCGCAGTGGATAGAGCACCGGCAGAGAACTTGAGTTCAAATCCTGCCTCAGACACTTGACACTTACTAGCTGTGTGACTCTGGGCAAGTCACTTAACCTGGACTGCCTTATAGTCCCCCATCCCCCAATATCCTTTAAGGTCTCTTCTAGCTCCAAATCTTAGGATCCTACAAGGAGGATCTACTCTTCTTTCTCCTTCCCAACTGTAATCTTAGCAGAGGGTGCTTGCCCAATCTCAAACCAAGCCAGACCAGCACCCCAGGAATCTTCTAAGGAAGCATCTACAGAGGCTCAAGCCTTGTAGGAAACAGCCAATTTCATGTACAGATTATATTTCAAGCTCAGGGTCTGCACTCTATACCTCTGATTCCTGATAGTCATTTTAAAAATTCATACTATTTTGATGAATGCATGTGTGTGTTGATAGTAATCAACATCAGAAGTTTCTTTTAACTCCATATGCAGTTTCTAGGTTCAACAATGGTGTAACCCTTTAGATTTTATAGACATACAGATGACTGATGCCTAAGCATTTAGATTGGCTGTGGAGTGTCCAGATTCAGTTATTATGTTGCTAAAAGGATCTCTCCATTATCTTGTCTCATCACACTTAATTTCTTTCTTCTCTCCCTCTTCTTCTTTTCCTGCTCCTCCTGTTAGATTTATGTTATATTAACTGTATAGCTGACTCTTCACCCTTTTGAGAAGATGACTCTCTGAGGACATTGACTGTGTATTATTTATCTTTTTTATCTTCTAAGTGACTACCACAATGCCATGAACCACCAATACATATTTGTTGAATGAATTAATTAATAAAAACTGTTAACCTAGAAAAATTCATCCTATTGGTCACAAAGGGAATCAGTGAGAGTGAACGCATGGCTCAATGACATCTCTATCACTAGCTAGAAAGAAAAATAATGCAGAATCTTTACTTCTCTCCTGTCTCAGAGGGACTAGTACTTTTCCTCCTTGTCTAGGCTAACTCTTCCACTATGCCTTTGTTCCCATCATGTTCTGCCTTCTCCAGGATTAAGCTCTATCAATCATCACCTCCTTTCCCCCTCTAACATTTAAAAATATTCTTATTGATATTTCTCATTTTTATATCACTGACATTTTCCCCGATTCCCTCCTCTTCCCCCCTTCCATAGAGCCATTCTTTACAATAGCTACTTTAAAAGAGGAAGAGAAAAAATTTCAGCCAAATCAATCAACCCATCAAAAAAATCTGATGCAATATTCAATATTCACCATCTGTGGACCCCCAGCTCTGCAGAGGAGCTAGAGAGGTGTCTTCTCTTATCTCTTCGTGGGGGGTAAGCTTGACCTCAATAATTCTCAACATTCACTAACAATGGTTTTTCTGTTTCTTCTAACTGTTGCAGTCATGGTATATATTTCTCACCACCATTTTAAAAACAGGTGACAGTTCTTTTTTTTTTAACATCACAGTCATCTCCCAACATATTTTCCCACTACCATCCTATTCCCCCCCCACTAGCTTTTTAACCCTAACTAGTAACAAGGAAAAACAATTAAGCAAGACTGACCAACAAAGCAAGGAAGTCTACAAGTAGATATAACATTTCGAACCCATAGACTCTCACATTTAAGGCACGAGAGAGAGATGTATGTTTTATCCTGTTTTGCAGATTCAAAATTGTTCTGAATACAGTTGCTTTTTAGTATTGTTTTCATTAACATTATTCTACTCTTTATATGTATATGTGTAATCAATAAATATACATGTGTTTATATAGAGAGAGGGAGAGAGGAAAAGAGAGAGAGAGAGAGATCTGGTTCTTAACTTTGTATTACTTCATACATGTCTTCCCATGTTTCTCTGAATTCTTCATATCTTTCATTTCTTATAATAAAATTATATTCATATATAATAGTTTGTTAGCAATCTCTTCATTTCTGTAGCTTCAACTATTACCTCTATTCAATGACTATCAAATCTGTATCTCCAATCCTGTGTTCTCTCCTGAGTTCCATCCCCACATTTTCAAATATTGGATATTTCCATATAGATATTCTACTGGCACTTCACACTTGTCATGTCCATGCCATACTTATACTTCTCCTTAAATATCCTTCTCTACACTTGCTAATTTTTGCCATCGGCATCACCATTTCCCCAAATACCCATATTTGAAAACTTACTGTTCTCTTTATTTCAACTTTACAGAGGCCTTGTGTGTACAGTGCACTAATTCCTTCCTCTCTTTTATCTCCCAAATACAATCAATTGTCAAATATTACAAATTCCATATTCAGAATGTATTCCCTGTAGTTGCCCCCTGTTTTCTATTACCACTGTCACCATGCTAGTTACATTTTTCATTACCTCTTCATTCATTCATTGCTCTGTCATGAATTACTGAAATAGTCTTTTAAATGATGCCACTCTCTCTCCCCTCGTCCAATCCACTCCACAATCCATTATCAAATCTTGAAAGTACTACATAAAATCTGAGCTATTACTATTATTATCTCATCCTAACATCACATCCCAATCTTATCTTAGGTCCTTTTCCTGTTCTATTCACCAGCTAAACCAGCCCACACACTCACTGGTTTACAAATACATCCCCTGCTTCCCTGTGTCCACGGCTTTGTTTATAGCATTCCCTATATCTAAAATCCTATCTTCATGCACTCCCTTGTAGAAATCTTACCCATCCTTCCAGACTCATCCCAATTGTCACACCTCCCCCTCCCCCTGAACATGATGTGTTCTCTGAACTCTCCAAATGGAAATAAACTTCTCTTTCTCAAAACTTTCCTGCTTATACTTTTTTTTTTTTGGTCATTTTGTAGTCATTTGTGTGCCTCTTGTTATCTACTACAGGACTACAAGCCCCATCAGGGCTAGAACCTTGCCTTATTGTGTTTGTATTTCCTAGTACTTAGTTCAGAGCCTTGTATAGTAGCTCATAGTAAATGATTCTTGAATTGAATGTCCTACTGATGATGTTGAATGATTGGTATCATCTTTATATACAAAAGATAGCACTTATCAATAAGTTAATAATCACCCAAAACACAAGGTAATAGCTTAGTGGACTGAACACATACTTGGCACTCATCACACATTGCTGAATTAGATGGACCCTCAAACAAGCACATTATCCTATGCTTAGGGAAGTTTACTCACCTGGCAGCATCTGTCCTAATAATTTATAAATTCTACAGGAAATTTCTAATCATGTATAGAATTGAATGTCATAACTGTAAGTTACACAAAATGTTAATTCTATTAATTTTTTCTTATACTTTTATTTGAAAATACATTGGTTATTTACTAAGCCCATACTTCAATCCTCAACAACACTGGAAAAATTTTCTTGCGAATTATACTATGGTTTCCCTGATCAAGTTGAATTTTTATATAGACATATGCTATTTCTGAAAGTGGGGACGGTAAGAATATTTTTTAAAAGACTTGTTACAATATGAATTATCAAGCTGATTGATTAAAAGTCAGTGAAAAGAAAGCCATATGCAAAGAATAAAAGGAAAGCAGTACTCAAAACATAAAATATATACATACAATTATTATAAACCCCTGGAAACTGGGGTCAAGAAAAAACTATAAATAAAAGTTCCTTCCCTCTCCCAAATAGAATGCAATGTTTGATCCAAACCACTCCCTCTAAGAAACCTTGACCACAAGCCACGGCTAAACGTAAATTTGTTTAAACATTGTACTCCCCTAGCCGATTAGAAATATAATCCCCTAAGAAAGGATGGAGCTTGTTATCTCAGGCAAGGTGCCTTTTGTAAACACTGACTAATGTTTGTAGGGGAATTGGAATGCTAATGTTCAATTCCCATAATCTCCTTCTTCCTAGCATCTGTAGGAACCAAGGAATCACTATTTAAGCTTCAAGCACCTTGTATAGAAATTTATGGAACTGAAATTTCTAGCTTCACAGGGCTCATTTTCAAGAAGTCTTCCTTCTGAGTAAGTCTTCTGGGCTGATCCTGCAATTATTTTTAATACCTAATTTTACCTAAAATGAACTGATCACACTTTTACATTGTTGTGATGCTAGATGGCAGCTGGGACAAGCAATGAATAGCACTGACTTAGTCAGGGAGACCTCAGTTCAAAGCCAGCCTCAGACACTTACTAACTGGATCACGACCTCTCTCTGCCTTGCTTTCCTTATCTGTAAAATGGAGATAATAATAACACCTACCTCACAGTATTATCATGATGATCAATGAGAGAATATATGTAGAATGCTTTGCAAATCTTAAAATGTTATATAGATGCTGCTATTATTGAAAAGCATATGAATAATTGTACTGGGAATATCTCTTTGTACTTAAAATCAGTCTATGGGCCCTTGTTACCTTTCAGGTCACTTTATTCCCTCTGGCCCTTCACGGTCTTTGGGATAGGTGGGCCTTTCTGCTAATTCCCGAAAGCCCTAATCTTGACTCTCTTTACTTAGAGCAAAACATTCAACTTTGCAAGACAATTTTGCTAAGCATAATTGAAACTATGCTCTTGTGCCATTTTTATTTTTAGTATGATCATTTTTCATAGATCTAGAATTGAAAGGGAATTCAAAGACCATCTAGTCAACCTCTTTATCTTAGAGATGAGAAGGAAATTAAGTGACTTGCCCAAGGTCAAACAGGTATTAAGCAGCTGAAGTAAAATTCTAACCCAAACCCTCTAATACTAGAGAAGGTACCCTTTCCATTCTACCTTTTTTCTCTTTGACTGCTCCTGTGAATTATTTGGTGCAGGGAATTCATAGTTTAAAAAAATTCCCTCTTCTAATATAGATTGATACTTAATCTGCAATTTACAGTTTTAAGAGAGTTGCTGACTTGGATCTGGGTCTTCCTAATTCTGAAGGCCAGCTCTCCAACTCATGGACCACAGTGCTGCTTTTTGCTTATCTCTTAGTTATCAGCACTGTAGTTTATAAATACCATTTCTTGGGTCCCACGTTAATAGCACAGTTCAGGTAGAAAGCTAAAGTTCTAGTGTAGTCATCTATGTCAACAATTACTGTAGGTGTAAGAATGAAGTATTTTTTAATGCCAATATCCAAATTTCACTTTTCATCCCTCTAGTTACTGAGTCAACAAATGTTCACTCCTTCTCAGTCCAAAGTCCTGTTCTCTCCCCTATCCTGGTTGGCCTCACTAAGAAGAGTCAACATCTTTTGAATTTCAAAATTAGTCTTTCTTAACCAACACGGCACTAAAAGTTAAAACAAAAATCCACTTCACGAATCCTAAGGATAAGACCATAGAGATGGAATCACTGAGAAAAAAATCCTGTTCCAATCATCTCACTAGAGCTGCTTCAAATACAGCTATGTTTGCCACCAATATATTTAATTAAGTGATCTTATATCTGTAAAGAGCTCTGACTCTGCAAAGCCCCATCCCGTGCTCTCTGAGCAGGATCATGCTGATAAAACATAATCTACTCTTTTCAGGAAAAGATCCCAGAAGTAACTTTCCAGAACCTTCCTAGGTAACTGTCACTAGGTTTAAAAACAAAAAAACAAAAAAAACTCTTACATAAGAAAGTTCTTTCCTATATAAAACTTAAGTCCTTTAGGTAGACTTTCTCTTTCTTTTACTCTCAATGGAAAGAATGACCACTCTTCTTTATATAACTGGTTATGTCCGTCAGGGCCTTTTTTACCTTTCTCTTCTCCAACCTAAAGGATCTCAGATCATTTTGTTTCTCCCCACCTTATTTTGTGGCTATCTTCTGAGCCCTCTCCTCTGTTACTCTTAGGAAGGCCAGAATTTTATACAGTTTTTAGGTTGGTCAATCAACAATATTTACTGAGTGGCCACCAGGACCAGACTGACCATCTGATAGTTCTGAAAAAAATCAAAGGGGATGGTACTCTGAAGGACTGCTTGGATTGCTCTCTTCTTCCATTCCTTGTTTCTTGTCAATTTTTTTCCCTTTGTTGGCAGCAGGCGGGCTTCAAGGGCCAGGGCCAGGGTCAGTTTTTACCCTTTCTATATATTAATATGAGAATGGGCATAATTTATTCTGGGAAACTTCACTCTATCACTACCAAATCATTTACATGCTGCTAGAAAATCTGCACAGTTAGGGGTTGGGAGCTGCTAAAACCATATTCTTTATACGTTCTTCTCACATTCTCTAAGTGTTAGGCAAAGAACTCAGGATTCTGTAATTATTTAGTGAGGAAGGGTCTATAAAGCAATTTAAATAACCAGTTTTACCAACCATATCTAAATTAAATAACTGATTGTCATTATCCTTGAAGACAATGATAGAAAACTGATAGATCCATCCACATTTAAAAATTGGTTTACAAGAAGTATATAGGGTTAAAAAAAACCTGTATTTTGTTTTGATTTGGGCATATATAGCCATATGCATGTATGTGCATACATATATACATATAGGCACAAATATATTTTTACAAAATTTCTTGTCAGTGACTGTGTGTGTATACATGTACATGTAAGCTTTATACAGTTCCTTGATAGTGACCACCCACTCAAAACTACACATACACACATACAACGTACAATGCATATGCATGAATATAAGAGGGTATATTCATCTGTATGTATGGCATGGTATATGTATACACACATATATCTATTTTGGTGTAGGGAATTCCAATTTAAAAAAAAATTCCCTCTACTAATATAGATTAACACTTAGTCTGCAATTTAACATCTTAGAGAGCTGCTAAGAGCCTGGGTTCCTACAGCCTATATGTCAGAGACAGGACGTTGATCCAGGTTCCTGATTCTGAAGGCCAGCTGTCTATCTAATGGACGACAATGCCACTTTTAGCTTATTTCTTAATCATCAGCACTGCTTTGGTGGATGGCCATTAACAAGAATCTATGAAGTTTTGGGTATACATGTATGTCTACATATGCATGAGTATGTAGGTATACATATATATCTGTGTGTGTATGTATGCATATGTATATATAACTTTGAAGTTAAGTGACTTGCTTGGAATTATACGCACATAAACTTCACGGAACCAGTCAATGGATATCCACTCAAATCATATACATATATACATAAGCATACATTTCTATATAAATATACATGTACACATACATAGGAAAGGAAATAAGCATTTAATAAGAGCCTACTGTGTATCAGACATGGGTGCTAATAACGTTATGAATATTATTTCATTTGCCCATACATTGAGAGATCCTGTACATGATATACACCTGTGTGTGTGTGTATACATAAATGTGATTTTATTGGCATAGGGAAATCCCAGTGAGGAAATTTCCTCTACCAATGCAAGCAGACAACTATTCCACAACGTGGCCAGGGTCACACGGTATTTGTCAGAGGGAGGGACCTGGTCCTATAATTCAGGTTTTACTGACTCTGAAGCTGCTCCCTAGGGACGGAAATGTATGCACAACACACTTTTACGCCGTGCTACTAACATTTTCTTAAGTCGAGATAATCAAAAGAATAATAAACCAAGCCCTGATCCGCAATCTTGCCAACTCCTGAGGTATATATAAATGCTCGTGCTGAAGATATAATCATCGACTCTACTCCAGTTCAAGCTAACTACAGCACCTCTAAGTCCATCTACAGTGTGCTGACACCTCTGAGAGAATGCACATTGGTACACCCGAGGATGGAAAAGAAAACAATAGGCCGTACCTGTTTGGGTGAATCCTGATTTGTATCCATTTGTTGTTCCATTTTCTGGGGTTACCGTTGATGACACTGAAGAATTTGGTTTAGCAGAGTGGCAAGCAGCAGAGGATTGTCGGCTTCTACATTCTAGAAACGAGTAAGAGCCACAATGCATGAGGAGGCACAGGAACAGGCCCAGCTTGTGGTGATGTAAGTGACAGGGATCTGGTGGTTACAGCCGTGAAGGTTAAAACCTAACTGACAGAACAAAGAGCTGGCCTTCAAGGGGTAAATCATTGCATCTTCACAAATCCTCCATCCCCTGAGCCTGACTCCCATAGGATGAGGACAAGGAAAAAATCCAAATTGCAAATTCCTGTAGTCCACTATCACGGTTAAAAGGTATGTATGTAGTGGAGGCTTGGGGTAAGCGCTGGGGGAGGGGGGGGGGGGGCAGTAAGTGCAACTTAGATAACCTGAGCTGTATTTCCACAAACACTGTCATGTTCATTTTTATGAATCAGTTTGAGCCTCCTCTGTGGGAAAAGGTTAACAGGTCAACAATTCAGAAAATCTCGGTAAGCTTTCAAACACTAGTTAACCTTATGTTCGAGGACGATTCAAACACAGGCCAATCAACTCAGTCAGATGGTCTACGGGGGGTTTAGTTCTCCCCACTCAATGTTAGCTGACCTCCAGTAGATGCAAGGTTTCACCAGAGGAAAACAGAAGTTGCAAAGCCCTAGAATTCTAGGCATGCTGAACGAACATCAAATTGGCAGGCAGATATTTAATCTGACTAATCGTATCTCATCAAGCTTCATATTAAGTGAGATTTTAGTGAAACCTTTCTAGAAACTCTGTGTAATGAGACAACGTCAAATACACAGTGGGAGGTTAGTTCCAAGGGTTGAAATTACCACATAAGTGTTTCTGGTCACAGGTCATGTTATATACCACATACACGGTCGTACATAAGAAAGGAAAATATAGTGGGTTAGCTGGATTAACATTTATTCCCCAGAGAGTTCCTAAGTAAACCAGATGTAGGAATATATTTGAACACATCCCTAACATCTCCTTCTACTATGATGTGCTACAGTACCTTTCTCTGGAAACCAAACAAAACAACCTTCAGATTCTGACGAAGGAAAAAAATGTCAGTATAGCACAACAAATTTCTCATCTCAAATTCAAAATGGTACCCAGTGTACATGTGTGTGGGTGTGTGCACACACGCATGCATGTGTGTGTGTGTATATACACATATATGTGTATATGTATATATATGCAAACCTTCATTAGTATGTCCAGACCAGAACCCAGATCTTTTTGACTCCAAGACCAGAATAGGAGAGAGAGCTGGCTGTGGAGCTAGGAAAACCTGAGTTAAGTCTTGCCTCTGACAAAGACTGGCTTTGTGACCCTGGACAAGTCACAACTTATAACTACTTTAGACGACTACACAACTATACAACAACAACAACTATACAGCTTATAACTACTTTAGCCAAACTCCAACCCTGGATTATTTCCAGTAACTACCTCCTTTACTTTTATTCACCTGCTATTAAACAGATATGGAAAAATCAGGAAACCACACTGACTGTGTACACTATAAATCTGCTCCATATCTCAACTGAGCCCTTATTATAGCAAACCAATTGTTTCACACCTGTCATCAATTTACTATCCCATATACATATTTGTATCTAATAGCAGCCACCTCCAGAGCAGGATGGGAAGGAAGGGAAAAAAATAAAAAGTACACAGCAAAGAATAAAAGAATATTTAGAAAGAAAAGCATAGAAAACAGGGTAGCTTTGAAAACGATGTATATTATATAGTTTTTTTTAAAGTAAAAAGTATGAAACATAAATTCATGGTTTTATAGTGAATCCTCTTTTTATGTTGTGCTGCGTAGATGGAAATGTTTTTTTTTCTTTATGCATTTAAGTTCAAAATGACTAAAAAATAAATTTAAAATATATGTTGAATTCAATTAAACATTTTTATTATCCCACTCACCCCAGCATCTAGTCCATACCTTTCTATCCTTCCTCAAACTTCCCCTGATCTCACCACTCCCCACCCTCTCAGATGAGGAGTTCACTTCAAATTTCAGTGAAAAAATTGAAGCCATTCCCCGAGAACTCCTTCTACCCTTCTCAGTTCACATCACTCAGACGGTATTGTCCAACTATCTTTTCTTCACTCCTAGCTCAGATGAAGATTGTCCTTTTCCTTGCTAAAGCCAAGCCCCCTCCTTGCACCCTGTCTTCCTAAATGTCCTGTTACTATCAAGAGAATCACTGTCCTTCCACTTTTCCAGGCTCATCACTTTAATGTCATCCTTGACTCCTCTCTTGCACTGACCCCATATATCTAATCTACTGCCAAAACGGTTTCTACCATCAGAACACCTATCATATATACCCCTTTCTCTTTACTCACATAGCTAACACTGCAGTTCAGGCCTTCATCACCTTGAGCTTGGACAATTACAATAAGCTTCTAGCTGTTCTTCCTGCTTCAAGTCTTTTGCCTACTTCAATCTGTCCTCTACTCAGCTACCAAAATCATTTTACTAAAGTGCAGGTCTGACCGTAGGGCAGCTAGGTGGTTCAGTAGATAGAGCACTGAGCCTGGAGTCAGAAAGACCTGAGTTCAAATTCAGCTTCAGACATTTATTAGCTGTATGACCCTGGGCAAGTCACTTCACCTCTGTTTCTGTTTCTTCATCTGTAAAATGGGGATAATAACAGCACCTAACTTTCAGGGTTGTTATGAGAATCAAATGAGATAATAATTGGAAAATGTTTAGCAATGGGGCTGACACATAAAAAGTATTGTATAAATGTTAATTATTATTAATTTGTCATCCTCCCCACTATACAATAATCATCAGTGGCTCCCTATTAATCTCTCTCTGTACATATACATTATATACATATATATATATATATTCCATATATTCTATTCAGATTTGAGAAACCACCTAGAAAAAAAAGTCCTATTGGTCAGAAAAGTTAAAAAAAAAAAAACAACTTAAGCTATATCTTAAGATGGATAATCAGAAAAAACAAGACGTGAAATTATCTCAAGTTATAGAGCAAGACAGCTTCAGATGAAAGTTTAGAGGAATAGAAACATAGTGCTAATTTGATTTTTACTTGGATTTCAGGATTCATTCAATCTGACTTTTCTAAAGCAAAATTCCTTGGCTTGATTTTAGTCAAGCATGGTCTCAAATACAGTATTCTACATCATCATTTCATTAAGGTATTCCCATAGCCAAAAGAGAAGTTCTCAGATCTGAAAATCCTGGAAGTTAAGAGTTACA
Organism: Vombatus ursinus; assembly: GCF_900497805.2. Classification (NCBI taxonomy): domain Eukaryota; kingdom Metazoa; phylum Chordata; class Mammalia; order Diprotodontia; family Vombatidae; genus Vombatus; species Vombatus ursinus. The sequence goes on along the minus strand of NW_020954590.1, from coordinate 50,029,844 downwards.
GCTATTTCCAGAAGAGGCAAATGATGTGACTTCCAGTGAAGCTGTGTGACTATTGGAAAAGAGCTATTTGTAAATTTACAAAGCTCCGGTATTTGTTGTTTGCTTAACAAATAACAACTACACACACATTAAGCCACAACAAACAAAAGCATTCAGGACAGATATTTTTAGAATAAAAGAAGTCTTTCTTTTGAAATATGCAGTGAAATAAGACTGTTATACCTCACTGCAATTAGAACTACTGGCTGAAACTGTGGCAATTCTTTTGAATCAAGCTTCACTTCTGATAAAAGGAGATATCTGTCAAGTACTAGCACAGTGCCTGGCACATAGTAGGTGTTATAGAAATGCTTATTCCATTCCACCTCCCACTCCCACCTCACAAATCGTTGGTCCCCGGTATAAGTTTCTAAAATTAAAAGCAAGGCAAATCACTCATATTTAGTAACTACAAATGTTAGATGAATGTAATTTTTTTTCAGAAAAAATAAAGTGTATAAAATTTACTGGAAATAGGCTGAGATTGGCTGAAATAGAAAAAAAAAGCAAGTGCTTCTGAGATATCAAAAGATTAATGCACAGATAACAGTTATTTCAATAACCTCCAATTTATAGAAACTAGACAAATTTTGTAGAGGGTTTTCTGGTGGGCTGGGAGGGCTGAAAGTTACCCTTAAACACACAGCTATAGATATACTTCACTCCTAGACTAATAACCACACCGGAAATGTGTACCATGGGAGGTCCTCCTGTCATGATCCTCAAGTCCCCACTCCTCTCTCGTCCTCCCTCCACTTTGCTCCGATAGCCAGAGGAGCTGCACATGGAGCTGAACCCGGGCCACCTCACCTTTCCAACAGATCAGAGGCCCCTTTGACAGGACACCCTGGGAACTTCTGACCAGGTAGTACTTTAAGTGCTTCTGCTTTTTTGGCTGTGTGGTGAGCTTTAAGTTGATATGGTTGGAAAACTCCGTGAAATACCGAAATCCTCTTTCTCCACAGCCTATGCAGTTTCCAGAAAACCCTAAAAGTGAAAAAAAGGATGGGAAAAAAGTGGTCAAACAAAAAACAATTATTCTACTGAGATACACCAGGGGTTCTGGGGAGGAAGAAGCAGACTGGATATGCCTTGTAAACCAAGTGGATAGATGAAGAGATGGAGTCAGCAAAATCAAATGAGCATTTCCAAGGTTTTAAGGCTGGTGGAAATGGTGGTGGCCTTAGGACATAGGTGGTACAGTAGGTTAAGAATGATGACCTAGGAATTAGGAAAATCTGAGTTCAAATCTCATCTCAGATCCTTAATACCTCTCTCAGCCTCAGTTTCCCCATCTATAAAATGAGGATAAGAATAGCACCTACGTCCCAGGTTTGTTGTAAGGATCAAATGAGACAATACATACAACACTTTGCAAAGCTTCTAGTGCTGTATAAATGCTAAGATGATGATGATGATGATGATAATGTTTAAAGAATAGGCTTTGGGGAGAAAGATAATAGGACTGGTTTTGGACTTACTGACTTTGAAGGACAGAGAAATATCTGGGTGGAGAATGAAGGTAGAAATGTCCTCTAGAGTGTTGAAAATGCAGCTATGGAGTTTGGGAAGGAGGTCAGGGCTGGAGATAGACCTGAGAGTTACATGAGGGGTGGTGGTAGCCAAAGTGATGGGAGTGAATGAGATAATTTACCATTAGCCTGATTTAAGGAACAGAACTCTGATCTTCACTGTAAAAGTTTTAGGTCTTTAGTATGCTGGAAATTTTGTTCAAAAATAATACATGCTGGTAAAATTTTACCTACTTCTCATGGCCATACATTTTAGCTTTCTGATTTTTCTACTAATTAGGAGGAAGCCATATTCTTCATCTGCATGTTAGATTTGTTTTTTGGTTACCATATGCTTGAAGTACAATCTCGAGGTTATCAGGAAACTGCCCATAACTCCAGATCATCTGAAAACTTTTAAAATACTGTTCTGAGGTGCTCCAATGCTTGTCAAAATCATCCATCAGAACGATATACTTCTATAGTTTAAAGGCTCAATGGCATAGGTATTCCCAACCGTGGCTGGTATAGCGCACACCCAATCCATGCCTTCCGAGGCTGTGCATTCCTTGTCCTTCCATCAATCCCAATGGAAGATCTATTCAGTGTGGAGGAGTTCTTACTCTAGGTCAGCCTGACTCTGTGTCATGCCTCTCTTTGGTAGCCTGGCGAAGCCTATGGATGCCTTCTCAGAATAATGTTTTTCAATGCATAAAATAAAATACACAGGATTACAAGAGAATACAATTATATTGGAATAGTTATCAAATTAAAAAAAGCTCACAGATATGTTTAAACCCTCTGCTCTAGGTCTATTACGATTTCAGAGATATTAATGCCATATATGTTATCTTTTGTTCCTGCTACACAACCAGCCCACCTCCTTCTTTCCAAGCATACACATCCCTGAGAATGTCTTTTGTACTATTTTTCATGCACAATCATGAGTATTAACATGTGGCAGCTTATTTACACCCACCACGAATTTTCCTTTGCCCTTTGGATGACCACAATCTTAATCCCTCTGAGATCATGATGTTCCATGATTTGTAGTCATGTAGATCACTAGAAAAATACTGGTTTTAAAAATACTGGTGTTGTAGCAAAGAATGGCTTGGGATCACTAAAGGAATTACGAAATTTCCTAAATGAGATTCAACCTCATCTCCTCCTCTAATTCAATTCTAGGCCCAGTTCATTAACCATCTGAAATGACTAGTCAATAATCAATAGTCAACAAGCTTTTATTAAGCATCTACTAAGTGCTAGGCACTGTGCTAAGCACTAGGGATTCAAATAGGAGTAAGAGATATAGTCCCTGACCTCAAGGAGCTTACAGTCTTAATGCGGGAAGAGAATACACAAAAGGAAGCTGAAAAGGAGACCCTCCTCCCCTCACCCAAGGTACGTGACCTGGGGGAGAGGAGAATATGATGGTGTAGAGTTGAAACCAAGCAGGGAAGCTAATGGATAATGAAAAATTAAACTAGAAAGTTCTAGAGCCTCTCTAAAAGATGGCTCTGGGATGAGTTTATTGCTCCTCCCTCCAATCCTCTAGTCAGAGGGTGTTGACAAAGTCTTCAGTATCAATGATTAATCAATTTTAATGATAATGAGATTTCTGATGATGAGGTAATTATCCAAGATACATAATCTAGGACATATGCATTCTCCATTCACTGTGTTTTTTCTTATGTGGATTGTTAAACCAATGTTTAACTGTTAAACCAATGTTTTGTAAATGGCTGTGAATACCACTGAGAATGGAGCAAATCAGCAATCAGCAAAATGGCAGACACAAACAGAATCATCTGGAGAAACTTACTATCTCTTTGGAATCTTTTTTCCCACTGGACATCATTCAAGACGTTTTGCATAACATGGGACAATACATTTAGTGAGCGTGTTTTCTTGTTTTATGCAGTGCATGATACTTAAATTTGGAGCATTAATGAATAGATCTAAATCTGCTGTTTTATCTCTTAAGGAATATTTTATTTTCTTAAAATATATATGGGGGACACCCTGTTGGAAGAGACCCTTTCAAGTTGCAGTTTGTGTTAAAAATAAAACTTTTTTGTAACAGTTTCTAATAAATAATCTTTTTTTTAAAAAAAGTAATCAACAAATAACAACCATAATGGAATCTGGATTTCTCTACATGTTTCCCTCAACTGTGTAACTAACAGTTGATGCACTGTTGAAAACTGTCTAGGAAAACCAATTTATTCCTTTTTGTCCTATTTTCACCATGTCTATCTTCCATATACAGAGAAGCCATTCTCACAAGGATTTTATTTAGATGAGGTAGATGGGTTGGTTGTATTCTATGCCTGCTTGGTCACCTTTCATAATGTGATCTATAATCTTTTCCATTTTTTAAAAAATCCTTCGCTCTTTGAAATCCATTGAAAACTATTTCCTGAGAGTCTTTAAAATTTTTTAAATTTATTAATTTTAATTAATTTGTTTATTATTAAATTTAAATAATTTAAATTTAAAATTTTTAAAAAATAAAAGAGCCTCCAGCATGGATTTCTTCTCTACTGTCTAGTTCAGTTCATCTTCCCAATTTCATCTTATTTCTATATCCTTGGTTAGAACATTAGGTATTGAAGTGTTAGAGTACAAATACGTTTCCACTGTCATGGATGTAAAGAAGAGATCACGATAAAAACACTGGCAAATATGTTCCATTTTATGACCTCTTGATATTCTCCTAGTAGATTCATCTATGATTACTCTCAGAATGATCTGGCTTAGTTGAGTCTTACACAATTTTATTCAGGGGTGTTTCCTCCCTCCATTGTTTTTCACTGTTTTGTGAAATGACATACTGATCATGATCTGTCATCTTTCTCCATAATATAACTTATTATATGAGCTTGTTTTCTTAAACCAGTACTTGGTTTGGTAGTGAGGTATTTCTGTGTAACAGAAGAATAAAAAATTAGAAAGACAGCTTCTAGTCTATTTTAGATTACTTTTTTCTTTTTTTTAGGTCAACTGTTTTACATCAGTTAAATCTCTTGAAGAAATCAAATAATAAAAAATTTAATTTTATCCACTTCACATTTTTCGAGTAAATGGATCATTTAAATAGGTTAGGCTGGAGCTATACTTGCATACAGCCTGGTGTAGTGGATAGACAGAGAGCTGGACTTTGACCCCTGACTTAGATATTTATTATCTGTGTAACCTTGGGCAATTCACTTAACCTCTCTCAGACTCAGTTTTGTTGTCTGTAATTGGGATGTTTCGTGTAGGCAGGGCAGCTAGATAGAGCAGTGGATTGACTGCTGGGCCTGGAGTTAGGAATACCCAAGTTAATATCTGGCCTCAGACACTAACTAGCTGTGTGATGCTAAGTAAGTTACTTAACCCTGTTTACCTCAGTTTCCTCATCTATAAAATGAGCTGGAGAAGGAAACAGTATCTCTACTAGTCTAGTATCTTTGCCAAGAAAATCCCAAATAGGGTCAGGAAGAGTTGGATAGGACTGAAACAACTGAACAACAACAATAAACATCTAGGCAGTGGTGTACAGGAGCCCAGCTCAGAGCCAACTGTTAAATTTTCAGTGTGTGCACCAATATCACTGGAATCAGCAATGCTATGAATCAGGACTTGACTTACTGTACTGCCAATTGTCTAGACTTAAGAAAATGATGGAGAACACGTGAGTAATTAATACAGATATAATTTTAAAGTGTGTTCTGCTATACCCTGACCCAAAGCTGGTTGTAAGTATTTACCAGCACACCCTCATATACAGGTCTCCTACATGAGTCCTCTCCTGATCCTCCCAGTTGCTAACAATGCCCTTCCATATCACTCTGTATTTACTTCATGTACATTTTATATTTATTTATATGGGAATGTATTATTTTTTCCCAATGGAATGTAAACTTCTTGAGGGAAGGTGACTTTTTAGTTTCTCTCTTTGGGTCTCTAGTGCTTAGCACATAGTACACATTAGGTGCTTAATAAATGAAAAATTTTAAATGAGATCATGAATATAAAGTTCTTTGAAAACCTTAATGTGCTGGATACATATTTATGTGTACATAAAAGGCAGTTATTATTACCTCTCTTCTCATTATCATTGACATTGACCTTTGCTCTAACTGATTATGACTACACACAAATATGCATGCCAGGTAGTACAGATACAAAGCCAAAGATGGAATAGTCTCTGCCTTCCAGGAGCTCACATTCGGTGTGGGGAAAACTCTCATAATTAGGAAGGAATCATTAGGAAGACTATTTTGGCATCTACATAGAGTATGGACTACAGAAGGGAGAGAGACCAGAGGCAGGGAGGAGGCTATAACAAAAGTCCAGGTAAGACTGAGGAAGACATAAGGTAAGGTCTTGATTTTGTGAATGGCAAGAAGGCTACATATATGTGAGAGATAACATAAACAGATGACAATTACAACAATGATCTATTCTGGTGATACCTTCTTTCACCCTTCTATGATAGATTCCAAGTCAAACACTTTCAGATGTACAGAATCAATATGGTGGAAGAAACCTTAAAGAGTCTTCTAGTCCATTCTCCAGCCTTTGGGGAAGACTATTCTTCTAACCATTCCAATCATATGGGACTATGTTATTTTTAAAATCCTCCAGAGAAGTTCCACCATACTGAGAAACTATAAAAGTATGTTTTTGAATTTACTTTTGTAAGTAAGGTTGAAACTTAGAAAAGTCTGATTAAACAAATCTCTTAGTTCACATATATATTTTTTGAGAACATAGGAAAGCGAAAAATATTAACTGCTTCACCATTCTTGTTTAACTTTTTTTCCCCTAAAGTGAATTCCTCTTCAAATAGAGGAACTACCATATGCATGTACATATGAGAGACAAGAGTGTGGGACACAGCCTAGCCAACTGGTTTGGAAGGCTCCATGCACATATACAGGACTCTGGTTATATGCAATCACCTCACCCAGGCAAATGTACATTTCTAGGAATATTTACAACCTGTTATGAAGGGTAGAGAGTGATAGTTTCCAAGAACTGGGTGTAGCAGAGAATATCTTGTATCTAATGACCTACATATGCTGAGGGGAGGGACAAATGTAACTGTGGGTAAACATCTAGAACCAGTTTACCTGGGTGGTTCATGTTCCAGTGCCTCCCCTCTTAATTATTTCCTATTTGTCCTGTACATAGCTTGCTTTGTATACGTTTGTTTGCATGTTATTTCATTCATTAGACTGTAAACTCCCTGAGGGCAAGTGTTGTCTTTTGCCTCTTTTTGTATCCCCAGGCAGTTCCTGGCACATAGCAGGTGTTTAATAAATGCTTACTGATTGACTGATGTGTTTGCATTGTTGACTGTACTTTCGAGAAGATTGCTGCATCAAGAAAGGTTAGGTCACTCAGCTCTGACTTTTATTCTGCCCACCTCTTCTTGTTTGCTAGGTTGTCCTGCTGCATATCCCAAGGCTGGGAATTCAGGGTGACCATCTGACTGATCCTGAACATTTGTTTCTTTTTGCTTTGCTTAATTAATTATACTCTGTTCACCTTCCTGCGATAAGTTCGCTGGCTTCCTCTGGACCAATAAAATGAGTAAACCTACTCTTCTTTCTGTCACCATAATTTTAAATAAATGTGGATTTGAAAAAACTTATTACTAGCAAGAAGCTCACAAGGGTTCCAGATACTCACCTAAAAGTGCATTTTTTCCATGATCATCTGGCAGGAATCTCTTGTCTACAGCACAAACTAAAATATGTTCGGGAAGATTTGGAGACTTGGCACCCACTAGCAGGAAACCTGCTGGGATCTCAATTTGTTCCATACACAGGGACACTAAACGTAAATCTTTTCCTGCTTGACAAAAACCTAAAAACAGCCCAAGAAAGGAAAAAAGAAAAACAGGATAAAAATTTCAGGAAGAACAGGGTTGGGTTTTTATTTTTGTTTTTGTTTTTGTTTTTAAATAACCCTTCTGCTTATATTAAAGGTCAAGAATCAACGGAAAGAGAATAGGGTACGCCACTATTCAACACTAAAACACAGGCCTCCATAATGCAGGAAAACACAAGTCTAACGTATCTCCGTGGAAACCCATCTGGTCAGCTTCAAGGCAAAGTTTATGACTTACATGACCTTCTTTGGCCTACAGATAGAGTTCTACCTATCATCCTTCCTGTGTTTACTCTGCGATGTCTGACCCACCAGTAGCACCTAATCACCCTTGGCAGTCTGAGACTTGGCAGTCTGAGAATCACTTTCTAAATGCACAACAAAATAAATAACAAGATTACAAAAGAAAACAATTATATCAAATACAATTATATATATATAATATATATGTATTTGTATATGTGTATGTATATGTATATGTATATATATATGTATATACGAAACAGTTCACAGATCCCAAATTAAGAGCCCTGCACTAAATGACAATGCTGTTAGTTAGGTACTTACTTGGTGCCTATGATGTGCCAGGCACCATGCTAATCACTGGGGATACAAAGAAAGGAGAAAGGCAGGCCCTGCCCTCAAGGAGCCTATGGTCTAATGGAGGAGATAACATGCAAACAACTACTTTCATTCAAACTATGTTAAACTGGAGACAATCAACAGAAGGCAGGCACTAGTGCTAAGAGGGATCAGAAAAGGCTTCTCAGGGAAGATGGGATTTTAGCTGGGGGCTTGAAGGAAGCCAGGAAGGTCAGGAGGTGGAGATGAGGAGGAAGAGCCTTCCAAGCATGGAGAATTGGATTGTCTTATGTAAGGAACAGCAAGGAGGCCAGTGTCACTGAATGACAGAGGACACGGGCTTAGGGGGAAGTTGGCAGAAAGGTAGGAGGGGCCAGGGTTATAAAGGGCTTTAAAGGCCAAACAGATGAACCAAACCTCATGCACTTTAATGAAATCCTCAAAACCAATGGCCTACTCATCCCTGCTTTCTTCCAAAAAAGGAGGTAAGTGACAGCAAGATGATGAAATTTCTGGGGATTTTTCAAGGGTTAATAAATTGGATAATTTTTAGAGGGGATCTGAGTCAGATGGAGATAACAGAGAAATCACAAATATCACATGGGAATCCAAGATTATCAGTGGATGAAGATCACTTGGAAGTGTAGGGAAAGGACTTTCTCTTCAAGTGAAGTCCTAACTCTTTTACAACTTTTAGATCAGTGTTTGTCCCTCTCTGTTACAGAGACACTTGAAAGTGCTATGGTGATGATTATTATTTGTTCGAATAATTATTATTAAACCCTGGGTAGGTGGCATAAGGAGTGAATTCTAGTATCTTTCTCTATGAAGTTTCCATGGATACTGCTGGGGCAAGAAGAAGGGCTTCTCATCCAAGGTCTTATAAATCATGACCTCAAGAAGGGAATACTCGATCTCACAACGGATAGAATGCTAGACCTGGAGTCAGGAAGACTCATGTTCCTGAGTGTAAATCTAGCCTTAGGCACTTCCTAGCTGTTTAACCCCGGGCAAGTCACTTCACCCTATTTGCCTCAGTTTCCTCATCTGTAAAATGAGTTAGAGAAAGAAATGGCAAACCATTCTAGTATCTTTGCCAAGAAAACTCCAAATGGGGTCAAGAAGTGTCAAACATGACTGAAAAACAACAACAACGGAAAGTGCTTAATTAAACATACAGCTTGTTGTTCAATCTACATTGCAAGCACACTCCAGAAATGTGACTGCCCATAGCTTCTATTCAATGGACCAAAAACCTACAGTAACAAAGTCAAAAGGGAATAAAAAACACAATAATCACTCCTGTGGTTGCTTTCCCAGAAAGCCAGTCTACCAGCAGTATCCAAGTCACCAAGATAACCACAGCCACAGTCACATTTCCATTATATTCTGGAGTTCACTCACTCCTAGTATGCCAATATTCAAGGACAGGATTCTGTGGCTTGTCTCAAAACACACCAGCAAGGGCAAGCTCACCTCATTTTCCTTAGATAATTTTGCTTATAATGCCTCTGTACAGTGAAAATCCTGATATCACCACCTCTAGCCATTCCAGCTGCCTCCTTCTGCCGGTGTGATTCTCCAGTTTCCATGCTAACAGTTATCACCCCAGTAACACTTCTTTACCTCTCCTTCCCCTAGGGAAAGACATCAGGGCTTCTCTGGCTATCTCTGCAGAAGTCTCCTAACAAATATGTGGGCTGTAGACATGCTTTCAATTCTTCATGGTACAGTTCTCTCCACTGTATCCACTCCTGTCAGTCAAATCTAAGATATTCTGTTCCACCTGAATAGGTATTGAATGTTTCTGTACTTGCTATGGGAAATTCGGTAACCATTGGTTAGAGGTCTATGTGTATGTACACTCAATACTTGTTTAAGTCAGTACTTGTGAAGAATAGGTTTTACAGGATTGGATTATAAAGAGGAATGAGGGTGATGTAACCACTGGATAATGGTGAGGACTACAAAGGCCTGACCGAGAATGTCTACACTTCATATATTTGCTGGGAGATTTCTCCAGCCAGAGCCAGTGTGGCTCCATCATTTTCCCCAGGGAGCAGAGAAATGGAGGAACATCAGGAATATGTACACACACACACACACACACACACACAGATATACATAGATCTATGTGTATATATACACACATGCACACACACACATAGCTATACAGATAGCTTTTCCCTTTCCTAATATTCCTTTCCCTTCTTATATAGTCATATATAATAAACACACATAGTTACTTATGTACTTATATACATTTACACACATAATCACTAACATTTATATAGTACTTTAAGTTTATAAAATACTTTACAAATGTCATCTCACATGATCTTTACAACAACCCTGTAAGGCAGGGGCCATTATTATCCCTAGTTTACAGATGAGGAAATAAGGTTGAGAAAGGTTAGCTAGTAAGTGTGAAGAAGGATGTAAATTCAGGCTTACTCATTCCAAACCCAGTACTCTATCAACTATGCCACTTGGTTGCCACTCATATGTATATGTGTATATATAAACAAGTATATAATCACCAGAGACTTGTTTATGAGCATAAACATACATATATGCATGTACATATATATTCTGCATATGATATACACACAGTTACATCACAAATACAGAAACAGACACATACATACACATAAAAAACTGGACAAATTATCCTAATCTGTGGCATTCCCAGATGAAAATCAATGCTGTGAAATCAATTAATCTATAAACATTAAGAACCTACTATGTGCCAGGTACTGTGCTAAGCTCTGAAATAATAAAGAGAATGAAATATTTACCAACCAAAGTCGGAAACGGTCCACATACTGATACACTGTGCTGCAGATCTAGTTCTCTGGCTCTAATAATTGGGCTTCCTGCTCTTTGCCCAATCCTCTGTTGTCTTCCTAGTTCCTGTACTTGCATCAACACTCACTGAATGGCTTGCCTTTCCATCTGTAGGCCTTGTTCCTAATTTCTCAAGGCGGATATTTGCTGCTTTTCTAGTCCATCCACCGGGCAGACATGGAGAAAAGCAACAGACTACCTGAAAGAGTAAGTCTCTGAGGACACAGTGTGCATCAATATTTTCAAGCAAATTTTGTCACAAGGAGAGACTGGACCTAGCCTTGCTATAAACATGCTATATAGCACTGTAGGAACGGCTTTATCTTTTGATTAGAGCATTCCAAGTATCTGTTGATCTGAAGATCACAGGATTTAGAGCCAGAAGAACCTTAAAGGTCATTCTGTTCAATCTCCCATCCCTCATTTTACAGATGAGGAAACTGAGGCCATGAGGGGCCAAATGATTTCCCCAAAGTCACAGAAGCAGAGGTAGGACATCACAAATAAAAGTGTATACCTAATTGTTCTTGGAGATGACACTAGACTTTGGCTATGATACACAATTGGGGGTGGGGTGGAAAAGGAAATGGAGGGGAACAATGTTCCCAAATTAATGGCAGGTTACTGGGAAAATCAAGTGATATGTACTAGAAAAAGTCTTGAAACTATATGTGAGCGTAGTAAGCTACTGGAGACCCCATGCTGAGGGCCTACGGCACTGGCTCAGTGGATGCATGTGTTTCTACACACACACACACACACACACACACACACACACACACACACACAGAGTAACTGGGGTTTGGGTATTGAACAAAGGTACTTCAAATGCTTACTTCCGTCCCTCCTCCAATACCAAATTCTCGTCTTTAGGAGATGGGTGGATACTTTTGATAGAAATCTACTCTCCCTAGAAAGTATGGTTCTCCTTTCTCATATCGAGGTCACCAAGGCAACCAAGTCATGCTTCTCCACCAGAGTCGTCTCCATCTCTCCCTCACTCCTAAGCACCACTGCAAAACAAAGGGCTGTATGGCTAGTCTCAAACACAGCAGCAAAATGGAAGGCTACCTGGGCAGCCAGGCAGTGCAGTAGATTTAAGAGCCCTGGATCTGGAGTCAAGAAGACCTTAGTTCAAATCCGGCCTCATACACTTACTAGCTGTGTGACCCTGGACAGGCAAGTCACTTAACCCTTCTTGTCTCAGTTTCTTCATCTATAAAATGGGGATAATAATAGCAACCTGCCTCCCAGGGTTATTGAAGATCAAATGAAATAATAATTGTAAAGAGCTTAGCATACTGCCTGGCACATCGTAGGCACTATGTAAATATTGGCTATTACTGCTATTAAGTAACTTCACAATGCAGCAGAAATATTAGTGTAATAATCTATTATACATATAGTCACCCAAGTTCCCATGGTAACTCAGGATGAAAAGGCCTTTAGTCTATGCTACAGGAAGATTAGGTGACAGAAATGGGCAAAATTAATCAGAGATCTGTAATCAAACACTGGAAAGTATATCGCCACATACGGAAGAAGCAGATTTCATGGGATGTGGCCACCAAGGCCAATCTCCTTATTTTACAAATGAAGAAACCTAGGAATGAAAGACCTCCAAATGAAGATCTAGGAAGATTGAGTGACTTGCATCCTAGGTGGGCCTTGAACTCGGGTCCTCTAACTCCAGAACTTCCAACTCTTTTCACTGTGACACGCTTGTTTTGCTTTGTTGTTGAGGGCAGACCAGGAGTGATGGGTAGAGACGTTTCAAAGAGACAAAATTAGGTCTGAAACAAGTCAGTTTCCTAAAACTTAAGAATTACAGTCGGGGGCGGGGGGGGGGGGGGTGGGGATGGACCTGAGTTTAAACTAAAGTGAAATGGGTTGCCCCAGCTGGTGGTGAGTTCCCCTCAAGAGAGCTATTCAAGCATCGCTAGATGGCCCTAAGAACCCTGACAACTCTGAAATTCTATGGTTCTTAGAATGTTAGAACTAAAAGATCCTCTTGGAAATCATCTAGCTAAACTCATTTTAGAGATAACAAGCGAAGAGAAGCAGTGGATAAAGCTCCAACCCTGGAGTCAGAAAGACCTGAGTTCAAATCTGACATTTACTAGCCAGTGTGACTCGGGGCAAGTCACTTAACCCTGTTTGCCTCTGTTTCCTCATCTGTAAAATGAGCTGCAGAAGGAAATGACGAACCACTCTAGTATCTTTGGCAAAAAAAACTCCAAATGGGGCCAGGGACAGTTGGACACGACTGAACTGACTCAAGAAGAAGCTAAAATCTAGAAATCTGTCAAAGATCATAAAGATGTCTTACCCAGTGACAAAATTCAGTCTAGAATTCAGGTCTTAGGACTCTTAGTTCTCACTTCCCACTTTCTGACTATTGCATCCATGTGGTTTTGATTTTTCAGTTCCATTTTGAAAAGTGGAAGAGAAGGAAGAATATACTCTTAGTGAGACTTTGCAAAAGGAATATTCTTCGTTAAACCATGTGTTCCAATTTTTGGTGAGGAAAATGTAGTCACCATACCTATAAATTTCTCTGTATCTTAAACTCACAGAAGTCAACTTGGCTCAAGAAAAAGGCAGGAGGAAAGGGTCCAAGCAAGCCTTACGTCAGAGAAAATGTGGAATGAGCTTCAGGGTCAAGGATAGCTGTGGAGTCAATAGAAGTGCCCAGACCAGGCTTGTAGTTGTGGCAAAAAGAAAGGTTCCAGGAGGTCAATGACATTTAGACAATTTTATGATATGATTTTGCTTTATTAAAATTTGAATTCAACTTCTCACTTCAGGAATTCGCTTCCACTTATGTGTATGTAGGATGTTACAAAGTTCACTTAAGAGGAAAATCACAATATAAAAGCTTTATGAATGGTATGTTATAGTCATTGTTTTAAATGAAAGGGGTATGTATGGTCGTGGGCAGGGAAGCTGAAACTATTAGTCATCAGTCAAAATTTCAATGGCAGACATATGAGGGCTTCCTTGTGCGTTTTTTCTGTGCTAAGCGTAGAAAGAGCAAACATCAAATGCTCAATTAAAAACCCAAATCTCAATATTTAAAAACCTAACTTACTGGCTTACACTACAAAAGCAGCAGCGACTCAGATATACATCTGAAACTGTCCCCGAATGTGACCCTGCATAAGTAGGTTCACAAAAGATTCACTCTCCTGGTGAGAGGGCCCTAAGGAAACAATCTCAGCTTAGAATATTTGCTGTATACACATGATGTAAGAAGACCACCACCTGCACACACAGATAACAGTTTCTTTGCTGTCAAAGCCTTGCTAACAAAATACTTTTGGGGGAACAATGCCGAAAATTAGAAAGCAGTAGAAAACACAACAGACCAGGAGAAATCTAAATTTCTCCCCCCCTCCAAAAAAAATTCTATAAGTCAAAAGCAAAAGGGAGAGGGAAATAATAAATAGCTGTTAAGACTTTCATCTGCATTTCTTTGGGAAAACAATCAAGGATTTCACTTCACAGGGACGGATTTGTATCCTCCAATTATCTCCAGCTGGAAGCTTACCAAGCAGGGAGGGGAAAGTTTACTAAAATAGCTCTAAACACAAACAAAAGTAATCAAAGCCAGTATTCCAAAGTCAAAGATTTTCCTTCCCTCCCCACAGAAGGTATATAAACAATGGCTTCACAGTGGGGTGCAAACTGCGGTGGATCTGGAAATTTACATAAGATATTAGCAGCATAAATTTACATCTGAATAGCAGTTTCTCAGCAACTCATCAGGTGTTAAGTACCTGTTTATCTAATTGCCTCCAAAAATGGTCTTTATGCCCTAGGTAAATAGAAGGTTTCCTGGTAAAGCTGAGGCTCTTCTTAATCACTACTAGTCACTATGATTACCTTTCATTTATTGCTACTTTTAACGATCAAAATGACAGTACTGCTGTATGGGTAGCATTTCTCTTCTGAAATAATTTTTAAGTAATTATAGGAAATTAGCAATCTTGCAATGAGGATAGTCTAGCTTGGGCAAGCCTCAACCAAATGTCTCATTTAAAAGGTACAAAATTTACTTGCGAAAAATTTCAAACCAGGAAACCTAGGGAAAAGGAATCTCAAACAAAGGGGTTTGATGGTTCCCGGTGTGTGCCTGAAGGAATCTAAGTTGAAGACCAGAGTTTAAGGTAGCTCTCAATTTGGATTCTGTGCTTGACTTTATCCTCAGGAAAACATTTTGCCTCCCACTTTCTCACTTTCGTTATCAGTTAAGTAACTGTTGTTACCCTTACCTCCAGTTTCCTTAGGTAACTTCAAGGTAAGGCTATGTATCAAGATTCGTAGCCTGTTCTACACAGATAATAATTAATTAACTACTGACCATGTTGACTAGTGTGGAACACAACTCCCTCCTAAAGTCTGTGTTGAAGAAATTCTGACTAATCAACAATAATCCTAAGCCTAATCATTAATACTTGGAAGTAGGACTAAAAGAAAAAAGTCATTTCTAAAGGAGAAGGACTATTTAAGAGTACAGTAGCTCCATATACTGTGGGTTACTGATACACATTTAATAGTGCCAGATTTTAATTACACATAAAATTTAATAATTTAATTATCTACTTTGAGGATTACCGAGGTCCCATCTTCCACCTGTCTTCTGGCTATTTTATTTCTTCATGACAAAGTGTACAAGGAGGGACAGGATAATCAGATAAAATTCTAATTATAATACAGGTCTAATTTTTCTGGCCTTCCTTATTAAAGTTCATCCCAACTGTTTTGCAGCATAAGCTCTGCAAGGAAGGATCCAAAGATATTTTTCCAGATGTTCACATATCCCTATTTTCATTTTGATCCATGCTTTGTTTTCTTATCAAAGTGTGACTCCAAAGGACAGAACAAGGACCAATGGGGGAAGCCACAGGAATCCAATTTTGTGCTTAGTATAAGGAAGGACTTAGTTACCATCTGAGCTTTCTGAAAAGGAAACTAGCTGGTCCATGAAGTAGTGACTTCTCTATTTTTGCAGGCATTCATATAGAGACCAATGATTACTTCCCGAGCATGTTGTTGGGATTCATGCTTTAGTATAAGATGGACTAGAAAATCAATGAGGTTCTTTCTAACTCTAGGATTCTAAGACTCCTTGAATAACTATGGCTAATTCCAATTAATTTGATACATGAGGTTGTACTGTAGTCACTTTGTCCAAGGCCATGTTATAATAGGCAGCTGAAATATATGACACTAAATGATGGGGGGTTGGGAGGGAGATATAATCTGACCTGAAGTATAGACAAATACATGATCTATATAAGCACTTTACAGCAGACCTTTTCACTCCTGCTAGAATTAAGGCAAAACGTTTGGCAGGAGAATAGATGGACAGTAATACATTTTTAAAATTCGGGAGGGAGTTGTGGTATAATGGAAAAAAAGCTCTAGACAGAGTCAGAAGTCCTAGGTTCAAGTCTTAATCCTACCATTATTTAGCATGTGACCTTGGGCAAATAATTTTACAACATTTAGCATCAATTTCTCCATATGTAGAATAATGACTAGAATTTGTACATCACTTTAAAGTTTGTGAAGATCCCTAAAAACATTATCTCATTTTATCCTCACAACAATCCTGGAAAGTTGAGACGATTACTATCTCCATTTTACAGATGAGGAAACTGAGGCAGACAAAGATTAAGTGACTTCAAAGTCACAGTTAATAAATGTCTGAGGGCTGGATTTGAACTCAGGTCTTCCTGTCTCCAGAATTGTATCACTGCACCACCTGGCTATTTCCACATTATGATAACAATACTTACTCAACCTACTTCACAAAGTTAATTATTTCCATTCCCACTATTATAAGAGATCATCCAGTTAACTTAAAAGAAAACATAATGTGCAAAAGGTAAAAGCAAAATATCTGATATCACTATGATTTTAGTGGGGAAGGGGAGGTTTGCTCCTCCTCCAACAGAAAATTGATGTAATAATGGAAAACATGGGGCAGATAAGAAGTAACCAGGTATTAATATGATAGTGAAGTATAAAGCCAGTCCATTATCCCTTTAAGAAGTGTGAAGGAATCTTCTGCTTAAATTTTAAGGGCAGTTGGCTATTGGTTAAGAGAAATTTGGCCACATCCCTTAAGGTCTTTAAAAAACTAAGCCTTCCAAGCCCTGGAGAAGATCAGGAAGGTTCAGAATTTAAGTCAGTGGAAGAAAGGAACAGCTTTGTACATTGTGCTGTACATACTGTACAGGTGTACATACAGCATCTCCTAGGGTAGGAATGGTGGGAATTTAATCTCCTCCATCCCGACTCCTGACATTGAGGTAAGGTATCTTGCAGCAGAATCACTTTCCTAGCAGGAGATATTACATCTAACAGAGAGCATATCTGGAAAGAGCAACCTGAGGCAGAGGGCAAAGACATACTCTCCCATGTGCCACCTGCCACAGACACTGAGAAGTGGCATTTGAATTAGGAAGCTTCTTCATAGATCAGAAGAAGCCTGGCTATGGATTCAAGAGGGGATTAGCCCGAGCAGTCAAGAGCTGAACTGTGGATGAAGAGATACAGGAAGACAGCTGAGTGATCTGCTCAGTAAGATGCTATGCCCAGGGGAGAGCAGAGTCAGAAAACCATGAGAAGAGAAAGGACATTAGGCTCTTGAATATTGGAGAGTTGAGGTGCTTTGGTTACATATGATTCCTCACTAACAATGTACTCTAAATTTGTTTCTACTCTTCCTACTAATGTTGTATATTTTTATGTGATAGGGCAACCAAAATTTATGAGAGAAATGTTTTATAGCTACTGTCTTTACCATGCCATCTTGGTAAATCCCTTGCTTTGAGTTAACTATGCTGATTAGCTAATAAACATAAATTCACTGGTAGGGGCTCACCAGCTACAGTTTAAGGAATACAGACTAACAAAATGGAGGTACAGTCAATCCTCAACATTCCTGAGCTTAACTTCAATGACTTCAAGTGTCCCTATGATTTTATTAGTAACTTCATTTTCACTTTTGCATTGGCAACCATGCACAATCATGGCTATGTGCAGTAGAGAAAAGAATGAAAGACTCAATGTACACAAGTCTGTGGAACAGCTTGTAGCTGCTAGGTGCTTCATTGGTCTTGTTCACTCAACCACTGTAAAGAGCTCCCTGTGCATTCCTTGAATATTTTCATGGTTTGCCTTTAAAACTCAAGTTTGGTGTGGTAATTATGCTCTCAAACCATGGGGCAAGTCCTTTGGATTCTAAGCCCAATCGAGTAAAGTTAATCAAGCAGCTTAGTGAGAAAATAAAGGTATAACATAAACTTCGTGCCAGAATATCAGTAGCTGTGGGCCATGAGTTTAGTGTTAATGAATGGACAATTTGTTATATCCGCAAAAAGGAGGAAAATACTTGCAGCATTATAGATTTCACGTGCTATAAAAAGCAAATATTGTCTGAAATCAATATTTTTTATTGAAATACTGGCACAAAATGTCACACAATCCTAGGAAATTACTATCAAGAAAAATGTTTTGCATGTTACCAATTTTACTTTGTGTACTGTATTTTATGGGTTATTTTGTGGTTACTAAGTTAGGAAACATGTATTATCAGAATTAATATTCTGTTATAAGGAACTGTATATTTTCAGCAATCTCTAGTGAAAGATTACAGTTTTTGGAGGTGTTGGGATCCTAACCCTCCATTTCCCATAGGTTCAATGTATCAAAATTCACTTTTTTTTACTTTTGCACTGTTTTCTAGGAATGTTATACCAGCAAAAGTTGAGGACTGATTGGAGTAGTTGGTCACTTCTCTGGAGATCCTGAGTAGTCCTGGAAGGGTGCTACATTAGTATACTTTTTGGGGGGAGGCAACCTGCCAAAGACAGGTAAGGCATTCCTAATAAAATAGAATTCCTATGTATAGTGTAAAGCTGTGGTAGCAAACTCAAATAGAAACAGAAGCCACTAATCTATACATGGGGATCCCTACGTGCTGCATATTGACTTAGTTTTAAAATATAATGTTATCTCTGTCTTATTGTATTTTTACTTATTTTGTTAAAATATCTTCCAATTACATTTTAATCTGGATCCAGCAGCACTCAGATGTACTGTGGCCTCATGTGGCTGGGAGGGAGGGCAGGGGTTGAAACTCTGGTATAAAAGTTCTGGGCACAGACTCATAAGACCTGGGTTAATGGTTCTGCTACTATCTATCCATAATCTCCTTGAGTCTCAGTTTTCCTAACTGTAAAAGGGAAGATAATATCACCTGCCTTACCAACCTTCCCAGGATTATTCTGAAACAGATGTTTCATAAACTTCAAAATGATACATGCTGTTGTTCTTCAGTCATGTATGACTCTCTGTCACCTCATCTGGGGTTTTCTTAGCAGAGATATTGGAGTGATTTGCCATTTCCTTTTCCAGCTCATTTTACAGATTGAGGACTGAGACAAACAGGGTTAAGTGACTTGCCTAGGGTCACACTGCTAGTAAGTGTCTGAGGCTAGATTTGAACTCACAAAAAAAAAGGAGTCTTTCTGACTCCAAGCCCAGTACTCTCTCCACTGTGCCACCTAGCTGCCCGATAAAATGCTATATAAACACGATCTATTATCATTGCTACTGTTGCTACAATTTCTTTGAGCAGTATATTTTTAAAAAATCTATATGCAAGCCAATCACTTTATTTCCCATAAATTCCCAACATATATCCATTATGATCAGAAACTAATAATCTAATAGAAGAATCAAATAAAAGAGAAAGAAAATAAAACTCACCATCTGTAGTGCAAGACCCTTCTGGGGCAGGCTTTTGTGAATAGGGAATTGGTGGGCTATTTGAATCTGACATTTCTTCATCTTCATCTTCATCTTCCATTTCATTAACAGTTGGGTTGTTAGAAAAGTCCAAACTCCCATTTTGAGTGTAGCGGTGTACCAGTTCTTTATCCAGATCTTCCACTTTGGGCTTGACATCTGAGTAAGCAAACAAACTGTAGATAACATCATACTGGGACTCGATGAAAAAAATGCCTTGAGGGAAAAAATACCAGCAAAAAATAAAATCCTCTAGAAGACATGTCTCAGGAAAGTGAGACAATTTCAAGTGACTGATTCAGAAACCTCCAACACTGTAACCCCTAAGTCTTTTAAGACCAAGGAAGACCACCATATTGGTATTGAGTTTGGGGAGCTTACCTGCAGGAGAGAAGGGGTGCTGGTCAGGGTCCAAATAGAGCTGAGAAAAAATTGGCCTTGGTACAACACTACTACATCTCAGGGATGCTTCTATTGAATTATGAAGGGCTTCTTCAAATCGGGCAGATTTCAGTTGCCCTGCATATGAATTCCCCATGATCTAAAATAAATAAAAACAGATAAATAGATAGATAAATAGATAAAGGAAGGGTATATAAAAATGAATGCATTAAGGAGTGACTATATGTGTAAATTCTATTGATACACACTACAAATTCTCTCCTACAATTCCTTATTGACAAAATACATAGGGTTATATAACTAATTCTTGTATTCAGGGTTACTGTTTTTTAATAGTTTGTGGCAAATCTTTCAGGTTGTTGGCCCTTGGCAAACTTTACACTACTAGAAGAAGGCCCTCTTCATATGGAACCTTTAGAGGGTCTCACTTAATGAAGGACAAATGACAACAGCCTGATTATTCCACTCCCCTACCCAGCTTCATGGAAATATTATGTAACAAGGGAAGTCACTGGTATTTTGGCAGCTTTCACAAGCGCTGGCTGGTCCGCATATCACTGACACAGCCTCACTATAAGGAGAACACAATAAATGATTACAAACTTTTCAGGCACACAACACCAATGATTTTTTTATTTGTTGGCTCTGTGAATGGATTATCTTTATGGTTCATGAAGACTATATCAAATGAACTAAATCTTTGGAAGTACCAAATGCTACAAAAATCTATCTGTGTCACTTTTTGGAAAGCAGCTCCCAGACATAAAGATGCATTTTCCAACTAGCACTGTATTCTGAGTTGTGTTAGCTCATAATATACACTTGCATACTTAAATGGAACCACAATCTCCTCAGTGCAGATGATCTCTCCAACAGTGAAAAACCGAATATGACATCCTGCTATACCTTCTCAAGCTGTGCAACTTTTGTTGCTATTCCCCTGTAAGTCTCTGCAGGAAGCTGACCCAACATGGTGGTGGTGGTGGTGGTAGCGGTCTTCCTCAAGATTCCTTGATACTAGGTCAAGAACCCTAGATAGGAGCCACCTATCAGTTCTCAGTCTCATTACACGACCAAGTCCTTCAATTTCTGGTCATAAATCTTGCTTCTCTTATGTGATTCTTCATTAGCAAATACACCATAGCATACTCATGCCTGCCATACAGAGCCATAACTAGGAATTTCTGCACCCAAAGCTAATTCATTGACGAAGGTGGTGACATGAAAGACAGACATCTCTGTAGTTATACTGGGCATTGCAATATGAGATGACCATTGACAGACAATTTACAATTACTGAATTACAGTGATTACAATTGTAATTACTTCACAATTATTGAATATCACACAAACATCCCTGTCTCTTGCTGGGAAACAGGCTTTGTCTAAGTCCCTGAACCATGGATACCTTTGACAGTTATTTGTATCTATAGCCACTTAATACAAGCCCTGGCACCCTGGAAGCCAGAGAAAGAGACAGGGAAGGAGCCAAGACATACAGGTAAGAGGTGAAACAACAGACAGCAGTGTCAATAAAATCCAGAAAAGAGAGAACATATCCAAGTAAAGTGGGTGGTGCACTCTTGTCAGATGCCACAGAGAGGTCAAGAAAGATGAGGACTAAGAAAGGCTTGAGGGATTGGTGAGGTTTAATGAGTGGGTTTTTGGATTTTTAATTTTATTTTAAAGGATAGAGTATGTTGGTAGGCAGCAGTAGTGAATGAAGATTAGGTAGAGAAAAGGGATGCCTATGGCAGCAGTCTGCTAGAAAAGACTGGGAGGAAATGGGAACAGAGATTCATGAAAACTAAGTAGATCTTAGTAAAGAGCAGGAACATAGAACGGAGTAAAGGGGTTTTAATAGAAGAGGGGTTTTGAAATGTGGAGGAGAAAAGAGCACAGAGCAAATGAAACTATATTTTCTCAGCGAAGTATAAGATGAGGTTTTCAGCTGAGAGAGTGAGAAGAATGGGTATGATGTGAGAGGCTTGAGGAAAGAAGAGAAGGTATGGAATAGAGTAAAATCTGGGGGGAATGAGGTAGGTAATCAATTTGAAAGAATAAAATGATTGCCTTCCTGAAGAGAGGGCCCCATTGATATTAGACAAACATAAATTTGTAATTGGCCCAGTAGATTTTTCAGCATCACTCAGACACACATGATTAGGAGCACAGGAAGTATAGATGGTAGAAATAATACTTACTTTACAGCTAGCACTGTTCTATTTCACTAGTCCATTCAGAATCTTATTTCACATTACTGAATTTATGTATGACAAGGTTTCAGAGTATTAAATGACTTTGCCTTTGTACCTTTGTGGTCAAATCCTAATTCAAAGTGACCTTTTAAAGTTTTTTTATGTCTGAAAATCAAGCTAGGATAAATGCCTTACATTAGGATTCCCCAACCAATCAATCTGAAGTCCTCAGGTTCACACTGGGACCACATCCCTATTCCCTCAAGATTGTGGATAGCTGATTAGGTTTGGAAACCATTTCAAGGGAAAGTATGGGGTCAATTTCAGCTCTACTTCTACTCTAAAGAGTTTCTTAGCGTTGCAGGATCCACAAATAAGTCTCTGTTACTCCCTGTGCTGCCTTTCTTAACTCCTGCTACTGCCTCTGTAGCACAGAGGTCCCCTACAGCAGTGGTATCAAACTCAAGTAAAAATCAGGGTCTCTAAACCATACATAAGGATCCCTGTCAGTAACTGTATTTTTACTTATTTTAAAAAAATATTTCCCAATTATATTTTAATCTGGTGCTGCTAGTGTTCTGCCACCTCTGCTCTACTGATTTCCTAAGTGGAAGGGAAATAAAGTGATTTCCATAACTTCTTAGGATCTAAAAACTTAATGGAAAAAACACAAACAAACCCTGAAGTCTTAGCTTGACAGAAGTTAGTATATTCCTCCATCAATCAAGGTTTATTTCTCTATTTAGGGCACAACCACAGAAGTTTATATTGTGTGAAAACATTATGTTGTATGGTACCCTAGTTTCTTAGCCCTTTCCAATTTGGTATTTGCAGTATGGTGGAGTAAAAAGGGTAGATTATACTGGTCTTGCTTCCAGAGGAGGGAGAGCTCTTTCTGGATATAACTCATCAATCAACAATATTTCATCATTCCGAACCTCAAAGGGAAATACTGGAATATGGATTTTTTTTTGCATTAAAACTGCATTTGACAAAGATAGTAAGAGCTTAGAGGATAAATTGACACAAATTATGTAGTACACATATAATCATGATTTTTCTGATGCTTGGGTTTTAAGTGTCAGAATATTTTTTCCTCACCACCACCAGGCAATCTTTTTATACATTCCTAATTGATTATGTCACTCCTCACAAGCTCCCCACCTCTTTCCTTCCTCAAGGCTCCCCCTCACCCTTTCACCCTGAAGTACCTGGAGTCAGGAAGACCTAAGTTCAAATCTAACCTCAGACACTTGTTAGCTATGTGACTTTGGACAAGTCACTTAACTTCAGGTTGTCTCAGTTTCCTCAATTATAAAAGGGAGATAATAACAGCACCTACCTTGTAGGGTTGTATTTAGCATGGTACCTAGCACAGAGTAGGCACTATAATACCATATGTATGCTTATTCCCTACTTCCTGCTCTCTTAGTCTCCTCCCTTAGATATTTCCTTATCATCACAGAATTCTGTGCTTGAAAGCCAGGATTCCATTAAATAGCTTGGTTGATATCATGACTCAGCTCATGGTCAATTTTTTTTTGGGGGGGGGGTTGATTAGTTGTGTCTGACGTTATGATCTCCCCAGGGGCAAAGATACTTGAGTAGTTTTGCTATTTCCCTTTCCAGCTCATTTTACAGATGAGGAAACTGAGGCAAACAGGGTTAAGTGACTGGCCCAGGGTCACAAAATAGGTGCCAAGTGTCTGAGGCTTCATTTGAACTCAGGTCCTCCTCTCTATCCACTTTGCCTCCTAGCAACCTGTAAGCCTTTCTTGATCCCCACAGTTGTAGGGACCCTCTCCACTCCCCCATCATTTTGTATTTATTTTGTATGTAATCCAATAGTTAGTAATTTGTGAACATGTTATATATCCCCAATGAAATGTAAGCAACTTGAGGACAGGGACTGCCTTACTTTTGAATATGTATTCTCAACAGCTTGCACGGAGGACCTTAGGAAATGTTTGTTGATTGATGACCTACACCCAGTTGAGGTTGAGATGTCTACAAGGCATTGATTCAACAAGCATTCAGTGTGAAGAGCTGCTGCTCAGGGGAGAGATAAGATCTGGCTATAAAGATCTGGGAGGAATTTGTAAAATCATGATTTTAAACTATCAGAAGTTCATGACATTACTGAGAGAGAGAAAAGAGCCCAGCCAGAGCTTTGGGAGACATAGGTGGTTAATAGACAGGGCACTGATGATGACCCATTAATGGAGACTGAGAAGAGAGGAAGAAGGAAAAGCAGGAGAGGGTTAAGTTTTAGGGGAACCACGAGGGGAGAGAGTGTTGGAGGTTGTCAATAGTGTCAAAAGCTGCAGATAAGTTAAGAATGAAGACTGAGAAAAGGCCAACAAATTTAGCAATGAAGAGATTTGTATTGCCACCTTTAATTTCTATAGCCCATCCATACAATTCAATTTGACAAACATATTAAGCACTGACCTGGGCATTGAACATACAAAGAGATAAATGAAATAGTTTGTACTCTCAAGGAATTTTGAGGGGAGTATGGGATAGAGAAGAGGGATTCAACATGCACATAGATAAGTAAATAATTCACCTCCTTCCAACTAGGGTCTGTAATTGTTGCTATAAAGCCAGATTCTGTCATCAATTACCTGTCCTGAAACAACTCTGCTTCTAAAGACAATTTTATGAGTCTCTCAGGATGTAGGTTTATGAGTCTTCAAAATGCAAAAGACAAGAAAAATAAACTGAAGCACCTTGGTTTTATTAAGGAAGCCACCAAAAGACTTTTAATATTCACAATACAGACAAGAGTCCATCATTGGGTCCTATGTATACCTATGCAGTCTTCAGTATTCTGACACTGGGCATTAGGAAGAGTTTTCACCTTTTCTGTGATATAGAAGGTAGACAGCAAGAAAACCTATTCCTAAGAGTACCTGGAGGTTCAACAGTCCCTTGGAGTTAACTGTACTTATTTCTGCGTGGCTGCCAGGTAATGAATACACATAAAAAAGCACATACATATATACATATACACATGTGTATGTATACATAGAGAGAGGGAGGGAAGGAGGGGAGAGAAGAGGAGGGGGAAGAGGAGAGTGACAGAAAGAGAGAGAAAATTCATCTGGAATTGCCTTCAAATTTACAAATCACATCCAACCACAAACAAACACGAAAAAATCAGTCTCACCTTATAATCTCATCTCTTTTTTTTTCCCCCTTAAAACAATAACAACCACAGCAGCAGCAGCAGTCACATTATTTATCACATTTGTTTCCAAGTAATTTTGGCTTGATCTTAAGAAAAACTTGTTAACAATTAGAACTGTCCAAAATGGATTTAATTTCTTCAGGAAACAGCAAATTCCTTCTCCTTATCAGGAATCTTGCAGAAATCCTGCTTAGGTAGACTACAAGCTCCTTGAGGGCAGGAACTTTTATTTTTGTCTTACTAATCCTAGCCCCTATGCACAGTGGCTGGCATACAGCTCAGTACAGTTATATTTTAGTCATGTCCAACTCTTCATGATCCCATTCAGGATTTTCTTGGCAAAGATACTAGGTAGTTTGTCATTTCCTTTTCCATGGCATATAGTAGTGTCCTTAATTAGGACAATTAATGCTTGTTGATTGATTGATTGATATACTGATTGGCTTGTATAATTTCTAAGGTCCCTTCTCACTCTAGATCTATATGATCTAAGTATTAGTTTAGTTTTTTTGAACTGGACCTGGGAGTTGATCAGGAAAAGTGATCCCAGTGTGGAAAATTTCTCCCACAGATATAAGTGAACAACTTCTCTGGAGCTTACAGCCCTACAGAGTTGCCTAAGGGGAAAGGTCTCTGAGTTATGTATCAAAGGAAGAACTTGAACTCAGGTATTTCTGACTCTAAAGCCAGCCACATTGCCTCTCTACACAGATAGCACTTATAACTCATAAAATTGCATATAATATTTGACTCAGAAAACAACTATTTTTATCATTTTTCAAATATGTTACAGGTTGGTGCTACATCCTACAGATATTGATGGTAAAATATTCCTTCCTCCCCCTCCCCCCACTACATAAATTATGTCATGAATTATAATACTTTGAAACAGAAAACTGAATAGTAACACTAACACTGACACGTGGGACAGAACAGAAGCAGGAGAGCATGGTGAACTAGGCATTAGGAAACACAGAGTGGAAAAGTGACTAGGTAAATTGAGAAGACAAAGGATCCACCTACAACTTCAAAGAGAAAGGACTAATTTCTTCCCCAATTCTTCTTGGCCCAATCTATCAAATGTCTTGCTAGCAAAAAGTGCAGTAGGCACTTACATAGCACTTGGACGGACAATGTTGCAGGCATCCCTGTGGTGCTTATAAGACTGTGTATGAATCCTGAAAAAACCTTCAGTTGTAACAACAGTAATAACAATCAAGCGAGAATAGACTTGGCATTAGGGATGGAGAGCCCTAGTTTCAAGTGCTGACACATAATAGCTGTGTGACCCTAAGAAAGTCACCTCATCTCTAAATCCCCCAGGCAACTCTCTTGTCAAAAATTGCTGAGCACATTGTATGTGACCAACTGACCAGCTGACCAACATTGGCAGAAGAATATCCTCAGTGGGTGTTGCCTACCACTATAAAATCGTAAGGCTGGCAATAATCATTATCATAATAAGAATAATGGTCAATCATTCAGTCAATAAACTTTCTTTTGAGAGAATTCTTCCCAGTAAACTTCTATAGGAAATACCAGGGGAGCTTGCCATTCCACAGAAATGTTGAAGAGTCTGGGAGGTAGCTGACAGTATTCTTTGAATTATCCTGCTCCCCCTACTTTTATGAGTCCATTAGTTCTCAAGTAAAGAGATAGTTAACAGCTCATTAATCAAGAAGACTGCGGATCAATAAAGATATTCAAGAAAACCTGATTTCAAATCCTGCCTCAGTTACTAGCTGTGGGAAAGACCCTGGGTAAATCACTTATTCTCCCTATTTTTCAGTTTTCTCATCTGTAAAATGGGGATATCACAAGCCCCTACTTTCCCAGGTTATTGTGAGGCTCAAATGAAAGCATACAAAGTGCCTTGGAAACTTTAAAGCATTACATAAACGCTAACTATTAATATGAAGACATGAAATGTCGTAAAGACCTGTTTGTCTCCTACCTTCTCAGACAAAGTAAAGAATCATAAAACTAGCCCCAAGCACAGAACGATCACCAAACTGGCTATTAGCAAAGGACTGACTTAGCTAGTTCATGCTAGTTCACGCAGATGAACCTTATTAAATAAATGTTCATTTAATGCAGTATGCTTTCATGAGGGAGTTCTTAAAATTCCACCCAATAGCATTCTACGAGACTGGTAATGTAGGCAAGCCTACAGCAATTGAGCTCTTTTGCCTTCATTCTCAAAACAAGTCAAGGACTAAGTGCCTCTCAGCATTATATTTCCATGAGCTGGAATCAGTATCTGGCTGAAAGTCAACTCCAACAAGATGAGGATGCTAACAGATGAGAAAAATATTTGAGGCAGCAAAAACAAAATATAATAAGACAAAAATATCTGTAAAGTCCATTGCATAAACAGTCCTGTCCAATGTTGGGGGCAGTTTATGAGTCCCTATGATTGAGTTTCCTTTGCAGTCTGTTTTATATAGGGAACTATTAAGGGCAGGGGGCATGTCTATTTTTATTTCCTTTGTATAGCATCAGATACTTACAGGTTTCCAATAAATGTTTTCAGTTAATAAAGATGCTACTAAAACAGAGGGGGCATCTCACCACATGAAATGTTATGTGCACCCAGATAATTAGTGGATCCAAACACAGTACTTATAAGACATGCCTGTCACCTCAGTAAGTCAAATAAAGTCCAAACAACCATTACATGCTCTGTGAATCCTTTACCCTTTTTGGCGATAAAGGACATTGGAGAAAATTAAAGCAGACCTCTACCACTTGCCAAAGCTTCTATCAACTTTTCTCAGTATTAGTCTTTCTTTTGGGGTGGTTAAGGGAAAAAGCATAGGAACAGGTCATATTTCAGCCTGTAGTGTTTGTATTGTTGTGCAGTCGTTTCATTTGTGTCCAACTCTATGTGATCCCATTCCAGGTTATAGTGGCAAAGATACTGAAGTGCTTTGCCATTTCCTTCTACAGCTCATTTTACAGATGGGGAACTGAGGCATACAGGGTTTAGTAACTTGTCCACACAGCTAGTAAGTGTCTCAGGCTGTATTTGAGCTCAGGTCTTTGACTCCAGGCCTGGAACTCTATCCACTGCACCACCTAGCTGCCCTGTAGAGTTCCTACCTGTACCTAAGGTTGTAAATGTGTAGAACTGTAATGTTTTCATCTACACAGTAGATAGAAATAAGAATAATATTCTGAATGGTAATATTTATATTCATACATGAAGCTGTCTATGCTGTGAATCATTATTTCTCTAAGTATACATATGTAGACATGAAGACTTAATTCATTCACAACGTATTTATTATGTGTCTCCTATATGCAAGGCAAACTCAAACAACCTCAATGATTTTCTCCTAGTCTAAAAACCAAGAGTTTTCCCACCAAAAATATCAGATGAGGAAGCCTATCCATATTTTTATTTTAAGGATTTTGGACTCACACCAAGTTATACTCTGCTATAATGCTTGTCCTTTCCATTTCAGCAGCTACATCCACTTAATTAAGGAAGAGGACAAAGGGAGAGGGAAAGAGGAGACAGGAGACCTCTTTCTTCACACACTTACGATATAAGCCTCCCACGTTAACCAGGTACTTGAAATTGTTCTTTCCAACACAAAGTACAAATAGTGTCTACAAAAACAAAATACAATAGACCCATCAGGTAAACACAAGTACATTTAAGAATAATACTGAATTATTTCAACAAAGACTTTTGGTGGCAGAGAGTTTTTGTAATTGCTTTGTCCTTGTCAATATACCGCAGCTGTAGGACAAGGAGGAAAATAGAAAGCTCTAGCTCAGGACAGGTGGCTAATAGGCATGAAGCTAGATAGGCATGAAACTAGACTACCAAAAAAAATCGCACTCTAAATACTTAAATAAATGGAAACAATGAACCAAGGATGACTTGCTTAAAAGGAAAAAATCTGAACGCACACTAGGGTACCAGAGGGAATGACAGTGGCAGGACCAGCACGAGCCTTGTGTCTCTAAGGGCATTAGATCCATTTGTATCACAGCTGGCTGAGAATGTGATTCCCCTTTCCATTTCATGTGGACTTAATCCATTAGGTGTCAAGTCTTTAAAAAAAGAGATCCTTTCAAATCATCTTTACTACGTGTTAGTGATACTTGTATAATTCTCCTTAAATACATAGTTACTTTGGTTATAGTTTCCTTTTCCCATTTTAAAATAAAGTTTTTTCTTTTCTGACAAGAACTTTTTTTTCTTTTTAATTGACAGCTTTAATGATATAATAACAAATGGATCTCTCTTCCTTATGTAAACTGAAATTGCCTTTTCCTTCTCTTCCTCCTCTACCCTCTTTTCCAGGTTCTCTAACCACCATACCAGAGCTGCCTATTTCAGAATTACTCTTTTCAAAAGGTTGGTGAGGGATGGAGGATTTTTAAAAGCAAATTTAATGTAAAGGAAACTATATAGATGGTGTTGGGAAGTAATTAGAGCTCAATAACACTTGATGGCTCACTGACTGGCTTATTATGCAAAGGCAAAGATCAAATGGATTTTGTTTCCTTGATCCCAAGCCTGGGATTCTGGGAACTGGAAGGACCTTAGCAAACCTGCCTAGGAACAAGTCAAGGAAAGCCTCATTAAAAGATTGGACTGGACTCAGAGTTATGAGGCTAGATTTAAGTCCTGGCTCTGCCATTTCTTAGCCAGATGACATTGGACTTAACTTAGCCTTTCTGAGCCTCAGTTTCCTCCCTGTTAAAAAGGGTAATAATACATATACTGCTTGATTCATGAGGTAAGTATGAAGCTCTGGTTAGATAATGTAAGAAAAATGCCTTTGGAACTATAAAATACCATATAAATGTGAACTATAGATTTCTAAGAGGATAACAAAGAGATCACAGGCCTGACTTCCGATGATTCCCCTAAAAATAATAAAAGGAAAAAAAACTGCCAAAAATTCCCACAAGAAAAGAACTCACCAAGAAAACAATAAGAAGCTAAAGAGCATCAATACAACAGAAGCAAAAAAAAAGATTATGAAAAAACACAACGAACACATTATGGAAAAACAGAAATGATCTCATCTCTAAAATTAGGAGGCTGGACTACACTGCCTCTTTCCAAGTCCAAACTGATGATCCTATGAAAAGCTAAAGAAAAAAGGCACACTGAAACAATATTAGAAGTAGCTTCAAAAACAACCTAAAAAATCTCATGAAAGTTACTGAAAGTTACAGACATACTAAATAAGGGAAGAACTAAAATCAGAGGGGAAAAAAGTCATGAGAGGGTTTAGGAGAAGACGCAAACAGCTAAAAAAAATCCCAGGAAGAACTGGAGAAGAAACTAAATGCAGATTTTAAAAAATTTGAGGGATGAAACTTCACAGAATCATAAAGAATACAAAGAACTGAAAATGTCAACTATCAATGAAAATGTCAATAATGTAAGCTCTTTGCAGAAAGGGACTATTTCATTTTTATCTTTGTATTCCCAGAAGCTAGCACAGTGCCTTGGACATAGTAGATGTTTCCATAAATGTTTATTGAATTGGATCATTGGATAATTATTCACTCATCCAACCAGAATTTATTAAATGCCTAGTATGTGTCAGGCATGGTATCATGCACAGACACTATTTTTAAAAAATTATAATACTATACTAGTTAAATAGCTGAATGACATAATTGCAATAGAAAATATGAAGAAAGGCAGTATACTAAGAGATTCTATTTTTAATCAGGTCTTTTCTGAATCTAGTACTATAACCATAAGATTTTAATATAATTTTTCTTATTTATGAGTTTAGCTAAAATTTCTTCTCCCTAACTGCCAATTTCCTGTTGCTAAGCATCATGGTACTTAGCTAGTCAGGCCTTCAAAGACCAGACAAAATCTATTTCTGAGACCTCTTTCTGAACTGGATTAAAACCCTCCCAGAGATTGTGTTTTGCTAGTATAACCTTCTAGAATTCAAGGTCACTTCCTTAATAGAGTGAAACATTGGAGTAATATTTTTATGAATATGATTTATCTGAATTTTTTCCTAATATGGAATTATCTTTACATTCCTGTTAAGAATCCTCCTTGGTCAAAATGAATAATTAAGATAGAGGGCTGTCCTAGTTACTATTTAATATGCTTTATCAATATTCATTAATTATACTGGCTTAAATTTTCTTTTTCAGATTTATCCCTACCAGTTTAAGTATCAAACTTATATTTGCCTCATTGAAAAAAAACAAAAACCTAACCCATTCAGATGTACAGAAACTGAAGGCTATTTCCTCAATGTGACAAAAAGTATCTACTAGACACTCAGGGAAAATATTAAATCAATGGAAAAAAATGAGCATTCCTATTTTTTAAAAAAAAAGAGGTGATGAAGGATTTTCTACTGTCATCACTTTTAATTATACTCATAATAAATATTTATTAAGTCTAAATAGTAAGTATAAGTAAGCCTACTATATGTGAGGCACTGTGCTAAGCCCTGAAGATAACAAAGAAAAGAAAAACACATTTCTCTACCCTCAGAGACCTCAGTTTAACTAGGGAGATAAAATGTAAATTGTGTACAAACAAGCTATACACAGTTATCCCTTCTACATGACTTTCCCCATCATGGAAGAGGGAAGGGTTTGGGGTAAAGTTAAAGAGTTCAATTCTGAAGCCACTGAAGTTTATGGAGCAGTGGAGGGACATAATCAGACAACCTGAGCTTATAGAATGTAAATTTATGAAAAGGAAAGTCTGTATCTTCAGCATTTACTATAGAGCCTAGCACAAAGTAGGTATTAATAAAAGCTCATTGGGGCACCTAGGTGGCATAGTGGATAGGGCACTGGCTCTGAAGTCAGGAGGACCTGAGTTCAAATCCGGCCTCAGACCAAACACTTGATGCTTACTAGTTGTGTGACCCTGGGCAAGTTTTTTTTAGATTTTAAAAAAATAAATGCTCATTGATTGATAATCTAACATAATTTTAAAGTTCTACACAGCTCAATATGGAACAAATAATAAACAACAATTAAGAGGTTAAAATTCGTAGATGACAGGATTTAGCTAGAAAAACCAAGAGACTGAACAAAAACTTTTAATTGAGCTAATAAAAGGATTAAATAAAATAGAGAGAGATAGGATAAACTCACAAAGAGCAACTGTCTTTTTATATACCCCTCATAAAAATCAAGAAAATTGACAGAAAGGAAAACACCACTTATAACAACAAAATGCATCAAATAATTAAGAATTAACCTATAAACACACACACACACACACACACACACACACACGAGCTATATAAAGATAATTTTTAAAAAACCAAGACAGCAGATATATTTGTGCATGTGTATACACACACACAGAACTTGTGAAAGAAACAAATGTTATGAAGTGTGGATACTCTACAGACTGTACTACAGCATATTTCTAATTTTATCTACAATGGAATTCTATGTGATTAACGCATGCCTGGAAGCTGCATTGTTTGAAATGAGCCTTTAAAGTTATATTTTCAGAGACTAGGCAAGGACTATAGTGGAGTGGATAGAGAGATGGCGAAAGAGGCTATCACATGAAGAATTCTGTTGTTTCAACTCAGAAAATAAGGAAAATCTCAAGGAGAGTGGTCTGGCATTTCCCTTTGAATACTGTCTTCCTTCCTGTCTAGGGCATTTCTTCCCAAACCTTCCTCGATGCCAAAGCTAACCTCTCTAGTTGTGCGACCCCTCCCCCACCCACTGCCCTAATGTCTCCATCCTCCTCTAGGACCTGACTCCATAAATTATCTCCTTGCTCTCATGTATCTTTGATTTCTCAATCTCCATTGCTTCCTTCCCACTGTCTACAAATACGCTCAGGTCTCCCCTACATAAAAAACAAAGCGATTCCCTAGATCCCTGCCATATGCCTTGTAGTTGCCTTTCTATCTCCCTCCTGTATTTTATTGCCAAACTTCTTGAGAATACCTTTTCTGTTTGGCCCCAGAGGGCAGAACCAGGAGCAGAAGGTAGAATTACAGACACAAATGCACCCTGGATATAGGAAAAACTTCATAAAAACTAGAGTCACCCCAAAATGGAATGGGCTGTCTCTGCAGGTAATGGGTTCTACTTCACTGGAAGTCTTCCAGTGATCACTTGCTGAGTATGTTACAATGAAAATTCTTTTTGAGGTATGTATTAGATGAAATGGATTCTGCTTAGGTCCTTTTGACACCCAAATCTTGTGTTTCAATTTTAACTATCACCTCTACACATTTGACTAGGAAATCTCTATCTACCCTGACCTCCCTGTGAAGCTCCAAACTGGTCTTTGTATTTGACAACTAAGAGCAACAAGTGATACTACAAGGAGTACGAGACTTGGGGTCAGAGGATCAGAAATAAATGCCTAGCTCTGCTACTTAGCTACCTGTGATATAGGGCAAATCACTTAACCTTTCCGGGCCTCAAACTAATGCACAGAGGATAGAACTGTAAACTGTTCCAGCCATTCTGGAAAGCAATTTGGAATTATGCAAAGAAAGTGACTAAAAATGTCCATATTCACTGACCTAAAGATTCCACTGCTAGGCATATACCCCAAGAAGGTCAATGTCAAAAACAAAGGTCCCATTACAGCAAAGTATTTATAGTAGCACCTTTAGTAGCAGCAAAGACTTGGAAACAAAGTAACAGCCATCAACAGGAGAATGGCTAAACAGTTGTGGTATACCAATGCAATGTAATATTACTGCTCTATAGGAAACAATATGATCAATACAGAGAAGCATGAGAAAATAAATGAAAAAAAATCAAAGTAAGCAATAGCAGGAAAACAATACACACAATCAGCACAACAATGTAAATGGATAGAATAACAATAGCCAAGAAACTGAAACGAAATTCTTTTAAATTATAAATGACCAAGCTTGGCTGGAAAGAAAAAAATGAGAAAGAACCTCTTCCTGCTTCTTTACAGAAGTGAAAGAGGAGGACTATAGGTATAGAATACGGATACTTTTTCAATATGCAGGTTGGTTCTGCCAGTTTTTTTCTCCCTCTTTTTCATTTTTTTTTTTTTAAAAGAATGAGTGCTCTCTGGGAGGATGATATATTGAGAAATGTAGATGATATAAAAATTTTAAAATGTCAATACAAATTAATTCTTAAGAGACTATAATATTTCCCCAGTGATGCTGTACAGATGTCAATCACGAAACACTAAAATCTAAGAAGAAAAACTGCAAGTGACTTAAAGAACTGAAAGACATATCATGGGTGTAACTCAGAAGTGAAATAAAGGCATTATCTATCAAATAAATGTATGAAAAATAAAGTAGTTGGGTTTGTCTTGTATCAAGAGCAAGGGATAACAGACAGACTGAGGTTTGACCTGATAACCCATAAAATATCAAAATATCCAGAGGAAGACTTCCAGGTATCTACCTTAGGTAGATTTCTATGGAGGATTTATAACAGGTCATGGAAAAATTATCAAATCTTCACTCTTTGAGGTGCAGTACCCTTGGAGGAAGCACCTTCACCATAAGACAGAAGTACTAAGGAATTAGCCTTTCACCTAAACTAAAATGATGATGACAGTTTATTGAGATAGCACTTCACAATTTATAAAGTCCTTTCTTTACAACAAACCTCTAAAAGAGATAATGTAAATATATCTGTAACACTGTTAAAATAATTTACACACATATATGCATGTTGGCTTCTCTGCCTAACTTTATATACACCCACAGTCACACATATGCATTGTGTATAAACATATACATACTATTATGTATAAACATATGCACATAAACATAAATATACATATAAACATATTGTGAATAAACATATGTATAAACATACATATATTATGTATCAACATATACAATATAAACATATACTGTGTATGTATATTCGTATGTATGTATGTATCCTCTTAGTGGCTGAGGAAAAATTATGTTTTGTTTGGGCAATAAAACAGCAGATTAAATGTAATGGCCTTTTTGCAATCTTTATACTTCTTGACCTCTGTTACAGCCTCTGACACTAGTGCTCACCTTCTTTCTCTTCACCTTGATACTCTCTTCTCTCTAGATTTCCAAGACACTGCTATCTCTTGGCTGTCTTTTTTTTTTTTTTAAGGCAATTGGGGTTAAGTGACTTGCCCAGGGTCACAGAGCTAGTTAGTGATAAGTGTTTGGTCTGAGTTCACATTTGAACTCAGGTCCTCCTGATTTCAGGGCTGGTGCTCTATCCACTGTGCCACCTAGCTGCCCTCTTGTCTTCCTTTTGATTGGCCACTCTTCCCGAATTTATTTTGCTGGGTCTTCATCCAGTTTATGCCTATGAACTGTGGGTATCCCTCCCCCCCAAGACTCTGTCCTCGTTTCTCATCTCTTCTCCCTCTATACTATTTTTCTGGGTGATCTCATTAGCTCCCATGGATTCAATTATCACCTCTATGGGATGATTCTCAGATCTACTTACTCAGCCTTAAACTTTTTCCTGATCTCTAGCCTCCCCTCTCATCTCTTCCCTCCTAGACTACCTCTACAGCCCTGGGGTTGGTCTCCTTGCCTCAAGTCTTTCCCCAACTCCAATCCATCTTCCACTCAGCTATTGAATTTATCTTCCTAAAGTGCACGTCTGACATCATCTCTACCCTCAGCCCACTCAAAAACTCCTATATCTCCTTAGTATTTCCAGGATCAAATATACCTGTTTGTCTTTTAAAGTCCTTCATAACCTTTCCTTACCTTTCCAGTCTTGTTATATGCCCTAGCACATACTCTTCAATCCAGTGTTACTGATCTCCCTGCTGTTCCTCACACAAGATGCTCCATATCTCCAGACTCTGGGAATTTGTACTAGCTGTTCCCCATCTCTGGAATTCTCTCTCTCTCCTCATTTCCATATCCTGACTTTCCTATCTTCTTTCAAGCGTTAGCTAAAATCCAATCTTCTACAAGAAGCCTTTCCCAATTCTCCCTATTAAAGGCACTAATTCCCACACATTTTCTGACTATCTAATGTATTATATAGATATTTTTTTCACATAGTTGTGTGCATATCATAGTCCCTATTACAGTATGAGTTATTTGAGAACAAGGACTATTTTTTGCCTTTATTTGCACTTAGCACAGTGCCTGGCACATAGTAGGTGCTTAATAAATGCTTACTGACTTGACCTGACTGTGGATAGACATGTACTGTACTGGGAGAGGAGCTTGGGATAACAGCCAAACTTTCCTTGGGATTTCCATCTTGTACTCTGACATTCCTGTAGAACAGATGAGATTTCTCTGAATCTACTCTCTCTGCCACAGTTCAGTCCCACCTCACACACGTGCTCCAATCTCTCAGCTTCCTGACCCTTAGAAGCTATCTCTAGTTCTGAGATTGCTCCTTTCTTTTAGACAAATTCCTTAGGGCATGACCAAGTCCCTCACACAATGGTTTTGATTGATTCAAGGAAGTATGTAGGCCTTGTTTGCACTTGGTTTTGATTCATTGATTTAATCAGAAAATGTCCTTACCTAACAAAGACAATTATTTTTAACTGGTCTCCTTCTGGCTAATTTATACTACTGTACTCCTACCAAATTTTTCTAAAGCATAGCTCTGATTGGTGCCACTTCCCGTTCATAACCATTCATAGCTTTTCATAGGCTATGAAGTCAAGACTTTCAGTCCTTCACAATCTGTCTCTGACCCACTTTTTCTCATTCTGTTCCTTATGAGCTTCATATTAAAACTAAACTCATCTTGAAATATCCTACTTCATTGTCTTTGCTCATGCAAAGGACATGAACCTAACCTCAGAATTTATTTCCTTTTCTACCCTGCCTACTGAAATCTCATCCATTCTTTCAGGCCCAATTTAAATACCATCTCTTAAACATCGCTTTCACCGTATCCCCCGCCATCCTAAGTCTGAAATAATCTCCCCCTCTCTTAAATACTCATAAAACTCTCTGTATTTTTCCTATGCACGTAGTGTTTTCTAATTTCTACTGCATTCAGTTTTATACGTCTTACCTTCCTTACTAGATTATAAACTCCTTGAAGGCACATGCCTATGTCTATTTATCTTTGTCTCTGCCTTGGAATCAATCACACCATCACCTCACACACAGAGATAACTGTGAGAGATTCTCAAATTGAACAGAACATGTAAGATTCAGACTTCTAGTTGTTTATTAATCGGCATATCCTTTTCAGCAGTAACATCCCATGAGTCTATGATTTTATGTGCCAGGAACTGTATAAAAAGCTAAAACACAGTCCCCTGCCTCAAAGGAGCTTATTCCAAAATAGAAAACTAATGCAGGTTACGTGCAAAAGTGCGTGTATAAAATCGCTGATTCCAATTAATAAGATTATAGATCTGGAGCCAGAAGGGACCTTAGAACCCTCCATTTAAAAAAAAAATTGAGGAAACTGAGGCCTATATTGGTTAAGTGACTTGTCCAAAGTTACACAGAAACTAAGAACCAGAGCCTGAATTTGAATCCAGGTCCTCTGACTCCAACCAAAATCAGCTCCCCCTTCCACTGTGCCACTCTATTCCCAGTTGTAATACTCTACGGGGCAGTTAGGAGGCTAGGCAGATAGAGTGCTGGGCTTAGAGTCAGGAAGATTCATCTTCCTGAGTTCAAATCAGGCTTTAGAAACTTCTTAGCTGTGTGATCCTGGGCAAGTCACTTAACCCTGTTTGCTTCAGTTTCCTCATCTGTAAAATAAGATATAGAAGGAAATGGCAAACCACTCTAGGTCCTTTGCCAAGAAGACCCAAATGAATTCATGAAGAGTTGGACACAACTGAAACATCTGAACAACAACAAAATGATTCTCATAAAAGACATGTTTAACAGTGAAAGGAACAATGAATTTTAACTTGGAAGATCTAGGTTTTAGTTCCGCCTCAGTCACTTAAATACTGGCTGTGTGACTTTGAACAAGTCAGTTTTATCTTTGAGTCTTCATTTTTTCATTTGTAAAATAGCAGCATGTTGTGAAGATAAAACAAGATTAGGTATGCAAAGTGCTTTGTAAACCTTTAAGGACTAAATAAATATTAGCTATTAAGAGGACCTGGGCTTTATCCCTGCTCTGATACTTACTTAAGACATTCATTCATTCATTCAGCCTTTATTAGGTATCTGCTATGTGCCATGCCCACAGCGAGGCAGCAGGGACACAAAAAAAGAGAGACAGAGAGATAGAGAGAGAGAGAGAGAGAGAGAGAGAGAGAGAGAGAGAGAGAGAGAACTTTCTGCTCTCAGAAAGTTTACATTCTGCTGGGATGGAGATACAACCATCTAATCTCTCTGAGTCTCAGTTCCTTCATCTGTATTAATAATACAACACCCATCTCATAGGATTGTTATTTATTTTATTTATACTTTATTTATAAAATAAAGTGCTCTGCAAATTTTAAAGTGCTATATAAATGTATTATTTTTATTGCTATTACAGAGTAATGTTTTCTCATTTCATTCTGTACAATAAATTTTATTAAAATTATAAATTCAAATGGTTTAGATTAGAAACTATTCATAGACAGTACTGTCTATTCAAGCATATTTCCAAAAACCACATGGCTATTCATTTCACCAAATTCATTAAAAATAAGTGATTTATTCTGTTTTTATGCTCTATTCTTCCTCAAAATATTCTAAATATGTTGTTGTTATTGAGTTGTTTTAGTCATGTCTGACTCTTTGCGACCCCATTTGGGGTCTTCTTGGCAAAGATACTAGAATGATTTGCCATTTCCTTCTCCAGATCATTTTACAGATAAGGAAACTGAGGCAAACAGGGTTAAGAGACTTGCCCAGGGTCACACAGCTAGTAAGTGTCTGAGATTGGACTTGAACTCCAGGTCAGGCACTCTATTCACTGTGCCACCTACAAAGACACAAAGATCATTTTCAATAGTCTGGAGAATGCAAAAGTTGTCCTATCTCTGTTCTGACAACTTCTTAGCCAAAACTATAAGTTTAAATTGTGTAAATATATGTAGCAACTTAGCTCTTAAAACACACACACACATATACATATTTGTGTGTATATAAATATAAGAACTCTGACTAGAAATAACTGCTAAGAAGCAACTGCCATTCTCATGTTTCAATGAAAATTATTTACATATTTTCTGTATTTCTATCCCCCCCACCAAATTCCACTATTCTTCCATGTAATAAAGAGTTATTTGTT
Source organism: Vombatus ursinus (assembly GCF_900497805.2). NCBI lineage: Eukaryota > Metazoa > Chordata > Mammalia > Diprotodontia > Vombatidae > Vombatus > Vombatus ursinus. Next base: position 49,990,191 of record NW_020954590.1, on the reverse strand, counting down.
ACTTCTGGAAGTCTTAACTTTCTTCCTTGAATACCATGAATTCTTGAGTAAAATAAACAAGTCTCTGTCAAGAATCTCTGGAGCTAGTGTAATGACCAGAGGCTATCCCTGGGCAACATCAAAGATACAGAACAGTAATAGGCAATGTGTGACCACTACCATGCCACCAGAGACCAATTTTTCAACATAGAACAAAGCTAATCAGCCAGAACAGAAAACATTAAATACAAGGAAATGCTTCCAAAGTGTGGCTTACAACATTCATCATGCTTGCCACACATAGAGCTGTCCATACAACTTCAACAAAGAACCAAAACTTGAGGTGTTTATCATAACAATCATGAGAAATTTGCATGAGACGCCTGAGGCAAAAGCCAGCTCCCTTCAAACTAGAAATGAATTTCAAAAGCTACTTTTCTCCAATTTTTCAGACTTGCAACTTTTGAGTTGTTCTGGGAGCAGCACAAGGAGCTATTTGAAATATTCATCTGCATCCCTTCTCTTTTCTTCCTTTTCTATATTATTTCCTAAGTCTTCAAAGTGAATTGAGCATAGTACCCAGACTAACACAATTAATGACTATAATTAAATGAGGAGATAATTTTTTGTTTCACTGATTCCCTAAATCTAGAACTGGGTTTCATTTTTCCTTATACATTTGTATGAGTCATTAATAAAACCTGTAAGCCTGAAGTTAAAGGAAAAACAGATCCCTCCTGTAGTGTATTATCTTTAAAAGAGAAGTTAATTTTTTATAATTACTGTTTTAAAGTGTTGCGAATCAGAATTTTTTTTTTCAAAAAAGTAGCATAATTTTCTATTTTCCTATTAGAGTAAAATACCTCCTGTCTTCCACAGAGGAACACACTTAAATATATCTAAATATTCATTTTGCTTTTTAAAAATGACATCCTGCAGAAAATCTAGTTACAAAAAGAGAATATGTCCTAAATCAACTTGAAATTTTAAGTGTCATCTGACACTCTCATTCCCATTTAGATCTGTCATTCCTGCCAACTTTATCTTTCCCTTCCATCTTCTCACACAGTATTTCCATCTTTTGGCCCTTAAAGATTTATTTAAGGTTGCTATTTGCCAATTTTGCCCCAACTTTAATGTTATTTAAAAATCCTTGAGTTTGACAAGCAACTGTTAGCCAAGAGACTTATGATTCTAAATTATTTTTTGAAAGATGCATTTATTTACCTTGCGAAAATTAAAATGGAGCACATTATCATTTCCATACATATATCTATTGCTTTTAGAAACTATGCTTACTATTTTGCAATGTAGAAAATCACCTCCACAATTAATTTATCCATCAAGAAATTGCTTTCTACTACTCATTTAATCCATATTCTCCCTACTGTATGTTATAAAGTTTACAACAAAACTTCCACCATTCTTACAACAATTCCACTTTCATATAAATCTACTTAGCACCATTTTCTTTCCTAAAGTATCCACAATCTTTGGGTCTTGGAGCCATGGAAGGTCTGGGTTGTTATAAAGTCCTTCCAAGCACTAGAGGGTTTTTTTCTCTTCTATAAAGAATGAAATTTTTATTGTTTCTGTCTTTCTTTTTTTTAAATCCTCTCTAAGGTCTTGACTCTGACATTGGTTCCCTACTTACTAATCCAAAAATGTGGAGACATTCACATCATCTCCTATGGCTGCTCTTTCCCTCTGCTTTTCTGTATCTGTCAATCTCTCCCTCTCTCTCTCTCTCCCCCCACTCTAATCTCTTCTATGCATTTAATCATTTTTTAAACTTTTATTAATTATTTGTACAAACGTCCCTCTTTAAGACTGTAAGTTACTAATAGTCAGAGACTGTGTCCTTCTTCATCCCTGTATCCCTAAAACCCCTAAGCATACTGTATCTTGTACTTAATTCAATTTTGTGGAATGATACCAAACAACACTTAGTCATCAATTTACTCCTTTTTCTTTAAACTTAAACACAACTAATCACATTAAACACAAAAATCAAGTGCCTATTCCAGAAGGCCCAGAGTTATATATTATATTAATTTGTTCAGTTCAGAAAATTCAAAATAAATTAAAAGATACCTTTTACATTGTACTAAGCTCTTGTGCTTTTAAGTTCTTTAACAATGAAATAAAATGTTCTGGAGAAACAGAGCTTAAAAATTAGTTTTTAAAGAAATTTTATCTTAAGAAAATTAAAAAGTACATATATTTTGCTTTTAGAAAGTATACTTAATTACTGTGAAGGGAAACATTTGCCAAAAACTTATTACATCATTCATTCATTTTATCTTTCCTCTTCTTGAAAATTTATTTGGGTTTGAGTCTGAAGAACAAATGGCATGTCACTAGCAGAGAATTCTCTGCTACAGAAACATTAAAATGATAAGCATTTTGGAAACTAAAGTACACTCCAACCTTAACTGTCCTTTCAGACCTACACTGATTGCTTATAAATAAGTTGCCAACATTTGGTAAGGATTATCCTTTCATTCAGACAAAAAGCAAGCATTCCTTAGATAAATCAGTACTTTTTGCCATGAGACTCATAAAACCTTTTCACAACACAGATTTTTCAACAGAATCCTTTAAGGTTTTAGGAGGCTGCTCCTTTTACTAAGTAACAAAATACACCCCATGGTGTCTCACTGACCCCACTCAGCTGTCCTTTGACCTCTCCCATTGTTGTGGCCTAACTTCAGGGGCCACAGAATTTGCCTCCCATATCAAAAAGGCTACTGTTGCTTCCTCCTAGCACCTGGTGAAACAAAATTCACCAGTTCATAGGTGTTTCTCTTTCTCTCTCTCTCTCTCTCTCTCTCTCTCTGTCTCTCTCTCTCTCTTTCTCTCTCTCCCCCCCCC